>NW_021604612.1:1460880-1463744 GCF_004785775.1 Grammomys surdaster
AGAGCTGTAACATCATCTGAAATTGCTGTAACCAGTAAATTGCTGTCAGAAGAATCCTGAAGTGTGGCGTGTTCTCCTTTTTGGCGAGGCGGCGCGTCACAGAAGATAGACTCTACCTTTTCAAAGAAACGGATAAAAGAGTCCGATAAGCAACATGGTCTACTGTGGGAGGGATCGCTACAGCTCTCTGTAAACATATATAGCTTGGCATTATTTACTCAATAAATGATGCCTACTCTGTTTTCAATCCATGAAGACAGATGCAATTTTATATTGTTAATTTGTTCATGCAAAAATACATCCAGTACTCACTGTGTCGGGCTTTATGGCAAAGGAAGCGGGCGGGCCTTAGAGCGTTAGGCATTGAATTCTACAACAAAACAGCACAACGCTTTTACATCAGGATGAGGGGACTCAGCAGCCTCAACCCGAGAGCTTGCTTTGTCCTGCTCAGCCCTGGACAGATACCTGGTACTCTCTTGTTATTTCCTGTAGGCCTTGTTAGCCATGACTCCTGCTTTTTAAGCTATGGTGTGGCTGCCTCACTGGGCCTGGGGTAATTAACAGCGAAGTTTGTCTCTTGTTCACAGTCTTTCCTGCTGGAGAGAAGTGGGAATGAACCTGGGCACATCCAGAGTGAGCCGACGGGAGCCCGAGTAGAGAAAGGGGTTTCTACTCAGCAGCAGCAGCAGCAGCAAACTACCTGTCAGAGGGGTCAACACAGGAGGAATGTGAATAGTTGTCAAAGCCCAGGAGTCAGATCTGATGGCATGAGGTGAGTCTCCTGCCCACTGACACCCATCTCTGTGTTTCCTACCCCATGGCCCTTTCTCCCTGTCACGCTCACATAGACAGCATGTTCAGCTGACACCCCTGTAGGGGGAATGCTCTCCAGAGTTTCCAAATGAAAGGAACATGGAAACAGAAAAAGGCAGAATTTGCCCGCGACAGGGAAGGTTGAGCTTCTGGACCTTGTCAGACTCCTATCCAACTCTTCCCTGCTGTGCGCTGCTTTGGGCTTAAGAAGTGGGGTTATTGATCATTTTCTTCAGAGAGGATGTGGGGTGTGCCTCAGTTGGGAAGCCCTAGGTGACAGCATGGAGATCCGTATTACTCCCGTTTCCATGTGAGAGACTGAGACTCAGAGAGAAGACATAGGTTGGAACTTGGAGCTGTTGGTTCTCTGTGCTCTGTTTAATCTGCTGCCCAGACCTGGGAACTACATGTGAGACCCAAGCTGAATGCAGCACCATGGCCTAGAGATTCTAATCCATAAGAAGCCTCTTGGTATCTAGTTTGTGCTGGAAACTCCCACCATTCGGGAGCGTTAAGAGACAGACTCCAGGACCCACCTAGCACACTGAATCAACTGCTCCAGAGCCACGGTGGCACAAGTGGCCCAGAAGGTTGAGGTCCACGTTCCCAGATGAGACACACCCTTTGCTGGGCAACCCCGAGGTCTTGCCCCTCAGTCCTCACAAAGAACATCTTGGAAAGGGCTGCTACCATGCCTGTTGCTCTCAGCGGTCCTCACCTACCTGGAGATGCTTCATGCACGCCTGCGCATGCGCATGCGTGCTGCCCCCACATTGCGCTGGATCAGGATGGACCCGTGGAGCGCCCCCGACTGCCCCTCCCTCTGCAGTAAGAGCTATTGGCACACATGAGTCTCCTCTTTGTTTCCAGAAACAGAAAATCTTGTTCACAATAAACATCCCTCGGAGATGCTTGGTCAACAGCTCAAGGGCTTTGAAGGTCACAAGACAGTGGCTCAGACTCTCCCACAGGACAGGGTAGGCCCCTGGGATTTCTAAAAACTGCTGTGGTCAGCTGAATACCCCCAGTCTGCCTGTGAGGGTGTCCTTGGGCAGGTCTGTTCATTCTCAGAGCCTCAGTTTCCCCTTCTGTGAAATAGAAACAATAGCAACACCATCCTCATGGAAACAGAAAGGACAAAGTTAACGCCAGCTGTTCCTCGGCTGTCCCGGGATCATAGCACTTAGCATGACAACACGGAGGTCTGTGAGAACAGCAGCCATGACAGGAGTTCATGGTAAGACGAGACTAGAGCTGAAAAGAGCCTGCTGGTGTTACCACCAACATCTCATCATCCTAAGAGGCTTTCTGTAGCGCTGCCGCACACACACCCGCAAACGCCCGTGCTGCACAGCAGTAACTGACGGTGCCCAGGGTGCGTAACAGTAATCTAGGATGAGTCAGGCCGCCTGTCAAAACTGTTTATAAACCGTCTCTGTAGGAAGCTGCAGGCGTCTCCCATACCTCATGGTTGTTAGTTCTTAATTACATCAAGACACCAAGTCAAACAACGGATCCATAGACCCCATGGAGGTGCATGCCAGAACAGGCCAGGATGTTCACAGACAGGACAGCCTGGCCACACGTGTCACATGGCATTCCCAGCCTTTTGTGAAGCACGGTGATTACTGGCATTGTCTTTGATACTCCTGTACAGAGTGCTGAGTACTCAGCTGGAGCACAAGTGGGAGCACAGCCTGTACAGAGTACTGAGCACTCAGCTGGAGCACAGTCTGTACAGAGTGGTGAGTACTCAGCTGGAGCACAAGTGGGAGCACAGCCTGTACAGAGTACTGAGCACTCAGCTGGAGCACAGTCTGTACAGAGTACTGAGCACTCATCTGGAGCACATTCTGTACAGAGGACTGAGCACTCAGATGGAGCATAGTCTGTATAGAGTGCTGAGTACTCAGCTGGAGCACAGCCTGTACAGAGTACTGAGCACTCTGATGGAATACAGCCTGTACAGAGTAGTGAATACTCATCTGGAGCACAGTCTTACAGAGTACTGAGCACTCAGATGGAGCACAGTCTATACAGAGTACTGA
>NW_021604612.1:1463754-1484451 GCF_004785775.1 Grammomys surdaster
GAGCACTCAGATGGAGCACAGTCTATACAGAGTACTGAGTACTCAGCCGGAACACAGTCTGTACAGAGTACTGAGCACTCAGCAGGAGCATAGTCTGTACAGAGGACTGAGCACTCAGCTGGAGGACAATAAACACTGGTTTCCAGGTCAGACGACCGATCACTCTTTAATCTTAGATTCCCCCGTGGGGGAGGACCTGGCGGGCTTCCATACCTACATCAGCAGATGCAGCCTCCGCTCTGGCTGGAACAGGACTCCAGGGAACCAGTGCTGAAAAGTGAGACCCAATAAAATCGGGCGGGCGGCTTCGAGCAAGCCTGATTATGCGAATCTAACCACTGCTGTAGGTCTCTTGGAATCACGGACCAGCAGAGGTATCAAGCGATCGATCATGAGGCAGAGAGGGAGGTGTCTGCAAACCTCCACCAGCAGAAACAAATTCATTATGTCTGCAGAGGTGCCTGGCAGGCCTGCCATAAATCAAGAGAGTAATCAATGTCTTGGGGAGGGAGAAAGACACTGTAACACAGGGCTGAAGGTCCTCGATCCCAATGAAGTTACAGCAAATGGAGTCAGACAGCCCCAACCAGATGGGTTCTTTCTAGCTGAGTGACCCTGGGTCACTTGCTCTGTGGGGACCACTTCATCCTTTGCAGAAAGGGGTTGCTGGAGTCTGAGTTTAATTACAATGAGATTGTGTCCCTCTGCCCTGCCCATAATGGCAGCTGTGTTGCCATTGGCCACTCAGGACACAGCAGATTAAATTAAGATGTGTTCTAAGTGAAACTTCCCACTAGATCTCCTAGATGTGGTTTGACCGGAGGAAGAATCCATAGTTTTTTAATCTTGGTTTTATTATTAAATCATACCTAAGATATACTGTGTTGAAAAATGCATTATTGAGCCAACTACAGCTGTGTCTATTTTCTTTTTAAAATGTAGCTGTGAGAAAATCTAAAATAATCAGTTATGATTTTCTTTCTATTTCTACTGAATGACATTTGTCCCTTCTCATCCCTTGAGTTATCTTTTGGACATGTGTACGCATGTTCATGTGTATGTGCGTGTATGTGCACGTGAGTGTGTAGGTCAGAGGTCAATACCAGGTTTCTTCTTTTGTTGCCTTCTACCTTACTTTTTGAGACAAGGTCTCTCTCACTGAACCTGGAGCTCACTAATTGGACCAGACTGGCTTCCAGGGGTTCCCAGGATCCACCTGTGTCTTGGTGACTGTTCTATTGCTATGCTAAGACAATGACCAAGGCAGCTTATAAAAGAGAGCGTTCACTGGGGCTTGCAGTTTCAGAGGGTGAGTCCATGACCATCATCATGTCTTAGAGGATGAGTCTGTGACCATCGTGGCAGCAGGCAGCAGGCAGGCATGGTGCTGGAGCAGTAGCTGAGAGCTCACATGTGATCCACAGGCAGGAAGAAGAGAGAGCTAACTCTTGAACGGCATGGGCTTTTGAGACATCAAAGCCAACCCGCAGGGACACACCTTCCCCAACAAGGCCACACCTATCCCAACAAGGACACACCTCCCTCAGCAAGGCCACACCTCTCCCAACAAGGACACACCTCCCTCAGCAAGGCCACACCTCTCCCAACAGGGCCACACCTCCTCCAACAAGGCCACACCTCCCCAACAAGGCCACACCTCCTCCAATAAGGCCACACCTCCCCAACAAGGCTACACCTCCTCCAACAAGGCCACACCTCCTCCAACAAGGCCACACTTCTTCAAACAAGGCCACACACCCCCAACAAGGCCACACCTCCTACAACAAGGCCACACCTCCTACAACAAGGTCAACCTCCTGATCCTTCCCAAGCAGGTCCACCAACTGAGGACCAAGTGGTCAAACCCATGATCCTATGGGAGCCACTCTTATTCAAACCACCACACTCACTCCCTGGCCCTACCGGCTTGCAGCCATATCCTACTGCAAAATGCATTCAGTCCAGCTTCGAAAGTCCCCGTAGCCTTTCACAGTCTCAATACTGTTTAAAATTCCAAAGTCCAAGGTCTCTTCTGAGACTCGAGGCAATCTCTTAATAGTAGCTCCCTGTGCAATCAAAATGCAAATTATATACTCCCAATGTACAATGGCACAGACTATACATTACCATTTCAAAAGGTAGGGGAAAAACTGGGCCAAAGCAAGACCAAGAACACAACAGAGACAACTCCAAGTCCTGTACTTTCATGTCTGATGTTGAAGCGCTCTTCAGATCTCCTCCTTCCATGCTTTGTTGATTACAACACGTTTCTCCATCTTGGGCTGGTTCCAAACCTGGTCTGCAGCTCTTCTTGGCAAATATCCCATGGCTTGGCATCTCCAACATCTAGATGGCTTTGGGAAAGGCAATTCAGGTTTCATCTTCATGACTTCATGCAGTGGCCTCTCTGGCCCACCATGCTTGGCTAAATAAACATAGGTTCGGGGGACAGAATTCAGGTCACCATTCTGTGCAACAAGTACTTTACACACTGAGCCATCCCCCAGTCTCCTACATGGTACTGTACCCACTGAGCTCCCCAGCCTTGTCACATGATGCTGTTGTTGATTTTTGTCTCATGGTGGAGACCACAGCTAGGGACTGGCACTAGGTGAGCACTCAGCCATGGGACTGCACATCACCCTGTCGTTTGTTTTGTTTTGTGGTGTGAGGAACCGAGGTGCTATGCTGTGCTGCACACACTCTCCTCCTGAAGTCTCAGCTTCTTCCCTGGCCTGGTCAGAGTAACTGTAATGGACAGGGTGGAGACCTCCATGGTTGGCATCTCTCTCTCTCATTCTCTCTCTCTCTCTCTCTCTCTCTCTCTCTTTCTCTCTCTCTCTCTCTCTCTCTCCCTCTGTGTATATATGTGTGTATGGGCACACATGTGTGTGGGAGTGCATGTGTGAGTGTGTGTGAGCACGTGTGTATGGGCACACATGTGTGTGCGAATGCGTGTGTGAGTGTGTGTGAGCACATGTGTGTATGGGCACACGTGTGTGCAAGTACATGTGTGTGAGCACATGTGTATATGGGCACCCATATGTGCAAGTGCATGTGTGTGAACACGTGTGTATGCACACATGTGTGTGAGTGCATTGTGCATGTGTGAGTATGTGTGTGTGAGTGTTCTCATGAGTGCATGTGTATGTGTGTGAGCACCTGTATTTGAACATGTGTGTGTGTGTGTGTGTGCATATGTGTTAGACTGTATGTCCTTAGAACCAGGAATTAACAGTAACCATGGCTAGTGTCCATTGTCAACTCGACACCCCTGGGAAGAGGACATTTCAGTTGAGGGATTGCCTCCATCAGACTATTAGTCAGTGGGCACATCTGTGGGGCATTTTCTTGATTACTAATTGATATGGGAGAACTTAGTCCACTCTGGGCAGTTCCATTCCTAGGCAGGTGGTCCTGGAAAATATAAACAAGCAAGCTCAACATGAGGTTGGGAACAAGCCAGTGAGCAGCACTCCTCTGTAGTCTCTGCTTCAGTTCCTGCCTTCAGGTTCCTGCCTTGGCTTTACCTGAGGATGGGCTGTAACTGTCAGTCAGAATTAATCCCTTCCTCCCCAAGTTGCCTGTTGGTCACTGTGTTTAGCACAGCAACAGAGAAGTAAGGAAAGAGGAAGCCCCTTTCTCCACCCAGCCACCAGGACTACAAATGTTAAAGCCCTCACCTCATTGCGCAGCCTTGCTGGAAAGCCCGTAGACACCTTTTTCCTCTGTGGGCTCCTTCTGCACCAGCCCCGAACCTGCTCCTTCTGCACCAGCCCCGAACCTGCTCCTTCTGCACCAGCCCTGAAACTCTCAGGGCTCTGGGAGTTTGCACACTGGAATGAGTGAAAACCAGGACTTGGTCTGTGTTATGTTAGTGACGTTGCTCATAGCTGTGACAAAAATAACCAACCAGAAACCTAGTGGAAAGGGATCGCTTTTTGGCTCCTGGTTTCAGGAGGGGAACGGCCAAAGCAGGAAGAAAGCACAGACTTATAAGGCCTCTGTCACATTGTGTCCAGAGTCAGGAAGTAAAGAAAGATGAATGCTGTTCTCTGGTTCACTTCATCCAGGACCCCACACTCAGGTCTTCCCTCCTCACTTGACTCTCTCAGGAAACATCTCCGTCGACACGCCCATCTGTGCCTCCTAAGTAATTCCCATCCAGACTTTTAAAAATATCATTTCTTTCATTCATTCATTCATTCATTCATTCATTCGTTTGTATGTGAGAGCCTCTGTGAGGCAACTTGGGGGAATCAGTTCTCTCCTTCTACCGCTGGGTCCTGGGGATTGAACTCGGGTCATGGACTTGGCAGTGAGTGTCTTACCCACTGGCAGACCCTCTGAATCCAGTCCTGATAATGAAGATTATTTATTACAACCAGAGGTTCACGTGCAAGCGGACTGTGTCTTCCAAGGGTTGGACAATGGCCTACAGGTGACACGATTTCTCTGAAGTAGCCACTGAGAAAGCCATCATGTGGCCCACACCAGCAGCCAGAGGGGCACCCTGTACCCTGGAGCTGGAGAGGCTCCCCCCTCCTCCTACTCACCCCTGCTGACTTCTGCATAGCAGGGTGAGGTTGACACTTTCATCCCTGAAAGTGGAGGTTCCAACACCTGGGCTTTAAGTTGTGTTGAGTTGGGATGATGCCTCTGAAGTCAGTGAATGATAGATATGAAGCAGTCTTAGAATCTGTGAGGGAAGAAGGTGAGGGTCGGACATTCAAGGTGTGGACTGTAATGGGACTCTTCACCCTTCTCTTCCTGGGCACTTTTGAATGTGCTTTCCCTCCCTGCCTCCCTCCCTGCCTCCCTCTCTCCCTCTCTTCATCTCTCCTTCTCTTTCTCCCTCCCACCTTCCTTTCCTCTGTCCCTCTCTTCCTGTCCCTCTCATTCTGTCCTCTCTGTCTCCCCGATTCCCAAATCACCTCCCCTGGCTCTTCAGTTAGAGGGGCTCTGTGGGTTTCTTTCTTCTTTTCCTTCAGTCCTGAAAGAATGCTAGGCAGAGCCAACAGCCAGCGCAGAGGGGACTCTTCAGCCCCTCCTATTCTCACAGCTGGGGGTGGGGTGGAGTGTCCACATATAACATACACACATATAACACATATACACACACAAAATATACAAATAACACACATACACAACATACATACATACACATACACATATACACAAACACACATACATGCACATACACAAACACAGACATACATGTACACACATACACACATATACAAACACAAATACATGCACACACATGCACAAACATACATATACATGCAATACACATATGCCCACATGAACACATACATACACATATACACACATACATACACACACACACACATACATATACACGAGAAAGCCCATCACTGTGTGAATTATGTCTGACGACAGTGTATTTAGTGCTGAGGAGAACAGAGGCTCCCTGTGGCTTTAACAGATGAGGCCTGAGGGTAGATGACCTTGGTGGCCTGACAAGGGGTGCTTTAAAGTCCCCAACTGACCCTCCTCTTCCTCTTTCACTTCCTCCATCCCCCTGCCTCCTCCCCACTCTCCACTTTCATTAATGCCCAACCCCTCCCCCAGGAAGATGCTGGAATATGTTTGTGCTGACACAGACTCTGACTGAAGCCCTTAGGAGCTATGGAGTCCTGGCTGGGGGCTGTCTCCTGCTCCCACCAGCGAGACGGGTGGTAGGCTGGCGCAGTGCGGCTTTAGCCGTCCAGTTGCAATGACTCTTCAGAGACCTGCAGGTCAGCATTGCAGCCTTTCCCAAGCCTTCCAGGAACGGCTTCCCTCTGTGCCCTCCCAGGAGCAAGGTCAGAAAGAAGGGCTCCCATTTGCCTGAGAGCTGACTTCCATGGTGCCTAGTTCTGAGCCATGTGCTTTCCCAGCGTGCTCTGCTTCAGTCTGGACTAGGACGGACCTGGGAGTTGGGTGTCCAAGAGCCTCTTTCCTGGATGTGGAAGTCCTACCTGAGCCCAGCTTCAGATGGAAGCTGATTCTTTCCGTCCCTTCAATTTCGAGCCCTGCACAGACTGGCCGGCATTCATTAAATTCACGTTGGGGTCATTTTCTACCCTCTAAAATGTTTTAGGAACAGAGTGAGTCTGACACTCTGCTTCTTACCCTGCAGACTGAGTCATATCCACCGTTTCACTGTTCCCAGGACTGTACTGGCTTTAATTAGAATATTTTTATTTTCCCTAGCAGAGAGACAAAGAGGGTAGTGAGCTCACGGGCCAGGTCCCTGGCCATCAGACGGAGCAGCAGCCAGCAGGAAAGGAGGGAATCCTGTCTGCCCTGCCTCTCTGCTTCTCCCTACCCTCAGTCTGTCTAGATGTTAAAACTGGCAGGAGCCCAGCGGAGCCTCCTTTGAAGAGGACAGACAAATGTAACCTCCCACACTGCAGCTCAAGTGACCCCGTGAACTCACAGACAAGTGGACTGAAGTTCAAACGCAGTGATCCAAAGGGCTTCCGTGGAGAGGCCAGGGGCAAGAGCCCCATTTCATCCCGAGCCCTGAGCTCAGGAGCACAGTGGTTAGAGATGAGCTCACTGCCCGGCAGAGGTGAGGTCCGGGGCAAGAAGGCCGATCAGCTAAGTGTTTGCTGCCCAAGTGTGAGAAGCCAAGCCTCCTGCCCCATCCCATGCTCCCACGCAGAAAGCCAGGTGTGTTGGGCGCACATCTGTATCCCTAGCTCAGCTTCCAGCTGATCTTGCTCCAGGTTCACTTGAAAGACTCTGGCTAAAAGAACAACAACAACAAGAAACAATGTCACTCTCTGGCCCTCACACGTAGGCTCTCCTTTGTGCACACAAGCACACACGTAAACACACCACACAGGAAGAACAAAGAAACACTGTTTGCTATTTCACATGGGTTGTTTTCTCTCTCCAGCAGCAACAAGCCACAGGGGCTTCTTTGGAGTCCTGCCTTTGGACCCCGAATCCGCATCCGGATACCGGCTGGTGATCAGTGTAGCAAATGCTAATGGAAGCTCTCAGAAAATGCCTTCAAATCAGGTTTGTTTCTTGCCTACAACTCAGCTCTCTGGGGACCAATGACAGCAGAGTGGCTGAGCCAGGAGGGTCCTGTGGGGGGCATCTGGAACCCGGTCAGTTAATGGGATCATTTAAGGTGAGTGTAAGCCCTCCCCCAACTGGTGGCGTGAGGTAATTACAGACCTCACTTCCAGGCTGATGCAAATGTTAGTGGAGGTGATTCTGGATTCTGGAAATCCCTCCCAAGAGGGCCTGCATGGAGGAGGTGTCAAAACCTAGGTGGATCTGCAAAAGGTGAGGTTTCCTGTGGGGCAGGATGACGTTAGCCGGGTCTTTGGTGATAGCTTACCCATAACCCACTGCAAGCCCCACGGAGGCTTAGATACAGGCGCTGCTCACACACATGTATTCTGTAGGTTAGTATCTGCTGCCCACGCAGACGCTGAGTCCCACCGTCCACCCATCCACAGGACAAAGCGCCAGCCACTTGGGGTCATCTCTGCCTCCTTAGTTAGCCTGCTGTGCAAGCACACGTTCTAGACCTGGTTCAAATCTCATGTCATCCACTTACCTGCTGGGTGATTTCAGGTGGGCGTCTTTCCTTCTCTGAGCCCTGGTTTGATTATCTGTACGATGAGGGCAAAGGGTTGTGCAGGTTCCTTGTCAAATTTAGTGAGTTTGTATAGACAGTGCATGTGTGTGTTATGTGTGCTCGTGTGGTATGTGTGTGTGTGTAGTACACCTGTGCATGTATGTATGGTCCACCAGAGTGCATGTGTTCATGTATGCATGTGTGTGTTGCACAGTCAGCTGAAGATAACCCGTAGTCACTTTATTACTTTTATTAATGACATAGTTAGTACTTCCTCCCTCTTCCAGCTCTATTAAGTCTGACAAATGCCACACCCTTGGGGTAACCACGGATCAGCTGTTCTTGTCCTCCCAGCAGTGCTCCGCAAGCAGTGCTCTCCCTCCAGAGGAGAGCATGGCTCGGCTCTGCCACATCCAGCTTCTCTGATTGTCCATGAACCTCAGCTCTCTGGAATCTGGCTCGGCATAGCAATGGCTTGCTCTTTTTTCACTGCTGAATAGTACTCCGTTATATGTCCAACTCTATCCATCCTCCTGTTGTGGACATTTGGATTGTTTTCCCCTACACGCCTTTCTGTCTGCTTATGTCTTCATTTAACTTGGGCAAATACTTCATAGATTTGCTGGGCAGACAGAGGCTGGCAAACAGATTTCTAAAGCTCCTGTGCTGTTGTGCTTCAAGCCTCTTCTGTTCAGAGGTCCCTGAGCACTACGTGGAGATGCTGCCTGTGAGAAATGGCTCGGCTGTCTGTGGTCATCCTTCTCAGCTCTTAGTCCCTGACAGAGGATTGGCTCCAGGTAACTGTGCTTGCAAACCCGAGTCTCGGTGAAGCAGCATGATGACCACACACAGTCGTGTGTCCTGCCTTCCTTGGGTAGCTCCTGGATGGTCTTTGCCTAGCTCACAGTAGCAGCTACATAAAGAATGTATAGACTTTGCTTTTTTTTTTTAAATTGTTCTCTTCCCTAAAGATTATGAATTTCTGGTAGGTTGGATCTGAGATTGCAGAACCTCAATCTGGATAAGGAAGTCAATCTCGCTTCCATTCCCAAGAGATTCCGGCCAGGAGTTGATGGGGATGGTGAGGTGGAGGGTTCGGTCTCAAGGACACCCACATGGTACCATCACCAAATCATGAGCTCACCACATAGACACTGAACAGGGACTGTCCACATGGAGCTGACCCTCCTCACAGACTCCCGGGGGCTATTCCTCCCTGCTCTGAGAGTCCATTCAAGTATCCATCACCCTTACTCATCCTGAGACCAGAGAAGGTTGAAGAAGAAGGTCCCCATAAAACACCGTGCTTAGCCATCCCAGGCTGGCTCATCCTCCTCCTCCCTGCTCAGCCGGACTTGGCAGGGCTGGGCATTCTAAATGGATTCTGTGCCTGTTCCTGCTGATGCTGCAATCTTCAGGATGCTGTAATTAAGACTCGGTCCACAGCCCAGATGGAAGCAACCGATTCCTAGGGAGTGGACTGCGGCTGCGGCTTGGCTCGGCTTTGAAGCCTACGTGTGAGTTCTCAGTCCTGAAGCCCCTGAGCTTGGATGTGTGGCTGGCTGGGATTTACGGGCTGGTGGCAGAACTATCACAGAAGACCCGGCTTCACACACAGACCCTTGTTGGACTTCCAGCTTCATCTGAGTGACCTTTGACATGCTGCTATCCCCCTGAACCTCAGTATTCCCATCTGAAAAGAGGAGTGATTATATATATATATTGTGGCATGGTGACTGAATCCACAGTTGAATCCCCTTACGATTCTTAGGACCACCCCCCCCCAATTTCCCATCCTAACCTTGAACTGGACCATGGCCACCTGCAGTAAAGATACTTCCCAGCTCTCACTAATGCTGAAGATAGGTATGAGGTGACATCTGGCCCTGTGGGTAAGATGTGTGTCCCCATCAAATACCAGGATGCTTGGCTCTGTGTTCCCATCACACCCTGCCTAGGTTTCCAAAGTAGCAGTGCAGGTCCGGTGCTCCTTTAAGAGGCGGGGCCTCGGGGGAGGTCCTTAGATCATAGCTTAGAAAAAGAAGGGATGCCAGGAAACTCTTGGTTTCCTGTGTGGTGATGCCTGTCTTCTCTCATGGGCTGCAACTACCACGTAGGACCATCCACCCTTGGCCACACCACTCACAAGGACAAACCCATGTGTTCACCTTTGTCTGACCTCAGACTTTGAACTTACAGAACCGTGAACTAAATAACCCTCTTTTTACTATAAGTTAAGCTGCCTTGGATATTTTGTTACCATGGCGAAAACCCTACAGCCCTAGAAGAAAAGGTCAAGTCTCTCTGTCCCTTCTTCCCTCCTGCTGCCTGGAATGTAGCTGTGATGCAGGAACTCCAGCAGCTCCATGGGGCTCTGAGGAGAAAGCCATGTTCTCTGAATGGTGGTGCCTCTGGGAGGGAGTCTCTGGCGCCATGCCTGTGGACTCCCTGTCCCTGAGCCCAGCTCCCTTGTTTCTAAAGCTCTTGATACATTCTGATACATTGTCCTTGTTCCAGTGTTCCCTGCTACCTGCTGTTGTGAGGATGGAGTTCATTCCAGTAATGCCTAGAGTGGGCTGCCCAGCACGGCTCCCTCCATAGGTATTGACATTATGTTACAGGTAAGAATGAAAGAGTTGCTTAGCTGGGACTGTGCGATCTCCAACTCCCCATGATCTCTAAGATGGTAGAACAGAAGGGGATTCTGAAAGGGCTAACATAGCTATGTGGTGTCTCCCAGAAGACTCTGGGTTTGGGGGTCTGTCCTTCAAGAAGCTGGCCCCACATCCTCTCTGTTGAGACTCTGAGGACCACCCCAACCCTTCATCTCCATCCCCCAGTTTGGAGCGACAGCCTGGACGCCATGAGTTTTGCTTTGTCACCTGCACAGATAGTGTGTGCTGATGGACTGTCCAGATGGCCTTTTCTGCCTTCTTTAATCCAGGAATTAAGGGGCACCTGGCCCAGTGCCAGCCCAGGGCAGCTGGAGGACAAGGATCCTGCTGGCCAACTCTGACTCCTTCGGAGAAGAGAATTGCTTTCTGTGCCCGAGGTGCCACCAGCACAGCTAACGACAACAGTGTCATTATGGACTGGCTCTGCCTGGTCCTTCCCGGCAGCCCTCCTTGGATTCTGCTGTGACTGGTCTATTTCATGGTGTGCAAACAGTCTATGCAAAGATCACACCTTGCTCAGGGTCACAGGCTCCTCAGGCTCTGCTTCCTCCTGCCCCCTGCCCCCCCCCACTGCCCACATTCGTGTGTGTCTTCTCCTGTCCTCCCAGAGCCCTATGTCATAGCAGCACTTGGAGTGGATACTAATCATTGCCCCAGGAGGCAAGCCCCTCAGCCACTGGGCTGGCCTCAAAAACCCTGACTTGTTCGTCCATAAACATTTTCCTCCTGGAGAGAAAGGGCCTGCTGTAGGCATGCATTTTTTGCAACCTACTTTTAATAAGGGTTCAACCTCTCCTCTAGCCCACCACCCAGCAGAGGCAGTGGACGAGAAGAGTTACTAGGAGATGGGGCGGGGGAGGGGGGGAGCGGACCTGTTCAGCAATATTCTTTGGGGGTGAGCTTGATCTTCTTTGGCAGCAGTTCAATCCTGTAGCAAACACCAAATACAACTCAGCAGCTGCAGACCAGTCTTCTAGGTAGGAAGACACCAGGCACAAACCGGCAGCTACAGTCCAGTCCTTTCTGCAGGCAGACACCAGGCACGAACCAGCAGCTGTAGTTCAATCCAAAAGAAACCACCAGGCTAGCCAACCAGCCTGAAGTGAGACCACTGAAGAAGCAAGCTGCCCCAGGAACCTCACGGGCAGTTCTTGGCCGAGTTTCTCTCAATGGCGACGTTTCCACAAGTTGAGCTCAACAATTCTATGTAAGGTAAACCAATACATGTGTGTCTTTAGCATAGAATAGTGTAGTGGAGAAAACCAAACCAATGCTCAATGCTTGTCTCCCACTACCTGTGGAGTCATATTTATACTCCTCCATCAAGTGTCCTTTCACCTGTGTCTGCTTCAGGAAAACATTCTTTCCCTTGTCTTCTTTAGCAAGACATCCTTTCAGCCTGTGTGCCCCAGCAAACCATCATCTGACATAACTGACTTTCCAAAGAATCTAGTAGTTTCCACTTCAGCCTGCTATTCTCTTTGAGTGTCAAAGTGAGCAACACTCTTCTAGAAGAGCAGGTAGCACACAAGCAAGCCTCCACCTCGCCACACGAGGCTCATTTCTGACTGTGCAAAGAGCCATCCTGTGGCCCAGCCTGGCTGAGGATCTGCAGACAGAGCATGACCAGCAGGGTGAACTGACAGTCCAACCTCAGCAGCACCCAGTGGTGCTGCCTGCTCATACCTGCCCGGATCCTTCCAGTCTGCCTTCTGTATGCAAAGTCACACATTGCCACCCCTCCCCAGGAACAGACTGCAGGGTTTGATGCATCCGGAAGCAAACAGTTTAGGGTTGAGACAACTCGAGTTAGGTGACCATTCCTCAATGCTCCAGGACAGACACTGTCATTTCCTGCCCGCATCACCATGACGCTGGCGAGAGGAGAGACACAGAGATGAGAGATACAGAGGCCCTGGATGATGCTCGTTAGCAGGAATGACTACACTTTTCAATCTTTCCTCTAGGGCCTTTTCATTCTCACGCAGTGTGGTTTAGTCTGGGGTGTGCTTAGATTTAGGGTCCAGAGTGCTGAAGTTTGGGATACCCTTGCTTCTTACCTGTGGCTTCTTCAGATTGTAATCTGCAGGCACCCCTCCATGTCCTTCATTCTTTCGCTCATTTAGGCATTCCTGTTGATACAACAGCTTGCTCCCCTCTCCCATCCAGCAGCCCAGGCAGCTGGCTCCCACGGTGCCTGTATTCATGTCTGTTCTTGGGAAACATCTTATGTGGGTACATTTTTCATTTCCCAAGCTGGGCTGTGGACCTCGCCTGGACCCCCCCCCCATCCCACACTGTGACTTGGCCAGGTCATGTCTCTCCTCAGTTTTAAGCATCTTTGTGTTTGGGGACAGACACCTAGAGGGCCACAGCCTCCTGTATGTGGTACAGATAGCACGACAGTGTGCATCCCCACACGCATCCTGGTGCTGGGGCCAGGGAGATTGTTCCCAGAGCGAATGACTACAGAATGTATTAACCTGGGCCTCCACCGTAGCTGCAGCAAGCTGTCCCAGGTTACCTCCCCAGCCAGATCCTGAAGTCATGCAAAGGTTAACCAGTATCTTCTGCTCCACCTAGTCCAAGTGACCCATGTCAAACCTTCTGCTGGGGTCCTTTCTGAAAATCTAGAGGCTCAACAGTTAGGTGAGCTGCTGTCCCCAGCACAGAAGCACTCTGCCTGCTCAGAGTCTCGCTGACCTTAGGAGACAATGTAGGGGTACAGGGGTTTAGCTCAAACAAAAGACAACATCAGGAAGAGTCTCAGAGCCTGGGTTCGAATCCCATCTCTGCCTTCCAGTCCTCCATCATCAGAAATGAGTCCCTGCTTTCTCATCTCTACGATGGTTCTGAAGACCAAGCATGTGATATGTCACAGGAAACTAAGAAGACCATGACTGGAAACCAACCCATCAGCCCCTCACTGCCAATACACACTGATTCTTACTAGTGTGCCCGTGAATATGGATGGCGGTTACCATGGCAACAGCCAACACTAAATGACTCCATGCCTGGTAATCACAGAGCCCACTGTCCTGGTGGCATGGTTGATTGATTGGCTACCTGTTTGATTGATTGGCCACCTGCTTGGTTGATTGATTGCTGTTATTTTTGCCCCTGCACTTTGGTGTCTCATTCGTAGCAGAGTTGATGTATCAGGGTTTATATTAAGGGGGCAGGGTCCCTGTATCCCCTTTAAGGGCATGCATGGGCCAGATGACCTCACTGCTCTCTACTGGTCCCTGTCTCCCAGTGAGCAAACCCCTCCCAGTAGCAACATCATCTGAGTACCAAACCTTTGAACACATCAGCCTTCAGAGGCCTTTTAACATTCTAAACCAAGGAAGACACAGGCTATCCTTGTTCTAACCTGAGCAGCCACATCTGGGAGGGAACTTAGGACAAACTGTTGAGTTCTTCCAACTGCAAGCCAGATAGATATTCAAGCTCCAGTAAAGAGCGGACTTGATGGTCCTGCCTGTTAGGTTAAAGCGAACGAAATTGTCATTTTATCAATATTATCCATTACATTTGTTCAGTGTTGTAACCGACCAGCCTAAGAAGCTAGCTTCAGGTATGGATGGATGCAGGTGTTCAGATACTGTTTCTCCGCACACTGCAGCTCTCCATTAGTCTGTGGGTGTCTGCCTCAGATACCATCTTTCCACAGGCTGGGACAAGAATGAGCTTTGTCTGCTCCTAACATCTGCAGTTTAGGGCAGAGAGCATGATGTTTTCCCAACCATCCCAGTGGGAGAGCTGAGCAGGGCTGTCCATCCAACCATTCATTCATTCATCCAACCATTCATTCATTCACTCATTTTGAAACAGGGTCTTATCATAAGACCAGGCTAACCTAGAGCTTTCTGTGTAACCTAGGCTGACCCTCCTACCTGTCTGACCCTGCACTAGGAATGAGTGTGTCATGCTTTTACTGCCTAAGATTGGTTGTTCACTGCTCTGTGGAACAATCGTGGCTACAATGCCCTGACTGGAAATTTTCACATTGCATGCGACACTCCCTTATCTCAGCCGAGGGGACAAAGCAAAGCCCTCCCTGGGGAGTTGGATAGAGATTAAGGGATCCCCTGATCCCCAAAGCAAAACTGCCAAGCCTGCCTTCCCATGCTGTGGGGAACAGGAAAGAAGAATACCTTGTGGAATTTCAGGGGGCTGTCACAGTTTCTTCCATATATATATATATATATATATATATATATATATATACACATACATACATACACATATGTATATATACATATATACATACACACATATATGGATATATGTGTATATGCATATACACATATACATACATATATACATATATAAATATACATCTCCTTTCCATATATATGTGTGTGTGTGTATCCTTTCCACATTTTATAGATTTCTAGAATAAACATGAATTGCTGACACTGTTTTTTATTATTATTATTATTGAAAGGAAACCCAAGGGCACTGGGGATAGAATTTAGAATTTGGATACAGATGTGCCCTAGCTTTAACCCAGGCTGCTAACGGGTTTCTATGTCATCCCTTCCAGGTACAGTTTACACTTTAACCACAGTCGAAATGCTGTGAACCTGAGGAGCATGTGATAATGTGATTCCGGGCTCTGAACAGTCCCTCGAGGTCCCAGCCTGCTGTTTGCCTTCTCCGGGCACTTGCTGTGAAATCGGACTCCCATGAGCTTCTCTCTGGGAGCAGGATGCACATTTGTCTCCATCCAAACTGCCGCGAGGTTCGAGAGGCACTGCAGATGCAAATCCCCTCCTTAAAAGACACGCCACACCTTTCCCGCAAGGCCTCTGTCGCTATCACCTTTCTGTTACTGTGAGGAGACTCCACAACCATCCCACAGCACCGGCCACGGAGGACCAGACCTCTCGGAGCATCAGCAGGAGGCTAACTAGGCAGCCTTGGGTGTGGCTGCTGTTCTCAAGCTTAGTGCGGGCACCGGTCGGACGAGGGGGGCTTCGCAGCACACGTTAAAACCTTTGCAGTGCGCTGCACACGCTCTGGTCAATTTCCCTTCCGGGAATGTATTCTGAGATAAAAGTTAATCAGACATTACACACACATAATATCATCCCAAGGTCACTTATAAAGGTGAAGACTTGAAAATAACCCGAATGCGTAACCAAGGAGACGGTGTCGCAAACCACATGGCAGCCCGCAGAGAATTGTGTGGCTATTTAAATGAGAAGAAAATGCCTTTGCCGTCAGAAAGATGCCGGGCGTGGGGGTTTTGGTTTGAAAACTGAAGCACAGGCCTGAAGGGATGTTTCTTGGTTTATTCTTACCCCCACGCTTTTGCCTTCGGGGTATTTCTTCCTGCACAGGTTCCCAGGATTCTTTGTGGCCTCTGAGCTCCTCTGGAAACCAACGCTCTGTGCTCCAAACTGCTCTTTCCTGTTGCCTGTGGCTGGCAGCTCTCCTGGGCTTCCGGCTTTCTGAGGGCTTGGTCTGTCTGACCTGCCTGAGTGGGTGGGTGGTGGGAGCCTACAGGCTTCTCCAAGAGATGGGTTTCCTCTGGGTGCCACAGCGCATATCTATACCAAAGTGGACATTCTTCAACCCACATCTTTGGCTGGAGGCAGTTGTCTCACTGGAGTGGCCTCCTGGGAGCTGGGACAGAGGTGTCCAGGTGCTCAGCTCCTCTGTCCTTCAGCTGTGGTGAAAGTCCTACACCCAGGTTGAGGAGTCTCCTCCCAGGCCACTCGTTGGCTCTCAACATACCACCATGCTCCAGATCTCAGGGACCCAAATGTGACATCTTGGTGTTGTCGGTGGTCCTGCCTAGACTATGTGCCTGGCTTCTTAGTGTTTTATATCAAAGAACTGGAAAAGAAACGGCAAAGACCCTCCATCAGTTTATTTAAGAAGATAGGAACTCAGACACAGTTCCCAGATACGTTCCAGGACACGAAAGGGGCGTTACCAAGGGTTGTTAAGGGAGGAGTGACTTACTACTTTCTTTGAAGTAGGCTGTGTGCTACTGGACTGGAGGGAGGTGGGCTCCCTCATTGATAAACTACCCTACCCTTGCTTGCCTGTTTAGGGCAGGAGAGAGTCCATCTATGGGCCAGCATCCTGTGTGTCTTCTGTCACCCTCTGCCGTCTCTGTGGTCATGTGATCTCCTTACCTCTATCTTGTGGGTGGTGAAGCAGGTTCAGAGAGATGCTGCTGTTTGTCTGAGCTTCCCCAGCATACAAAAATGAAGTCTGAATCTAGAGCTGGTCAGTCACTAACCACATTCCAACTATGCAAGAAGAAAGGAGTGTGCAGACGCCTGGGGAGGAAACTGGGCAGGCGGTAGGCAAACTTCCCGCTGGGCTGCCTGTGGCTGAGGCTGGGCATGCAGGCTGAGGGTGACGCAGGACTCAGGCATTTGAGAAATGGAGCATGTGTCTGAAGAGTTGGAAAATCATCTCATGGTGACAGGTCCAGCCCATAGACCCAGAAATCTAGTCCTCTAGAGAGCTAGGCCCTGATCTACAGTATTTATAATATTTATAGGTTTTAGTGCACTATTTAAAAAAAAATCCTCTTCTGGTTTTTGGTTGGCCGGGTGTTTGAATTTCAGCCTGTGACTAAGGTCCAGGAGTGACATGTTTACAGAAGTGACAACAGTGAGGATTCTGAAAGTAAAACAGTACAAATCACCCCTACCTACAAGGGCAGTAAGAAAATATAACTCACTCTAAGCCTCTGTATCAAGGGGCCTTGGAGAGGAGCCATGGATGAGGGCTGGAGAGAGAGTGGCCCAGGGTTGGAGAAGGCTGGCAGAGAGGGAACAGAGGCAGCAATCAAGGAACCGTTGGGACCATGGAGACACCAGGAAACCCCTGGGAAGCCTGGCAACCACTAAGCCCTCAGTAAAACCACACGGCTTTGCCTTGTGGTAAGAACATGTCTCTTTTGGTCTGAGGATGTGACTCGGGGGATGGGATGCTTACCCAGCATGCACCAGGCCGTAGGTTCAATCACCAACACTGCAAAAGGGGGGAGGGGCTGGCTCCCCCTTGCTATACCGAGACAGACAACACATTTTATGTTAGAGTCACCTGGCTGAACAGTAGGTGATGGGCATCCAGGTTACTGACTCCATCTTTGCTGTACCATGTGTGTCTATGTGCATAATATGTACATGGGTGCTTATGTATATGTGTATATGTATATATATGTATGTATATGTATGTATATGTATGTGTATACATGTAGCTGTGTATAAGGATCTCTGTGCATATTTATGTGTGTATATATGCATGTGGGCATATGTATATAAGCATCTATGTGTGCATGTATATGTGTGTATGTACATATGAATATGTGTATATATGTATGTATATATGTATGTTTATATGTACATGTGTATACGTGTCTGTGTGTATGTGTATATGTGCATGTAAGTATATATGTATGGGTATAAGTATATATCTATATGTCTGCATATGTGTGTATGTGTATGTGCTTAAGCATGTGTGTATGTGTATGTGAACATATATGTATGTGTATACGTGTAGATGTATATGTGTGCCTATATGTGTATATGTATATAGCCTGTGTGTATATCTCTGTATATGTGCATCTATGTTTATACATATGTATATATTTACATATATAACACACACATATATGTATACATATATGTAGCTTATTGCAATAACAAGAAAACTCCCTGTGTTCTGACTTCCCTTTTATCCTGGGTGGAAATCTACAGAAAAAGATTCATGTTCTCTCTGGGATACAACAACCTTACAGACCGGTGGCAAAGTCAGCACCAACCAGCTCCAGACCTCTCTCCTCCTTGGTCTGAGGCCAAGGCTGTGCCGGGTGATCCTAAGGCTGTGGCTTCTGGAGGCTCTCACACCGGGACCACCCAGGACAATGTTTTGCAGGAATACAGGGTAAAGTCTAGGGTTCTAGCTGGAGGCCAGTATGGATACACGCCTGGGATCTAAGCCAAGGCAGAACCACAGTTTCCCTCGTCTCCATGCCCTCTACCCTCTTCTCTGCCTGCCTCAGCCAGACCTTCTCCATCAGGCAGTGCTGTTCTCTCAGCTAAAGTGTGTGCTGTGCTTGCTTGGGTCACCGGTTCTTCCCCTGAGTGTCTCATGATCCCTCCACCACACAACATAGCTGGGAGCTGAAAGCCCAGCATAGCTCACACACAGGAGAAGCCCTGCCTTCCTTGTGCCCGGCTACTCAGCTTTCCCAGACCACCATTAGCCTTAGCGATTTCCTCCTTTGGTGACGGGTAGCTTCCCACCTTCTACAGATGGCCGCTGCTCAGCCTCCACCCAGTTCCTCATGGCTGTAGAATGTGGCACCGTGCCGCTCATTTGTAGAACCGGCTCCTGTTCCTGGACATTGAGTAGTTGTTAGAGTCTTGGCCTTGTATGTAAAGGTGTCAGTTGGCTTTCAGATCCATCCTTTCTAGGTCAGATGGGAGGCACGTAGCAGAGGTGTAGCAGTGGCATAAGCGGTCCTACCAAGTGTCATCCTGTCCCCGTTCCTCCACGGCACAACTGTTGACAATCGGAACTTGCCTCGTGAATGCAGCCTGAGCACACCTGAGCGCACCGGTCCCAATATACTGGACAATATAGTTCTCTGTCAACTTGACACAGGCTAGAGTCAAAATGTCTCTGTAAGATCAAGCTGTACCTAAGCCTGTATTTTCTTTTCTTTTTTAAATTATTTATTTATTTATTTATTTATTTATTTAATGTATATGAGTACACTGTCTCTGTCTTCAGACACACCAGAAGAGGGCATCGGATCCCGTTACAGATGGTTGTGAGCCACCATGTGGGTGCCAGGAGTTGAACTCAGGACCTCTGGAAGAGCAGCCAGTGCTCTTAACCGCTGACCAGCCCTAGAGCATTTTCTTAATTAGTGATTGATGTGGGAGGGCCCTGCCCACTGTGGGTGGTGCCACCCTTGGGCTGTTGGTCCTGGGTTCTATAAGAAAGCAGGCTGAGCAAGCCATGTGGAAGCAAGCCAGTAAGCAGCACCCTCCATGGCCTCTGCATCAGCTCCTGCCTCCAGGTTCCTGCCCTGCTTGAGTTCCTGTCCTGACTTCCTTCAGTGATGAACAGCAATGTGGAAGCGTAAGCGTAATTAACCCTTTCCTCCCCAAGCTGCTCTGGTGACAGTGTTTCATCACAGCGATAGTGACCTCCACTAAGACTCACACCTTTCTTCTGACCCTTCCACGCTGACTTGTAACTCTCACTAAAGCATCATCTCGCCCACCTGACTACGGCCTTCTATCGGCTCACTCACCTCTGAGTCCTCAGTGCCGGGTACAGCAGAGTCCTAGAGATGTTCAGAAGGAGGGATGGAGAGGAGGCTACGGCTGAGGAGTTGCCTCTTACACTAGCCACCCAGGTTAACAGAACCTGGGGTGGCTTCGGGTCACTGATGACTGAACACATTGACACTATTAATTTGTTTGAACTCTACAAATTAAAATACACATGTACTCAGACACACAGACACACACACTTACACACATACACACACATATACACACACATACATACTCACAGACACAGACACAAACACACACAGAGACACATACGCACCGAGAGACACACATATATACACACACATACACACAGACACACACATACACACACACACACACACTCACAGGATTTGGCCACAAGAAGCAACTCTCCCTGAAACTCTCCTGATCCCAGATAAATAGAAAGAAGAGCAAAAAGCCTCATTAATCTTTTAAAGAGATCATGCGAGAGTCTGGGAAAATCCTGATTCTCAGAGAGGCTTCTGGCAGATCAGTGGCCCTCCGCCCTTACTGCCTCGAATCTCTGTTAATCCACTTGCTGTCCAGGGTGAACCCAAACCCACCCCAGACAAGCCCTGCTTAGGCCTCATCCTGCCCAGGATTATCATAACCACACCCACCATGGAGATTTCCCCCATCACAATGGATGGAGAGAAACACCCAGCCCTGGCCACAGCTGTAGCCTGAAGCTCTGGGTTGGGTCCTCTGCCCACACGTATTCATGGTGACACAGGAGAGTCATTCGCCCCTCTTGGAAAAAACAAAGCTCCACTGTGATAGACCCTGAGCTTATCCCAGCCTTGCCATCAAGTTAGACACCTTACAAAGAAACTCCTCATGCTACAGGATAACAGAAGACCAAGGATTTTCATTTTGAGTTTTCCTCCCCAATGCCGGGCACTCTGCAGAGCTTCAAGCATGCCGAGGCTGGCTTAGCACTGGGTGTTACTTCATTTTCCCCCGTGAACCTGTAAGATGCAGGTGTTGTCATAGCCACGGCACCAGAGGGTGAAGCTTTGATGGGAGACCCTGCCCAAAGTCACACAGCAATGCTAAATAAGGTCTGTGTGTTCCTGTCACACACACACACACA
>NW_021604612.1:1484551-1497743 GCF_004785775.1 Grammomys surdaster
ACACACACATGTACACATACACACACACATACACACATACACAGATACACACAGATATACACACATACACACATATACACACACATACACACACACATACACACACATACACACATACACACACATACACACACATACACACATATACACACACATACACACATACACACACACATATACATACACACATACACACATACACACACACATATACACATACACACACATACACACAAACACACCCATACACACACACATACACACACATACACACATACACACACACACACATACACACACATATACACACACACACACAGCCCAGGCTTCGGTGTCCAGCCCCTTCCATGGCTGCTCCAGACCTTTCTGAGCGGAAGATTCCCAGAATTCACATAACACTGTTAAAGTAGTACAACCCTGGATAGGACCATCAGACTGGTCCTTCTGTCTCTGATTTCTTCCACCACAGAGGTCCGCAAGCCACGATCCAGATCCACCAGGCTATAAATAAGGCTTTATTTAAACAGAGTTAGTGGCATGTACTATGGATTGCATGTGCTGCCTGTGGGTGAAAGGCAAGGACACCCACTTCATAATAAGAGCCCTCTGAAGGCTCAGAGTCCCAAAAGAGAGGTGGTATATCCTAAGACCTTTCAAAGCCAGGAGTCAGCCTAGAGTGACAGGCATGCTGACTAAGCAGTTGAAACATCTTAAGGTGGGCCCCTCCTCCACACCCCTGGCTGATCCAGTGCTCCCCACCCTGTAAAGAGCAGAGTTCTCACACGGATCGTCTGCCTGCTGGTCTGGAAGTAATGTGGACTCAAAGGAAGCCTAGTCTCCAGGACTGGGAATTTAAGGGTTTATGGGAAAGTCAGGAAGTAAGACAGGCTGTTAGGTAAAACAAAGAACTCAGCCCACATGGGTAATCCCAGCTTGGGAGGCTCAGCAGGAGGATTTGAGTTTGAAGCTAACCAGGGCTACGCAGCAAGATCTCATCTCAATAAGCCAAGGAAGAAAAAAGAGCTGAGAGGGAATGGGGACAGCGAAAGGAAACAGAAATGTTGACAGATGGGGCAGAAAAGGAAAGAGGGTGATGGGGGTGGGGTGGGGGTAGGAGTAGCAGGCTCAGAGGATGTCTCTGGCTCCAGGATGCTGAAGAGTTTTAAGAATCAAGTGGCTCCAGGGAGTCTCTGATGAGGGCCATTCTGGAAGAAGCACTGAACTTCCAGCCTGGCCCTAATGGCAGAGCACCAGTCTCAAGAAAAGAACATTGGTCCCTTGTTCCTTCCCACTGGGTGGGAATGATGTTGGGGCAAGCTTTGGAGACCACGTGATCACACCCCAGCTCTGTAGTTGGTTGGCTATGGAGGACCCATCCTAAGCTACCTTGGGGCCTCATGCCCGTCAGCCATCCAAGACCCTGCCTTACAGATGGAGAAACTGAGGTTTCTTTGCCATGGCAGGTCTCCAGACACAGAGGGTCTCAGTGGTGGGGAAGAGGTCATGGTGATGTCTTCTCTTACTCCAGTGAAGTGTGAACTCATAGCCCCTAGCATGAGGTCCATGGAGGCTGAGATAGCCACATACCCCTCTTCCTCACCACAGCTCCAAGGAGAAAGATGTTAACCAAATGTCTTCCACACTGGACGGAATCAGAAGTCATAGTGAACTGTAGCCAGTGTTGGTTGTTCCTCTGACCAAACACAGTTTATGCTGAGCATCTGTGATTGTTATTAATAAATAAGAATTCTAGAGTTCATCTCTAAACCAAGAATCCTTCCCTTACCACACTAGGTCCAGGCACTATGAACAAAATCACGGCATGTGGACACCCACCCTAACCCGAAGGAGCCGGCCACTTTGATCCAGCCCAAAACTCTTTTCAAAGAGTTTGAATCGTTTGTTAATTTCTCCCAGCTCCACGCATGGTTTGTGGCCGTGTTTGATACTGGAGCTGGTGGAGATGAGCTTTGGGGAAGGAATGGAGGAAGAGCCACCCCCCCCCCCCCACCAGCTGCTGAGTGCCTTCAGTGAGTGGCCGGAGGCCCCCAGTGTCCTAGATTTAAAATTGAGAACAGCAGAGGTCCCTCTGGGCAGGACATTCCATGTAACTCCTTTAATGCATCTTTCCCAAACCCATGTGGCTTCCCATCAGTCACTGCCCAGCTCATCACAGGCTCAGAAATGCTGTTTCCCTTTGCAGTGATTGGCTGACAGTGACTATATGACCCTGTAGAGTAGGGAAGTCACCTAGGCTCTTTTGAAAGACTTGGTCCATTATCAAGGCCCTCCAAAAGCCCACACGCCGTGTTAACAGCACATCACACTCTTTCAGAGGATCAAGTTCACTTCCCGGCACACACATCAGGAAGCTCACGGTTGCCTGTGACTCCAGTTTCAGTACACACACGCGCACACACACACACACACATGCACACATATGCACACACACAAAATTTAAAACCTCTTAATAAGGAAGAACACACACACACACAGACACCCACAAACTGCATTCCTGAAACTTGGAGTGGATAGAATCCCGTTGAGGGGTGTCATATTGCTGGAAGATTCAGGTAGATAGGCAGGCAGAGTGCAGCCAGGCAGGGACAGAGCTCATGTGTACAGTCCAAGTCCCCACCCGAAGGCTGCTCTGATACAGACTTCCTGCCTGGGTCACTCGGCTTCTTCACTTGACCCCACGGCATCACAATCAATTCAGCTCTGTCACTGTAGAACAGCAGAGGGGGACACAGAGCAGTGGGGACCCCTGCCCAAGGTAACACAATAGGATCTTCTACCATAGCCCCAGAATCCTCTGTTCCCCCACCTCCCTCCCCCAAACTGACACATAGCTGAGTCCTAAGAATGGACATCCTGACAGTCACAGTCACTGAGTAACCATGGCGGACTGTGCTGAATGCTGAGGGAAAGGAGATCCAATCCCTGAAGAAGGAAGGGAGGGCGGTGATGACAGAGTACAAGTGACAGGTAGCAAGGATCACGGGAGCTGGTGGAGGATTTGTCAGCCACCATGCCTGGGGCAGTGGTACTGTAAAGAGCATGCCGGTTTTACATTGAGACAGCGTCCAGTCTGGTCTCTTTTACTTCCTGCTGTGGGTGGGCCATATCAGGTCACCTGTCAATCCCTTTGCTAGGGAATATGAATAGTTAGCAAGCATGTACTGTGTCCTTGGAAGGTGCTCCAGGGAGGACTTGGGGTAGTCCTAAGGATGATAACACAACAGCATAGGGTCACACTGCACAGTACTGGCCCTGGTCACCTCAATGGGATTCTATCCACTCCAAGTTTTAGGAATGCAGTTTGCGGGGGTGGGTGGTCTGGCCTCAGCCGTTCCCTGCCCTCTGAAAGCTGTTCACATGTCCCTTCTGTGGAATCATGGGAAATTCTTTGACTCTGTGATGAAGATGTCAGGAAAGAAGGTGGAGCCCTCAGCTACAATCGTGACTGTGCTTTCTCATTCCGTGGCTCTGAGGGGTTCCCTAAAATCTTCTTTGGAGAGGTTCCTGATACTAAAAAGGAGGAAATGGAGGAGAGGGAAGAGGAGGAAGAGGAGGATGAGAAAGAAGACGGAATAGGCAGAGGAAGAGATGCGGGGGAGAAGGGAGCGGGAGGCGGAAAGAAGAGGAGGAGGAAGGGAGAGAGAGGAATGTGGAAACCGGAAGGGCGCCCACCGCCCACTAGGGCGGGAGGAAGCAAGAGAAGGGGAGGAAAGGGATGGGGGTGGGGGAAGAAGAGAGACAACACGGGAGGAGAGAAGGGAGGGAGAGGGGGAAGGGAAAAGCTAGAAGAGGCGGGGTAGACAGCACCAGCTCAAAAGCCCCCCCCACCCCCCACGTCGAAGGCTTTCTGTTACTCGATGGCACCATCTTGGGAGCCTCCCGCGGCCCAGATCTCTGAGGCAGGCAGGCAACTTCTCTGCGGCCAGACAAGAGTGTAGCCTTTGCTCTGACCCTGACCAGCAGGGGGCGCTCGGACCCCTTTCTTTCTGACAATTGAGGGGGTATTTAATTCGCACTTTCCTAACGTTAGGGAATGCTAGCATGTTTTCCTTGGTTTCTTGGCCATTTGTCACTTCCGTGTGTCTGTGTGCGTGTGTGTGTGTGTGTGTGTGTGTGTGTGTGTGTGTGTGTGTGTGTAAAATCATAAGCCTAATATAGTCATGCAGTATGGAGTTCTTTTTAGATAGTTATCTTACTAGTAGTCCAGGCTGACCTTGAGCTTAGAAAAATCCTCCTGTTTCAACATCTGGGAGTGCTGGGAATTTCAGGTATGAACTACCACACCCTATATATATATAGTGTATTTTTTTTATTAATCTTTTACTAGCTTTTGCTCTGTTTTTAATCTCATGACAAGGGCACAGACTGTACTGTCCTGGGAGATTAAACAGCTTACTTCGGGATTCCTGGTGTGGCATCCAATAGTTTATTCTGTTACTGACAAGCTTTGAGCTCGGGGATGTGGTTCAGTGGTTATCTGGATGTGTGTGTATCTTTGGAGTTGGTTACAATCCAAAGGCTGGGCAAAGCGATCTGTAGGAATTCCCCATGAAGAGGCACTCAGAGCCTAGAGGCCTGGCTGTCCTGTGTCTACTTGGTTGAGAAGTGGACTGGGTGACTGACGGGCGCTGGGCATCGCGGGGCTCTATGCTCTGCAGTAGCGAAGGTGCACTCATCCCTGGGAGGTCCAGACCAGTGGGAGTTCTCAATGAATAAGAGAAGTTGGTGAGGTAGTACCTGTAAATCATCTCGGCTGGCCAATCCTGCCAAGAACACCGGTTGTGGCAGAACCAGACTCCACCAAACATGAGCCAGTATCAGGGTCTCTGGTTGCTGGATTACACCAGCAGAGGGTGCTGGATTCCACCAGCAGGGGGCGTCTTTCTCACTGTGATCACCAGCAAAGTGTGGATTGTTTCCATGTCAAGACAGATGGTGGATGGTTTGTCAGGGTTTGTCAGAAAATAGAGAAACATCTGTCCCTAGATTCTTTCTAAAGTTCTGGGGCCTCAGGATCCCACATGTGACCCACACTATCTGGACTTGGATGGAGTCTCTTTGACTGTTGCTAATACAAGTGACAATGGAGGGGTGGAATTGAAGGGAGGGAGTGGTTGACTTGAAGGTCCCAGGGCCTGTGGATGCAGTAGGGGACTTTGTGGAGTCTTGTCACCTGTGCAGGACAGCTCTGCTCAGAAACAACAGCACACATGAACATCGGCCATCAGCTTCCTGGAACCTGCCCTTAAGAAATGAAGGAGCCACTAGCTAACCAAGAAATGAAGGAGCCACTAGCTAACCTTGAATAGAAGCTCTCCAGCTCCACGTCATTCACCTCTCCGAGCCTTGGTCAACTTGTCTGTGACCGCACCTCTCCGAGCCTTGGTCAACTTGTCTGTAATATAGATTTCAGTGGTCAACATTGTTCAACTTGACTGGATTGGAAATGCCTAGGGGGTTGGTAAACCCGCTTCCGGGTGCATCCGTGAGCTGTTTCTAGAGACCCTAGAATGACGGTCTGACCCAATTGATGACTCCACAGAATTATAGGCTGCTATGTCAGGAAGTGGACTGGAGGGGTGTTCTTGGGATCTTGGTCCTCCTCTTACACAGCCCCCTCCTACTCATAAAGAATTAGGGCACAGCCTCTACCAAGCTCCCCCAGCTCCTGCTACCATGTTCTGCCCAAGTGCCCAAGCAATAGGGACTGAACCCTCTGAAACCAGAAGCATGCGCTAAACCCAGTTCTTTCCCCTTTAAGTTCTTTGTGTGAGGCATCTGTCACAGCCACAATGAGAAATTAACTAACTCAACAGCCCAGCGGCCCAGCTGTGGGGAAGAGCTGTGAGCTCACACACAGGAAGTTGGGCTCAGAATCTAGCCTCCCGCTAACAGTAGCACCCACCCCTTTAGATATACAGAGTGGGACTCTCTGAACAGTCTGGAGGGGAAAGCTGTAGCCTCACTGGGTGTCTCCTCAAGTTAACTAAGGACAGTCAGAGCAAGCCAGGAATCTCAGACTAAGAGACTAAGGTCGGGACCACAGTTCTGAAATCTGTACTGTTGTCCAAGGAGTGACAAGAAAGGCTTTCTCTGCTGAAGCTGATGACAAGCTGAGAGCTTATCAGAGCAGGGTGTTGTGGGGGGGCCACTGGGAGAACACTTCTGAGCTGCCTACCATGGGAACATTCCCTCTCAGCCCTGGCGTCTCGTGACCCCAGAGCCATGTGTGGCAAATGCAAAAATGGCCGTAGTCTTCTGCCCTTCTTGGCATATACCCTCTCCTGTCATGACTCCATCTCTTCCCAGTAACACACGGGGTCTATTCTCTAAAATCCTTGACCCTGGGCTAACACTGTCACTCGAGTTTGGCTGATTGAAGATGGTAGAAGCAACTCTGACAGTCCCTAGCTCCGAAGGCAATGGGATAATGTTCTGTCCTTTGTAATATTGGCCAGCCACAGGGAACGAGCCCAGGCTAGCCTGCTAAAGAAGTCCAGCCAAGACTGTCCTAGATCAGTTGGTAGACACTCTGTCCAAAATCAAGAGGAGAAAGCCACCTCACGCAACACCTAGACGCAGAAGCAGGTCTGCATGGTCCAGAAGAGTCACCAATCAACCCACAGACGGTGGCTGAAAGGACTGAGGCTGTAAGTTTGTGGATGGTTGTTAGGCAGCAGTAGCTAGCTGATATACCATGTGTAATAAAGAGCTCAGCCATCTACCTCAACCCAGAGATGATGCTAAGGACTTCACCCTCTATTTTGCCCCTACTGAGTCCTCACCAAGACCTGCAGAGGACACAGAGGCTTGGGCAAGCTTACACCAATTGTGTCTCACTGAAGAAACCAGGATCGGAACGTAAGCCTAGCTGATACCAGAGTCACTTCTTGAATCTGAGAATATTCTCAGAGTGGGGCCACCCTGCCAACCTGAACCCCGCTTCCCAGAGGTCCTTCTCTAAATATCTGTGAACTTTTGTCCCAGGCCATTCTTCTGACTTTAATCTCTTTCATCTGAAGCCCCCCTTCATCTTATGAGGACCCCCATAAGATTTAGAGGTGAGGGATGTTTGTTACGCAGCTCTACCGTATTCATTGCTGACTGAGACATACACCCTCATGAACTGTGCAGTGTTTTCCTGAATGTCCATCTCTGCAGTTAACCTAGAGTGAGGTCCTACTAAGTGCTCTGCTCAGATGAGTTCTTCAGTTCATTGTTATGTCAGCCAAACCTGGCACATAGTGAAGGTAGAAACCAGGAGTGACTTTCCCACTGGGGATCAGAGCCTGAATGATATTAACAGTAAGAAGTTTATAGGTGTTGCAAAGTAGGTGCTTTTTTTTCTCGTTCATTTTTCAGTGTATAAAGCAATAGCTGCATGGTGACCCACGCACGCACAGATGTCTTTTTGCTTGGTTCATATTCATGTTCCCGCATTACTGTATGTTAGCACTCACTTCATAAGGACATTATTTAAGGTCATTTTATTATTGTTTATGTGTGTGCACACCTCTACCAGTTTGTATGTGGAGGTCAGAGGACAACTTCATGGAGTTGGCTTTCTCCTTCCATTTTTATGCACGATCTCAGGGCTGCAGTTGGTCGTCAGCCTTGGCAGCAAGCACCTTTACCCACAGAGTCGTCTTGCCATCCTGAGACATTGCTTGAGCAGTTACTTCCTTTGAAGCCTTGTCTCATGAGCGGAGTATAAAGCTCCAACAGAAGCCGGGGCCTTGGGAGCTGATGTCTATGAGGTGGGGTCGCCAGCAGGTAAAAATGTGTAAACATGTAGCGAAGTATCGTAAGCTCATAGCAAAGTATTGTAAGCATGTAGCAAAGAACTGTAAGCACGTAGTAAAAAATATTGTAAGCAAATAGCAAAGTATTGTAAGCATGTAGCAACGTATACCAGCCAATATTTTAAAAACAACGGAATGAATCTGGGAACGAGGAGGGGCTGTGTCTGCTAGTGGGCAGTGAGGGAGGCCCTGTGGAGGGGCAGCTTTGGAACCCAGCAAGGATCCCAGAGCACAAGGCTCCCTGTCTCGTCTCTCCTCCTAAGGGGGTTTACAGGGAAAGTTCAGAGCAGCTACAACCTCGGTGGGTGGGAGGCAGCTTGGTTATTCTTAGCAGTGTCTTAGAGGAAGAAAAGGTCCTTTGGGCGGCCAGGGCTCCTGACAGCTCCTACAGACAGGGTCCAGACCACAGGGTCCCCTGCTGCCAAGTCTGGTTGAAATTCTTTCCGCCTGAGGTGGCAGAGAATGTGGGGAATGTGGGGTGCGTCCTAGGGACCCCTTCGATGGAATTTCTAGGCACTCTTGCTAGGGTGGTGATCAGGAGTCTTAGGGGGGCTCTCACCCCACCAGGCCTGCGGCAGGACCCCCAGGATCCGAATGCTAGTGCCTGTGGCCTGCTCACATCTTTTTACTGCAAGAATGTTTGACTCCCTCAGGCTCTGATCGCAGGTTGGAAGAGAGTTGCCCCAGACCCAAGCTTGCTGAAGTGTTAGATGATTCTTGAAGAGCTGGACACAATTAAGACTCGGCTTTTATATCCCAGACTCATTGCTGTTGGGGCGGCAAACAGAGCAGAACGGTTAACGGTTCAGAGTCTAGGGTTGGAGTCCTGGTTTTAAATCCTGGGTCTGCCTCTACCAAGCTGCGTAGGTTAACTCAGTTTCCCCAACCAACCATAATCCCTACACAATGAGATCTCTGTGGGATTTATTTCTTAGGACAGATGGATCTTACTCAATAAAATGTAACCATGAGCTTACATAGTGTGATCAGAGGGACCGAGGGACATCTTTCTGTGGTTCAGGCTGTTAAGAACATTATGGTGAAGTCAAGTGGCTCCTGCCCCAGATCTTCAATCTAACCCTTATTACCCATGTGGGCAAGGACTCTGGTTTCTCATCTATGGGATGGGAGCCATGTGGCTGTCACTCTACGGGGCTTTATCTTTAAACAAGTGTGAATGGCCGTGCCTTGTGCCTAGCATGACACACACACACACCATTGACCTCTCACTGTACCCCAGGCCCCGGGCTCTCAGAGAGAGCCAAACATGCTGTTTATCCTCGAAGGAGTCCCTTCTGCAGAGGGGCTTTTGTTCTCAGAAGGGAAGAAGAAGGTTGAAATGACCAGGTTCACTGCAGCTCAGGCACCTAGGGTACTCGTGCAGAGAAGGGGACCTAGTACCTAAGATGTATCCACCTGTCTTCCTGTCGGGAGGCTGGAATGCAATGGTAGGTACTGACATTGCCCACTGTGCACCAGACTGTGGGAGGGAATGGTTCCAGCCCCACAGTGCAGACAGGGCAGTGGTGTCCATAAGCAATAGAGATTGGCAAGAGTAGACAGATGTGGGGTGCACGCTTGTGATCTCTACACTTGGGAGCCTGAGGTAGGAAGATCGCTGCAAATTAGATGCCTAGGCTATGTAGTGATTTTCAAGCTAGCCTGAGCTATAGAGTAAGACCCTGTCTCAAACAAAACAAAACAAAGCAACCCCCCAAAACAAAACAAAAACCAAGCCAAACCAACCAAACAACAGCAGCAGCAAACCCTTTAAAATAGGGCTGGAGAGATGGCTCTGTGGTTAAGAGACTTGCTGCTCTTCCAGAGGACCCAGGTTTGGTTCCCGTTTGACTCACACCACCTTTAACCCTCTCTATGTCTGTCCTGGTCACTCACACTCATAAGGCTTTGGGATGTGACATGTCCATCCACTGGAAAGACATAGGCGTGAGAGGCCTTCCAGTTTTGAGCAAAGGCCCCTCCCTCTCTGTGTGCTGTGCCATGTGACACACACTTACACACATGGACACACTCACACAGACACACACATGCACACACATATATACTTGCACACATACTCACATAGACACATGCACACACACACACACATGCACACACGTATATACACACATAGACATGCACACACACATACATGCACACACATGCACATACACACAGACACATACACACGCATATATATATACATGCACACACACATACATGTACACACCCTCACACAGACACATGCTTGTGCACACATACATGCACACACACGCACATGCATGCTCGCACACACACACACACTGTGCTGAGGACCAGACTCCCAGTCTCCGTACCCACTTCAGCTGAGAGGAGAGTCACACACACTTTTGTATGTGCCTTCCACATGCAGCTGGGGATTGTGAAATGAGACACATACCAGTCCTGGGAGAGAAAAAAATTAGGAAAATAATTTGAAGGATTATTGAGTGCCAGAACCCAGAGCGATTGAACAGGATGTCTGAGAGGATTTCAAGCAGAAAGGTCAAAATCTGCAATTTAAATGTGGCGCCGGGCGCCTTTTCCTGGTTATGGTTGAGGCTCCAATTAGTTGACACATGATGTGAGACAGTGTGTGTGTTGTATGTCTGTGTGTGTCTGTGTGTGTCTGTGTGTGTCTCTGTGTTTGTGTATCTATGTGTCTGAGTGTGTCTATGTCACTCTGTGAGTGTATGTGTGTATGTCTATGTGTCTGTATCTATGTGTTTGTGTGTGTGTGTGTGTATCACTCTGTGTGTGTGTGTGTCTCTGATTGTCACTCTGTGTGTGTTTGTCTGTGTGCATCTCTGTGTTTGTGTATCTGTGTGTCTGTGTGAGTGTGTCTATGTCACTCTGTGTGTGTATGTGTGCATGTCTCTGTGTCTGTAGGTATTTGTGTGTCTGTGTGTCTGATTGTCACTCTGTGTGTGCCTGTGTGCATCTCTGTGTTTGTGTATCTGTGTGAGTGTGTCTAAGTCACTCTATGTGTGTATGTGTGTATGTCTATATGTCTGTATGTCTCTGTGTGTGTCTGTGTGTCACTCTATATGTGTGTGTCTCTATTTGTCACTCTATGTGTGTCTGTGTGTATCTGTGTTTGTGTATCTGTATGTCTATGTGAGTGTGTCTATGTCACTCTGCGTGTGTATGTGTGTATGTCTATGTATCTGTATGTATCTGTGTGTCTGTGTCTGTGTGCCTGTGTGTGTCACTCTGTGTGAGTGTGTGTGTCACTCTGTATAAGTGTATGTGTGGGTGTGTTTCTCTGTGTGTATGGAGGTTAGAAGTCAAGCTCAATGCTGGCCCTTGGGCTCTAACTCCATGTTTTGTTTCTGAGAAGGGCCTTTCATTGAGACCTGGGGCTATAAGTTCGGCCAGCCTGGCTGCCATCGAGCCCCAGGGATCCTGTGTTTCTTCCTCCCCAGTCCTGGAACTCAACCTCACCACAATCAACATCTTCATGTGGTTCTGGAGGCTCTTGTGCAAGCCGCCTCCTCAACTTTTCTTTCTTTGTTTCTTTCTTTTCCTTTACTTCTTATTTGTTTTTATTGTTTGAGACAGGGTCTCATCACATACTGCTGGCCCACCTTGAACTCATTACTTGAAGCAGGCTGACCCCAAGTCCACAGAGAGTCCAATCTGCCTTGACCTCACAAGTGGGAGGCCCTCCCTATACCCAGCTTCTGCCTTTATTTTCTTCCTTCAAGATGCAGGAAGATAATCTTCTTGCAGAAAATCTCAAACATGTCATCTCTTGATGATGCTTTATTCTGTGGAGGCTCAAGCTCAGAGAGTTGCCGCCAGGAGTTCTGCCAACCCTTTGAAATAAACAAGGAACAGGATGGAAGCCACATAATGTGCTGTGCATATTTATATTTTTACATATACATGCACACGGTACGAATGGATATAGGGTCTGGCTTTAACTGACTTCAACATGGGCTTTAACTGACTTTAAAGTGATTTCCAGCCAGGGGCTAAGGTTCCACTGGAAGAAGCAAGAACCGGTAAAGAACAGATATCCTGATGTTTTAAAGCAATGTGCTTGTTTTTCCCACCGGTGTTTTGAGGTGTTGTTGGCTATTAAAATTGTGTAAATGTAAAGCCTGCACACCGGGCCTAGAGAGATGGCTCAACAGCTACATGTATAAGTCAACCTGCATGTGAGGCTTGAAAAAGCTGAAACAAGAGAATCCTTGGTGACCTCTGGCCAATCAGACTAGTGGAATCCTGAGCCTCAGGTACGGTGAGAGGCTCTGTCTCAAAAAAGATAACGTGGATGGTGAGTAAGGAAGAGGCCTGATGTCAACCTCTGTGCTCTCTCTCTCTCTCTCTCTCTCTCTCTCTCTTTCTCTCTCTCTCTCTCTCACACACACACACACATGCAGACATTTGCCTAACACATATGAAGAAGGAGAAGAAGAGGAGGAGGAGAAGGAGGAGGAGGAAGAAGAGGAGGAAGAGGAGGAAGAGGAGGAGGAGGAAAGAAACAGAAAGAAAGAAAGAAAGAAAGAAAGAAAGAAAGAAAGAAAAAGAAAGAAAGAAAGAAAGAAAGAAAGCCTTTCTAGCAAACCTTAAGCTCTGAGCGCACAGTGCTGTTATCATTAGCCACAAGCCCCACATGCAGGTTGACTTATACGCTCCCCACAATGGTGAACCTTGCTTCCCCTTGACCACTCCCATGTCCCACCCCCCATCCCTGCCTATCAGCTGGCTCTCTGCAGCCATAAGCCACCATGTTAGTGATTCCATTCCTCCACGAGTGTATGTGGCTCAGACCTCCTGGGCCGGGCTACCCGCATGCAGGATCATCCACCTCAGTGCAGACCACAGGGCTCCCCTCTTTTTCATGGCTGAGTAATATTCCATCTCATGTGCCTATCCTGTTTTCTGTATGCACTCCCCCACTGATGGACATGTAGGCTGAGTCCACGTCCTCACCCATGTTGTAACACATGTGGAAGTCCAAGATCCCTGCAGGAGGAGACTGATTTAATTTCCTGGACTACATCCACAGAGGTGTGGTTGCTAGGTGCAGCTCTGTGTCCCATAATGGCTGCATCATTTCACATTAGCTGAGGTTCCCTGTGCCTTCCAACACTCGCCTTTTGCTTTTGATGTCATCATCCTAATGGGGTGTGTGTGTACACGCTCGTGTGTGTGTGTGTGTGTGCATGTGTGTGTATGTGAACATGTGTGTTCACATATTTGTGTGTATGTGTGTGTGAGCATGTGTGTTAGCATGAGTGTATGCACATGCTTGTATATTTGTATGTGTGTGTGCACATGCTTGTGTGTCTGAATGTGTGTATACGTGCATGTAAGCATGTGTGCGTATCTGTGTGTGTACT
>NW_021604612.1:1497753-1523526 GCF_004785775.1 Grammomys surdaster
TGCGTATCTGTGTGTGTACTTATGTGTATGTATGTGTGCCTGAGCATGCATGAGAGAGAGAGAGAGAGGGAGAGAGAGAGACGGGCAGGCTGCACCCTGGTATTTACTTTTACCCCACGCTGACTAATCCTGCCTAAACAAACCTTCCCATACAAATCGGTTATGTGCACATCTTTTTCAAGAATCCTCGCCTATTTCTAACTGAATGATTTGTTTTCTTGCTCCAGGCTGTTTTAAATGCCACTTAATTTTATTTTAAATAGTCATGTGTGCCTAGTGGCTACTGTATCTGATAGCCCAGCTCCAGTCCTAGGGCTCCGTGCTGGCAAAAAGCCATACGTGTAGCTTCCAATGATGACCTTGTCACTCAGAGCCTTTGACTTGTGCCCCAGAGCCTGATCCACACTGGGGTCTCGGCAAACATTTGTAGATAACACTGTGATGTGCTATAATCAGGGAAGGGCTTCAGCCACCAGAGAACCCTGTGGCTGTTAGTCACCAAAATCTACCCTGAACTTGAGCCTGCCAGACACCTGCCAATTGCCTCTTTTGATCCAACCACAGGTGAGGGACCATCACAGGCCTCTTGGGACCTCCAAAGTCCAGGATCACTGAAAATATACCTGCTTCCCACCAATGGAGTTCCCTAACTAGCTAAACACCTCTTACACTAATAGGCATGACTGGGCCTAAGAGTTCTAATGATGGTGCAACAAGGCTCACAGGCATGGCTGTGCACTCAGGGCTGGGGTTCTGGGGTTCACTCTGGCCCAACGGTAACTTTGTGTTGCTCTGATGGGATGGGTTGCTGAGCTCCCTGGCATGGAGAGCTGCACTGGGCACCCTGGTTTCCTCTGATTGCCCATGTTAGTGGGAAGATGGGATTGCAAACCCCGAAGCAACATCTGAAAGGGCAAGGAAACTGGTGCATGCTGGGTAGGAAGACGGGAGGAAGGCAAAAGGGTATACAAAGGTCAGGTGATGACTGCGGCGGTGCAGATGGAAACTTCAAGAGAAGGACCTGGTAGAAGCAGAGCAGGAAGGGGACTTGAGGCCAGACACAGAAGTCTCTGGATACAGGGGAAGCATCTGGGTCTGACATCGGAGTCCTCATTTGTATCAGTAAAATATTCCATCTAGGATGCACAGACACCGTCAGGAAATTTGTGTTTGTCTACAGTTGCAGGTTGGCCAGAAGCATCTCCCTAGCAACTACTACAAGCTAGATTTGCTTTGGGGACAAAATACCCCTCCCTGATGCAGTTTAGGGACCAGTGAAGAAAACAACCACCACACGGAATAAATACTAGTATCCAAGAGATGCTCTGTACATCCCCTCCTCCCGTCTGGACACTGCCTGCTCTGGTGATACTGGGGAATGCTAGTGTGGACCAATCCCCTTGACCCAAGGCTCTGCCCACTGGGAAGTCTGCTCTGTGGCTCTTTTGGCATAGGGGTTCTCCTCAAAGCCCCCCTCACGATCTCCCTCTTTCATTTTCCTTCCTACCCTCTGTTCTTCCCTCTCTCCCTCCCTCTTTCCCCCACTCCTTTCCTTCCTGCAGCCTTCCTCTCCCCTGACCCAACTGACAGTCTGAAGCCCCTCCCTGTTCCCTCTGGTCTCCACAGACACCCCATGTAGGTGGATGCCAGGCTGCTGGAGACAGACTCGCAGTGGGGCCTAATGACAGAGGTAGGAAATTGGTAAAGTCCCTTCTTGGGACAGAGGGCACAGCTGTGTGAAAACCGGTTCAAAGCCAACAACCTCCTGAGGACAACTCCTTAGAGCATTCTGGGCCTCAGTTTCCTCCTTTGCCCTTCCTGGGGCTGTGGGGTGAGGTTGGATTAGTGACACGGTTCTGAGCGGTGAGCTGGCCGTGTGCCTCGTGCCAGGGCATAAAGTTCCAATGAAAGGCAGGCAGGTTGGGGCCAAGCCCACCCGGGTGTTCTGTGCTCTCACAGACTCCCATAATCCTCCTGCAGAAATCAGACCCTAGGGCCCTGGCCCTGTTCTTTCTACCCACAGGGTGGCCCCAGCCAAAAGGCCTCCCTTGCAGATATTCTGGCTATAGTGTGTGGTGTCACGGTGGCCGGTGCCATTATCTGGGTCATTTGATCCCGGGAATCTGCCAAATCAGATAATTTGGGTGGCCAGCCTGTCTCTCTGGATCACGTGTCCCAGTCCCGGCCCTCTCTCGTCCCCACCTGCCCTGGCTCCCGGAACACAATCCCCCTCTCAGGTAGCTGGAAACGAGCCTGCCTGAGGGGGGTGAGGGAGGTCGTTTAGCCCTCCACACACCCTCCCAATCAGTTGGCCCATCCAGGGTGGTGATAAAACCTATGTAACCAAGAAAGGTTACACTGTAACCTACAAATGCTTTACGCATAAAAAAAAATTAATGACATCAGTAGGAATACAGGTCTGGGTCAAGGAACACAGGTACAAACCCAGCCAGTTCTCAGGATACAGCCAGAGTCCCCTGATTTACCTCCCAGCGTCTTACAGCCTCCTACTCAAAGTACGACCCCTGCCTCAGTTCTAGAGCTTCTGACCTCCATATAGAAATGGCAGCGGATGCGGGAACAGTGGTAGGTGTGGCTCCTTTTGTTTGAGATGATATCTGCGTGTGCCTGAGAGCCACCACGGCTCATTCCTTATCTCTGCTGTATACTATTCCACCAGAGGAAGCCGGTGCTGTGTAGCTATAGTGTATCCCGTAGCATTCACCGGTTAAGACATAAACCTGTGTGTTAAAATTTATTAATTATGTTTCTCATCTCTGTGTCTGAATACCCAAGGAGCAGCTGGAGGAAAGGAAGGCTTTACTTTAGCTCACAGGTTAGTGGGATAGAATAGCCCATCACTGTGGGAGAAAGGCATGCGGGCAGGAGCAGGTTACATTGTATCCAGAGTCAGGAAGCAGGGAGCTGAGACAGGAAGGAAGGCTCAGGACCCTCAGGGATCCATTTCCTTAAGCTGTGCTTTACAAGAAGGCCAGCTGGGGACTGAGTGTTCAAACACAGGAGTGAACGCAGACGTTTCACTCTAATTCGAAACATTTGTATCAGAGGTGATGCTATTCAGGAAAATACAATAGAAAGGATGGCTACGGGGTGGGATGTGGCTCAACAGACACAGTGCTTGCCGAGCACGGCCCGGGATGGATTGATCTGGATTGATCTGGATTGATCGCTAGTATCACATAAACTCAGCAGGTGATGCATTCTTGTAATTTAGAACTCAAGAGGTGGAGGCAGGAGGATCGGAACTTCAAGGTCACCCTTAGCTACTTAGTGGCAGCTTGGGATAGCTGCAACCAAAATTAAAAACAAAAAAACAAAACAACAACAACAAAAAAAGATGCTTCAGAGGCCCTTTCGCAATAAACGAGCCTTAGGCACATTAAAATACCTATAGGCAAGGCCAGGTGTATTGAATCCTAGCACTGGGGAAACTGAGGCAGGAGGATCACAAGTTCAGGGTTAGCCTGGGCTACAAGTAAGACCTTGTAACAACAAAAAAAATTAAATAAGGTATAGGAGATAGCTCAGTAGGTAAGACATGGAGCCCCTGAGACCCAAGTTCTAATCCCTAGAACACACGTAAATCCCAGTTTTGTCAACACCTCTAACTTGGCCTCTAGAATGAACTTCCCTGTTTGAACTTAGTATGTTGCCCAGGCTAGCCTTCAACTCTGGCTCTTCCTGCTTCAGCCTCTGGGATGGCAGTTCTCTCACCACCACCACCACCCCCAGGCTGTCAACTGCCACCGACATCACTCCGATCTCGGGTGACACAGCTTGTGTGCCTAATGCTTGCACAGTCAGCATCGTGGCAAACTGTTCACAGATGCCACTCAGTCTGCCCACAACCCGAATGCACTGGGAAACATTACCACTATTTTTAGAACATGGAAGCCCAGAGAGGTTAATTAGTTTCCCCAAGGCTGCCCAGCTGTCAGGTGTCAGGGCCAGGGCTTGAGCTTCATCCCGGGTATAGCTGACCCCACAGTCCTTTGTCACCAAGATAGTCTGAAGGCCATTCCCCTCCCTTCACAAGAACAATGTCATCAAAGGGAGTTACTCACTGCTGGACATGGCCCTCTCCAGCCTTGCACATTCTTTCCTTTTGCCTTAGTTACTCCCAAAATTAGAGCAAATTCTATTTTTAGAGGCCGTGCCTCGAATGGCAGAGACGCATGGGTTGCGTCTCGCTCTGTGTGTGGACGTAGCCCAGAGGTGGTGTCTGATCCTCCACTGAGAAACTCTCTGGCGTCACCATTTGATCTTTCTGATCCCTTTCAAAGGCGAGGAGCCTGCTTGCAGCTCTTTACTCTAGCAGCTGACTTTGGTCAGAAGCCCCGCTCCTAGGTTACAGCAGGGGACGGGACCAGAGCACAGGCAGCCCTCAGCGGTGGGGTTCAGAGAACCAGGCTCCGTTCCTTCCTTCCCACACTGATGGGTCTGTGATCTGTGAACCCCACAGCCCCTGCTCACATTCCACAGTCAATCTTGTCTTGCGAAGACCAGCAATGTGGGAGTCCAGGCTGCTCAGAGACATGCTCACAGGGGAAACAAGAATGGATTGAGGAGACCCGTCAGTATAAAGTTGTCTGTGAGGGAACTGGGAGAGACTTTTAACTGAGGGTCTTAGGGATATGAGCGCTGTGATCAAATACTATGACCAAAGGCAAGTTGGGGAGGAAGGGGCTTATTCGGCTTACACTTCCATATCCCAAGCATTGGAGGAAGTCAGGACAGGAACTCAAGCAGGGCAGGAACCTGGAGGCAGGAGCTGATGCAGAGGCTATGGAGGGGTGCTGCTTACTGGCTTGCTCCCCAAGCCTTGCTTAACCTGCTTTCTTATAGAACCCAGGATCACCCGCCCAGGGATGGCCCCGCCCACAATGGGTTGCCCCCACCCACAACTGGCTGGCCCCACCCACAATGGGCGGGGCCCTCCTGCTTGAATCACTAATCAAGAAAATGCTCTACAGGCTTGTCCACAGCTGGGTCTTATGGAGGCAGTTTTTTTTCTCAGTTGAGCCTCCTCCTTCTCTGATGACTCTAGCTTGTGTCAAGTTAACAGAAACCTAGTCAGCGCACTGAGAGAAGGAGGATGTACCCTGATCGTGGTTGGTTTCATCCCCTGGGCTAGAATCCCGGACAGAAGAAATAAGAAAGCAAGCAGAGGAGCTCATTCGCCTCTGCTTCCCGTCTGTGGCTCTCACGGTGCTTCCCCTCCCTGAAGGACTCGGCAGCCAAAAGGGCCTCTTCCTCGGCTGTTTTTGCTGGCTGTTTTGTCGAAGCAACTAGTCGGGTAAGAATTAGCAAACAACCAATGCAAAATGGGCAGGATGTTTGTAATTCCAGGCAGTACTGATAAAGAAACGAGTTGGGGGAGGCTGTGAGATTTCACACTCGTGATACAAACGTAAGTCGGCATCTTTACACACTTTGCCAGGCCTAAACTCACTCTCTAGACCAGGCCTGACACCCATTTTCTCTGAGGTGGCCATCAATACCGTGCGGTGGCCTAAAACCCTCATATGGCCATTATAGTAGGTCTGAGGTGCTCCTGTTCAGTTGGGGAAACTGAGGCAGCTTGGTCAGAGCCATACAGCCAAAAAACAGCTAAAGGGGGGGGGGCGTGGCACTTAAACTCAATTCTATTTAGCTCAACAGTTGACATTGAAAACACACAAAAAGAAACAAGATATCAGGCTAGGGAGGTGGCTCAGCAGTTATAACACTTGCTCTGCAAGTTTGGGGGCCTGAGTTCAAATCCCCAGTTGCCACATAAACAATAGCTCACCCTGTAACTCCAGCGGCCCTGCTAAGACATGGGAGGGTAAGGGTTGGAGAACTCACGACCTTCAAACGGCTATCTGCAAACACAGAAATGGACAAGAGACCACCACCTCAAGCAAGGCAGAGGCTAAGGACTGACACCTGAGGTTGTTCTCTGACCTCAAACGAGGCACGGTGTCACACAAGTTCATACATGTGGGCTCACCCCCCACAGGCATGCGCTAGTGCGCATGAACACGTGCACACACACACACACACACACACACATAAAAATAATTCACACCTAAGCCAGATGTAGTGGCTCACACCTTTAATCCCACCACTTGAGAGGCAGAGCTAGGTGGACCTTTCTGAGTTCGAAGCTAGCCTGCTCTACATCGTGAGTTCCAGGACAGCCAGACCTACGTAGAGAAACCCTGTCTGGGAGGCGGGGAGTAAATAAATAAAATAAAATGAAAATATTTATGCCTAGATTTTTCCAATCGCCCTTGGACCTAATCTGGAGCCAAGCTAGATCTGCAAACCAGGAGCTCCTGTGTTCCACTCTTGTCTGGTGCTTCTGAGCCTCCTAAGGGAACATCACTGGAAGTCATCCAGGAGCTGGAGTCACACAGCCAGAAATCCAACAAGCTCAGAGAGGGAGTGTGACAGCCCAGAAGCCACACAGGCAAACCTCAGGGCCTGTTAAAACAACACGCTGAACACCCATCAACAAAACTGTCCTTTGTTGGATTTCTTTGAGCTGCCTGCCGGGCGGGCTCGGGGCCAAGACTCCAAGCAGCGGCAGCCAGCGCGCACCACGGTCACGCCAGGCGCCGGCCCTTCGCCCCGTCTCGGTGCATTTCGCCGCAGCCCAGGAGCGGGGCTCAGCGCACTACACAGCCCGGATCCCCAGGCCTGCGGCGGGCGCGGCGGGAGGCCGGGACGCAAGGAGTTAAGTGCGGGCGGCCGGGCCGGGCTGCGGGGAGGCGGCGGGCGCGGGAGCTGGGGCTGCAGACTGCTCCAGCAGGGCCGGGAGTGCGGGCGCCCGCGCAGCCCCAGCCTCATCCCCCAGCCTCAGCCTCGCTCAGCCCCAGCCCTGGCTCCGCGCTCCACGCTCTGAGCTCCAGGTTTCCTGCTCCGCGCTGCGCCCTACCGGGCACGGAGAGCTCGGCGCATCCCCAGGTAAGCAGCGGCCGCGGGTCCCCAGCGAGCCCCAAGCTGCAGAGAGGTGACAGGCGGCTCTGGGGAGATGACAAACTTTCCTTCCGGCCGCGGACGCGCGTGGGGACATCCCTGGGGCTGCCGGAGCAGCGGGGGGCCTTGGATCACACTCATGCACTCCGCTGCCGGGCCAGCTTCCAGCCTGGGGAGAAGGGGCGAGCGGTGCCTGTGAGCCGGCCTTGGGGTGGTGCCCGCACTGGGGAACCAAACGGCAGCCAGGGCCCCGCAGCGTGGGCTCTGTGAAGCCCACTTTGCAGACTGGCTTCTGTGGGTTCTGAGGGGCGTGTGGTGGGAGAGAACCACTTGCCCCCGTCCAAATGCCAGCAGGCCCAAGTGCCCTTCCAGGAGACCCTCGACTCCTTCTCAGGCGCCCAGGGGGCACACCCCACTCCTTGAGATTCCAGAGGGGCTGTCCCTTTAGGGAGAGAAAGCAAGCTTAAAAAAAAAAAAATCAGAGCTGCCTACACTCCTCAATGAGAGAGCAGCAGGGAAGGGGGCTGAGGGGGCCCGGGCTGCTGGTGACCTCCTGCCCAGTCCGGAGCTGCCCACGCGAGTCCCTGAGGCTGTCCCAACCTAGAGCACCGCTGACGGTGGCCACAACACCTTTCTCTCTAGTGAGTGCACACTTCCAAGAGGCTACCCCTGTGTCTCCATGGAGGACATCACCGGCTTCCATTCCTGCCTGGGGCTGGGGTCAGGGGCATATTGGTTGGTCTTTGGTAGGCTTGATGTCCCCTAAAGACATAGTGGACGGTCTCTCTTTTAGCCTGGCCAAAAGCAGTGTTTGGAAGTGATCTCTCGACCAGTGTTTGGAAGGGATGAGCCTCCTACTGGAGCTGGGTGTCTGCCTTTGGGGAACAGCCTTGCTGGGGTTTCTTGAGCTCTTGGGCCGTTAAGTGAGATTCTAAAGACTTCCTGCCTAGGCTTAGGATTCTGATCTGAGACCAGAAGCCACTTTCCCAGGCTTGCCCAAACCCACATACTCCTCCAGGGTGTCAAAGGTCTGTGGTGGATATCTTGGGGGGAAATGCAGCTCTGATTCAGGAAGTGGCTTCAAACTTGCCTTTGACTTGCTATGTAACCTATGTCCAACTACTAACCCTCTCTGGGCTCCAGTGGCCACTTCTCTAAGAATGAAGAGATGGCACATATCCTCAGAGATCCCCATTCATGCCACTGTGTGACCCTGAGCAATGTGACAGATGTGATTCTCAAAATCTCGGGGTGTGTGTGTGTGTGCGCTGCACATTAGTGTTGAAGAACTCAGGTCTCAAAGTAGATCTGAGTGGCCCCTGGCCACTTCCCCCACTGTAAAGTAAGAGTTCATAGTTCCTACTTTGGAATGGTGCTGAGAGTTGTGAGCACTCACTGAGCTGATGTGGGAGCACTCATGTGCTCATGTGGGAGCACTCATGTGCTCATGTGGGAGCACTTCCTGCCTAGGCTTAGGATTCTGATCTGAGACCAGAAGCCACTTTCCCAGGCTTGCCCAAACCCACATACTCCTCCAGGGTGTCAAAGGTCTGTGGTGGATATCTTGGGGGGGAGGGGGAACGCAGCTCTGATTCAGGAAGTGGCTTCAAACTTGCCCTTGATTTGCTGTGTAACCTATGTCCAACCACTAACCCTCTCAGGGTTCCACTGAGATGATGTGGGAACACTCACTGAGCTGATGTGGGAGCACTCATGAGCTCATGTGGGAGCACTCGTGCTGATGTGGGAGCACTCACTGAGATGACCTGGGAGCACTCATCACAGTCTTGCAGAGTACTAGAGCAATGGGGATGCCCATGTGAAGATCTTGTGCATGGATCCTGGAAACCATTTCCCAAAGGAGACTTTTCCCTGAACCCAAGAATCCCTCCCTCCCAACCCCCACTCCCGCTGGGACTAGGGTCTTAGGTCTCTCCAGTTGTAGGATACCTGCAATCCCCACCCCCTCCCTGCTTCCTTTTAAAACCGATGCTGGACCAGCTGCTCCCAGTGGGGAGCCCAGGGCAGTCTGGGAGGGCTGGATGCACCCAGCTGCCGCGTCGTCATGACAACAGGAGATGGAGGTAAGCTGTCTCCATGGCTTCAACTTTGCAGCTGTCTAGGGACCCAGAGCAGGGACATTCTGTCTGTTCCGGGTCAGGCATCTAGTCTGCCTCAGGGCTGGGCACGCCAGGCTGCTGTTCCTGGCAGAAGAGTGTTTTCTGGGTCTGTGGTAGGGGCGGGGCCTAGTCAGAGATCTGCAGGGAGGGGGCACTGGACAGTTTCTTTCTGACTGGTTGTGAAGCTTGCACCGGTGGGGAGCAGAGTTTGTGCCTGCCACTGTGGACAGAGGTGTGGCTTAGGGATGGAGCCACCACGCACTGGTAGAGTCTGCAGGGTTGACTTTCAGAATAGTAAACAGAAAAAAAAAGGAACAGTTTGCTCTCCAAGTGGACTAGGGTAAGGATGCTCAGATAGCGTCTCTACAGCCGTGAGCACGTATGGTCATGACTGTACCAAGCATGTGCATACACACGTGTCTGAATAGCCAGGGTGGATTTGACATCTAATGAGTGTGTGCCCGTGGGTTTATGAAAGTGCAAGCTGTGTGTGTGCCTCAGAGAGAACAACTACCCGTGAACGTGCGTGTGCGTGAGTGCCCGTGCACGCAGGGATGTGAGGTGAGTATGCGGTCCAGTTAGGGACACTCGTATCTGTGTGGCTTTTAGCATATTCCAGATCTGTCTAGGCATGTTTAGAGCCACAGCCTGACACGCTGGCTCATCCCTCTCTGGGCATGTATGCATTTCTGGATTCAAGTGTCTACAAGTCTCTGTACATGATTTCTGACCCTTGTGAGTGTCCTGTCTCTGTACATATGTATGCTCCTATAAGTGTATGCTTCTGCCTTGCCATGCACACTGTGTGTACACAGACATACATGTGAGTGTGTGCATGTGCGGAACATTGCATGCTTAGTTGTATCACACGTGTGCGTGCGTGTTTCCTAGTGTGGGCATCTTTGGTGTCCATTTGAGTGTGCCTGTGTTCTCTGGAGTGTCTGACTTTCACACACATCTCCTGTGGGTGAGTGAGCTTCTGGATGTATGTACCGGGGCTATCAGCTTACAACATCTTGTATGTTATTGCAGTATGTGGCTGTGTGTGGCTATGTGACTTCTGCATGAGCAGGTGTGTGTGTGTGTGTATGTGTGTATGTCTGAGACTGTATCTGAGTGGCTGTGGAGGTGCAAACTTGTGCAGAACAGGATGAATATGACCAGTGCTTCCAAGCACAAGCCAGCCTGGGCTGTGATACCTCTACCATGTGCCTCATTCTGGGCACCCCGTAAGAGCTGGTTTACCTGTACCAGCTCTAAGCTTGCTGGGCTGGTGCGTGTGTTCAGGGCTCTCCAGAGCACACTCCCAGTTTCCCTCATCACCCATATGCCCAAGACTGTCTTGCCAGAAGACTCCACCTAGCACTGTTGCTGCACACCCCCACAGATGCTGGGAGCACAGGTATGCATTCAGGCAGAATGTCTGAAAGCAGGCAGCTCCGAGGAGCCAAGCATCTCCACAGCGCTTCTAATTAGGAGCGACTTGTTTTCCTTAAATAAACAAATCAAGTGAGGGAAGAAATTGCCAGAGATTAATGGCTCCCCGGAGCTGGTCCAGATGTTTGGAAGGTGAGAATTGGGGTGATGATGGGGGAGCTGAGTCTTTTGGTCCTGGGGACAGAAAGGATGCCTGCTGAGGGTCCTCCTGGCAAGGGGGGGGGGCAGGGCAGGGTGAAGGTGAGAAGCTGATGAGGGAACAGGCTCTTCCCCAGTCTGGCTGCTGTGGGGTTATGGGCTACATGTGTTTCTGGCCCCTTCTCCAATGATGGTAGCCTTGGACCTGAGACCTCATTTTGTTCTTAATCAAGAGGTGGTCGGTCTTCATAGCCTCGGCCCCATGGTTGGGCTCAACCCTGTGACTGTCACTGCCCATTAAAGGAGGTAGGAGTAACAACACATGTGGCCTTGCTTAGGCCTCATAGAGCCCAGGCGTGCGTTTGTATGTGTGTGTGTGTGTGTGTGTACGTGTGTGTACATGTATGTGTGTAATGTGTGTGTTGTGTATGTGTATATGTGTGTATGTGTGTGTATGTGTGTGTATATGTGTGTATGTGTGTGTATATGTGTGTATGTGTGTGGTGTGTGTGTGTGTGTGTGTGTGTGTAGCTGGTTGACAGGGCTCCTGTAAGGCCTCTGCTGCCTCCCAAGGCTGGTGCTAGCCTCAGGGAGGATCAAGAGTTCAGCCTGGTCAGAAACAGGTGAGCTAGAGAAACCACGAGGACTTATTTGATGTGCGTCGTCATCATGGTCCTGACAGGGTGACACGGTGGCCACTAAGTAGCTTTGACTCCTGACCCTGTCTCATCCTAGTGTGCCATGTAGAGCCACAGAGTGTGCTGCTCACTGTGGCCACCCCGGCCCCATCTGCTCTCTGCTCAGCCCAACACGATGACACTCAAGAAAGCATTTACTCAGCTCACCCCACGCGTCTCACACACACACAGCACCCGTCACTCATGGAAGCCCGGTGAGACAGTTTCTGTTATGGTCTCTTGTGAGATTCAGAAACGTGTGTTGATTATCTGAGTCACACGGTCCAGAAAAGGCCTTCCTGGGGACTCACAGAAACCACTCGATGTCAGAGAGTACATTTTAAATATGATGTCATATTGCCCCTCCAGCACCGGAAGGCAAGTTCGACATAATGGATGTCAGAACCGTGAGACCTTTTCCGATTAGCTCACCTGAGGGATATGTTGGTGGGAATGAGTCATGACACAGAACAAGCCTGTGTTTGTGTGAATGTGGGGGAAGTGTCCCATCCACCCATCAGCCCATCCCCTACCCACCCACCAACCCATCTTTCCATCCACCCATCCATCTGTAGATGCAGCTGTCTGTCCATCTGTCCATCTATCCATCCATCCATCTACCCACCTATTATCTATGGATATTTGTCTATCCATTTATCTACCCGTCATCCCTCCATCTATCTGCCCATCTGTCTGTCTTTTTGCTCTCTGTTCATCCATAGACACATGTAGATGCAGCTGTCCATCCATCCATCCATCCATCCATCCATCTATCCATCCATCCATCCATCTATCCATCCATCCATCCATCCATCCATCCATCTGTTCGTCCATCCATCCATCTGCCTGTCCACCCATCAACCATTCACTCACGTATCCGTCCATCCATCTGCTGTATTTGTTGATCCCAGTGCTTGCTCGGGTTCCTTCAAGTGACATGTTCTGAGACGATATTACAGAAGTTACAGGGGTGAGATTCCCAGCTCTGTAAGGGTGTAGGCTCTGGAGGGATCTGAGGCAGGACTGTCCAGTCTTCACCTCTCCTGGGAAGAACTCTGATCCCACAACACAGGGCTGTTGTAATGGAGAAAATGTTCATCAAGCCCTTTGTGAGTACCTGGCACAGTCCATGCCTCAATAAATGGCAGTCCTCCGCTCGCCTTTATAGAGCAGACAGCCAAATGGCATAACACAAACCTGTCCTGGGAGGAACCAGGGCTCCAGGACCCCAGACAGGATAACCCTGTTGCCTCCTCTGAAACCAATCTTCCTGGATCAGGACTTTCATGCTGGGAAAGCACCTTCACTTCAGGACAGTCTCTTCAGCCCAGCCCCAGAGGACATACCAGACTCTGCTCAACAAGACCTAAAAGAACAGAAAACTGGTAAATCAGACTTATGATCTGGCTTTTGTAAATAACATTTGATTGGCACACAGCTATGTCCAGTCATTTGCATGCCCTCTGTGGGGGCTCTGAACCATGCCTGGCAGGACTAGTAGTTGGGGCAGAGTGTGTGTGAGCTTCACAGCCCATTGTATTTAGTGTTTGGACCCTGCCAGAAAATTTAATCACTGATCCCTAAACTCCTTCAGGTCCCCAAGCGGTGGCCGGAGAGAGATGAAGCCAGCGTTAATGAACTTGGCTGGATCGCAGTGGATCAGGTGGCATGTGAGATTTCTATCCTATACTGGTGAGAGGTACCCAGAGGCCAGGAAAGGCTGGCCACCCTGAGACAATGAGCCACTGGCTTTTAGAGAAATGGAGAACAAAGATGAGATGGGGCCTCTCAGGGCCGCGTGGACGGTGGGGAGTCAGTGGCTATGATGCAGGTGTCTGGAAGGACATCTGTGTCCCCTCTAGCTCTGACTCCGACATGTACCAAAAGCCACAGGCAGTGGAATACCCCAGCCCATAGGTACTAATTATCCTCACTGGGAGCTCGGCTGCTGGATACTACATCCTGCACTGATTCCTCTCTGCTCTGTGTGTGGTCCTGTGAGTGTGAGGTTAAAGGGGAGTTCCTGAGTGGGGAGGGAAGGCAGGAAGCGCCGTCCAGCCTTGTCTGAGCAGACCTGACAGCTTTTCATAGGCCCTTTCCTCTGCATGAGCCTCAGTTCTCCTATTTGGAGAGAGGAAGAGATGGACGGGTACCCAGGAAGGGGCTTCTTCAGCCTGGCTTCGACGGTCCCCATCTCCCTTCCTGCTCAGAATAGCTCTGAAGCCTCCTCTCCAGGAAGCCTTGCAGAACATCCTGATGCTTGCGTATCAGGATGGAGATGCCCTCGGAAATCGTGGTCACCGCTGCTGGTGCCAAGATCAAAGATTCGTTTCCACTCACACTGGATCTCCATCTTCACTTTACAAATAGGACAGTAAGGCTCAGAGAACTCCGCTCCCTTGCTCAGAGTCACACAGCCAGCAAAAGGCAGATCTGAGGCTTGAGCCAGGATATGTGTGACCCCAAGGCCTATGTCTCGGCCACCGTTCTTTACTGTGAAGCCCCCGTTCACAGCGAATGTTCAAGATGAAGGGGGTGAGCGTTGAAGGAATCCTTAAGAAGTGTATCTCCGTGGCTGATGGTGGTGCACGCCTTTAATCCCAGGACTCAGAAGGCAGAGGCAGGCAGATTTCTGAGTTGGAGGACAGCCTGGTCTACAGAGAGAGTTCCAGGACAGCCAGGGCTACACAGAGAAACTCTGTCTTGAAAAACCAAAAAAAAAAAAAAAAAAAAAAAAAAAACCAAAGAGAAGGAGGAGAAGGAAGAAGAAAAGAAAGAGTGTACTTTCCCTCCTGCTGCGTGCGTGTGTGTGTTTGCACATGCGTGTATGTAGTTTAGTATAGAAATAGTATAGAAACGGCCTCACTTGGTCACCAAAGCTGAAGGCTGGGGAAGCATGGGTGGCTGTAAAATATAGAAAATCCCCAAAGACAGAAAAGAGCGTCCACAAAGGCAGGGCTGGGCCGGGCTGAGCGCCCCAGGCTCTGGCCCTGTGACTTCACGGCACAAGGCCTCAGCCCGGGGAGCTGGACACAAGGCAGTCACTGTCACTGGGATTCTCCAGCTGCCTCCCTGTGGCCTCCACTTGGCTAAAGTGGCCTCAATGCCCCGTTCAGTATAGCTTTTTGCAAAATGGCAACCTGGGCTCTGTATTTTTAATGCTTCCCTTGAGGGGCAAGTTAAAAATGACAGTAATAAAACACTCACACATCACACACACACACACACTGACACACTCTCACACACTCAGACTCATGTATACTCATACATTCACACATACACACAGTCACACACATTCTCGTTCACACTGACACACTCGTATTTACACACTCATTCACACTTACACACTCTCACACTCATGCATACTCATACACACTCACGGTCACACGCACACTCCCATATTCACACACACAATCACACTCACTCTCACACTCATATATACTCACACTTTCACACTCACACACAATCATACACTCTCACACTCATATACTCACTTTCACACAATCACACACACACTCTCACATATTCATACACTCACATACTTTCACATATCCACACACAGTTACACACTCATACACACCTACACACTCTACCACAGACTCCTCCTTTCCACTCATGCATGTGTCACCATTCATTCTGAACACTCACCCACACCTGAAGCCCAACAAGAACCATGTCCCACGTGAGTGCCAGCGCCTGCTTGTTTCCTCATAAGCTTGCTGACCTGGTTCTCAAGATGACCATGTCTAGGAGTAAATGAGGACTGTGTGGGTTGGAGATGGAGACACAGCTGGGTGTGACAGCCGGCAGCCCTGGGACACGGGTGGGTGAGGACTTCAAAAAAAATAAGACACAGAGAAATGAGGCTCAGTGCCAGGGAGAGCCTGGGTGGGGAGCAAAGGACCCACTGTGACAACAGCTTTACAAGACACCTGGTGGCCCTGGTGACAGCCCAGGACATTGTCAGCCAGGGCAGAGGGCAGGGAATCTGCATGAAAGGGGTCAAGCTAGGGTGGGTGTCTGACATGGGGAAGACTCACCGACAGGCGATGCTTTGCTTCGGTGACGTCTCCCTCCCCGGCTGTACTGAGAAGAGAATGGGGCTCACAGCCCAGCCTCAGAACCCTAGCATCCTGAAGCATCAGACATGGCCAGGCTTAGATCTCAGCTCCATCATGGCAATGAGCGGGTGGCTGACCAGCCTATGCGCCCTTGTCTGGACACGGAGTGCAGCTTCAGAGCTGGGGCTTGGCTTGGCTGATATTTGCAAAGGCCCTGGGTTCCATTCCAGTCATGAAAAGAAAACCGAAGGGGGAAGGGTGAGGGAGAGAAATAAGGAAGGGAGAACAGGGGAAAGGATCTTGGCCAGTGGAATCTTAGATGGCCAGGAAAAAGCTGGTGTGAAGCTAGACCTTCAGCTGATCCTGACCTTGGACCTGTGCTTATCCAAGTACTCATCACCTCCACCTGGTGTCACACACAGCAGAATAGCAAGGACAGACGAGAGGAAGGGTCACATGCCCTGGGCTCAAACCTCATCTTTCGGATGTGTGACCTTGGCCCCTGAAGCAACCCCACTGAGACTCAGCTTCCTCATTCACCAAGTGGAAGGGAAATGCCAATGCCATGCCTCGGTTTACCCATCTGTAAAATGGGGATGGTGAGGCTTACGTTGCTAGGTAGTGTCCCCCTCACAGCTGGAGGGTGTCCAGTTCAGAGAGCGAGGGGGAGAAGGTGGCCTCCTGGGACTCATCCCTGGCTCTCTGTTGTTGTGGTGAGTTTTGGATGCGCCACTTTTTGCTCCTGGTGGATCACACACGCACCCTCCCAGGAGCTATCTTTGGATCCATGAATGAAAGACACACAGACACACATACACACATTAGCTTAATTTTTAAATGCTTGGCTATCTCAAAGGCTGGGCATTCCTAAACCTTCCCCTGCTATCCCAGGCTCAATCGAGGAAGTGGCCACTGCCACCCACCTGAAGTCTCACATGGCTGGTTTTCTTTCCTGCGGCTCCTGCATCCTATCCTTCCCTGAATCGTGGCCATTCTACTGGTTCCTCTCTGCATCCTACCCATGCAACTCTTAAGTGTCCTGCCCCAAGCCCAGCCATTGGCTGTTGGCATCTTTATTCATTGGTCAAAACCCAACTGGGGACAGTGACCTTCAGCAGTTGGATACACAGATTCCCAATTGAATCAAAGCATTGGGGCCAATCTTCAACACTCTGTTGCCCATTAGTGACTGTGGCAAAGATCCTCTGTGCCTCAGTTTCCTCTTTTGTAAAACAGGGAGAGCCCACAGATCTGTGCTGCGGTGTGCCAGTCTCTGTAGGGACTTGAACAGGAAAACGAGAGTCCTTCGTATTATTATGGCTCGAAAGGAGCCTGGAAACATATATTCCAAGATGGAGGGTGAACTCATCCAGGAGTATACGCCGTGGGGTCGTCCGCAGGCAGCTTTCCAGAGAAAAGCGAGGCGAGGGACCTGAAGCTGATGGCCGGATCGTGGAAACAGCAGGGGCAAAGCCGGAGACCCCGTGACTGAAGCCCGGCTCACAGGCTGGAGGGCTTTGTGAATAGGGAGCGGACGATGCCCAGCAGAACATTTAGGGGCCCTGGGTGGGGTGGGTCTGCTCTGTCTTCCAGCTCCTAAAGGGTTTAATTAAAAGGACCGAGATGACTTTTACAACACTGGCCAGAGCAGCAGAAGGGAAGCTGTCCTGTGTGAAGGGAGTCCACAGAAATCCCCCAGGGAGCCGGGGTACAGCAGTGGCTTCTGTCCATGAAGTAGCCTTGGTGTTGAGGTCGGGGTTGCAGGAGGGAGAGTTCGAGGGGTTTCCTAAGCTGTTCCTCGAACCCCCTTAGTCAGCTGGTGGCCCGTGGGCTGTTTGAACGACTGTTGGTGAGAGTTTCTTTTTATTAAAAGGGGACTCCCACCCTTCCGGAAAAACAACCCCCAGCTGTGTTTTTGATGAAATTAAAAACGGCACTGGGGGAAATGGCACTGGGAGCTTCAGTTTTTCTCCTTATGGCACGGGAACAGATTCCAATAATAATTATGTTCCCCCGTTTCCGCCCATCCCCTCTTCCGCCCTCCCTGGCGCAGCACTAGGCCCAGTGAAGTCTGGACACACACGGCTTCTAAGGGGCCCGTGTCTCTGTCTCTGGAGGCAGGGGTCGGCCCCCAGGAGCTAAAGTTTCTAACCCAGCCGCCTCTGTGAGAAATGGGGACGGGGTGGGGGATGGCAGGTCGGGCTCTCTGCAGGCAAAGCTGACAGATGGGTGGCAGGTGACCTTAGCCCAGTCCCGTGCAATGTGGAAATAATGGTGGCGTCCACCCGTGATGCATTCTTTGTGTCCTGAGAGATACAAATCTCAACTTAAATATTATTGCATTCTTTGCCTCTCAGTCAGAAAGGGGCATGTATCCACTTATGTAAGCATCGATCTAGCTTCAGGCTTGGCTGGATCCAGGAGCTTGAGTGTGCCCCCTCCCTTCCCCTCTCCCCCTCCCTCCTCCCTCACAATTTGCTTGTCCTTAAGTTCATGTTTTCTTTTATGAACTGTCTTCTCTGTCCAGCTCTTTCCTTCGAACACAGAATCCCATCAGCATCCCTGTAACCACATAATTGAACCACTTTGAGTGATTCTCAAATTACAGCCAAATTCTCTATCAGGGTTGCTGGTGACCGACCAAAGCCTCGGGGGCTGAGAGGTGGGTTGTGGATTGCCCTCTGTGGTTTCCCAGGCCACAGACACTGGCAGATGGTCGGGGAGGCGTGAGCCTCAGGGGAGAGCTAAGACCTCTCCAGTACCGGTCCTATCAAAATGACTGACAGGCAAGCCGAGTGCTTCATGGATGAGAGGAGACTTGGCGAGCATGGGCTTCCCCTGCCTCCAGCATGAGGCAGCTCCCAGCACACAAGCTGTCACTGACTGACATGGCGTCCCACAGACCAGGCAGGCTCTCAGCTAGGGCTCAGGTTAGTGGGAAGAGAGCCCTCAATCTGGGAGCTCACAGCTGGACTTCACACCCAAAGACTACTAGCACCAACCCCCTCCTGTCTGCACACTCATACGCTCATGTGCGTGCATACATGGGTGCTAAACACTGGCCTCCATTCTCTGGGAAGTTAGCTGTACCTCTTCCTGCTAAGATGGGTCTTGCTAGTGTGGGTGCCAGGAGACTCTCAGGACTGTGAAGGATCCCAGAAGCCCCTGCATCGCTCTGAATCAGATGGTGGCTTCAGGCACCTTCGGACGTAGCCAGCTTCGTGCTGGAGACTCGGCTTAGTAGAAGCTGTTGGGTTTGCCGCTCTCTGAGATGATTAATGCTTGCCCTGGTTTCCCAGGATAAAACTGCAGAGGATGGGGAGAAGATTGGGCAGCCATACCTCCAGGGAAGGGAGGACTCTCTCCTGGTTGCCCCACTTTGAACTGTGTGCCCAACGGGGCATGCAGCGCAGGGGTGCTAGCACACAGTAGGCATGCAGTAAAACAGGTCCTTGCACACTACAGCCCCAGCAGCACGAGAAGAGTAAGGCAGGTCCTTCCCAGCTCTTACTCTCTTGCTTTCTTGATCTCCCTGTCTGTCTGTCTGTCTGTCTATCTCCCTCTGTCTTCCTCTTCCTCAGCTTCTTCCATCCCTCCCTTCCCTCTCTCTTCCTCCCTCCCTCTCCATCCCTCCCCTTCTCCTTCTGGCTTCAGCTCTTGCTCCCCCTGTGCACCCCCAGGCTCTGAAGTCACAATCAGCACTCGCAGAACTGAGGTTTTAATCCCAGCCCCCTCCTCTTGTGAGGAGATCCACAGGCCTCTCTCTGCCCAACCCTCTGCCCACTCTCTGTGGCGTGTCAGAAACAGACAGACATGGCCGTGTTTCCATGGTGTCAGAATTTATCGACTAACAAATTTGCAAGGTTTAGTGTCTCAGTGATCACAGTTTGTCATGTAATTCGCCTGCCTTGGTGGCCTGGCCCAAGCGAATGCAGGCTTGTCGTAATGACTAACATTAGCTCTCAGAGCACACAGTAAATGTGTGTGTGTGTGTGTGTGCGTGTGTGCATGTGTGTACCTGCGTGTGTGCATGTGTCTCTGTGAACACTTGTATGGTGTGTATATCTGTGTAAGTATGTATATATGTGTGCATATGTGTGTGAAATCATGTGTCTGAACACATAAGGTATGTATGTGTATGCATGTACATATGTGTGAATGTGTAAGTGCATATGAACATGTATATATAAACGTGTGCATGTGTGTGAGAACACATGTATTATGTGTGTGTACATATGTGTACATATGTGTGAGAGAATGTGTATTGTGTATGTATGCACATGTGTGTATGAATGTATGCATGTGTGTAAGAACATGTGTGTGTAGGGGTGTGCACATATGTATATGAATGTGTGCATCTGTGTGAGAACACATGTGTTATGTATGTGTACATATGTGTGCATATGTGTGAGAGAACATGTGTGTTGTATATGTATGCACATATGTGTATGAATGTGTGCATGTGTGTGCATGGGGGTGTCATTTCTGATGGTCAGGCAGGTGGATGGGCCAGCAGACAGTAGGCCCATATCAACATTGAGGGACCAGGCTGGGGAGTCCTGGGCCCTTGATGTACACAGCAGATGTCAGGTATCGGGTAACAGGTTAGTGTGGGGCATGCCAGCACAGGGTTGGTGTCCATCACTTTATGGGGTCCAGGTGAGGGAGCTCCACTCTTTACTTGGTGTCTCCTAAGTTCTGGGCCCCGTTTCCCTATATGATTTTAACACACCCCAGTCTCCTCAGAGTCTCAGCTCTCCCTAATAAATTTAGAGGCATCCTAGAAGACTGTTAGACAATATGGATGCCCTGATGTCAGCTCTGTCATCTCCACTCTCTTGACCTCTCTGAGCTTCTCAAACTCCATTGCCTGCCCCAGGACCTTTACACATGCTGTGGCACCCGTTTGCCCAGTTAGCTACACCCCCCATTTCAGGACAAAGCATTCCTTCTTGGCAGACCTGGGTCCCTCCCTGGATCCAGTCACATCTGGAGATATGTCAGTCCCTAGAGACCTATGACTGACTCGTGACCTGAGCCGCCTCTTCCAGACCATCTTCCCAGGTACTAGGAACTGGTGCAGAGAGCTCAATAGATTAGAACTTTGCAGATGAGCCTGAATGGAGAGAGACATCAGGACACGCACATACATGTTAGGGTGTCTGAATCTACATGCCTGTTAAAGCACACGACAGCACTGACTAATGCAGCTCAGCCAGCCCCACACCATATCAAGATACACGCTGGACAGAGCGTGTTCCCATAACAACACCGACGGAAAAGAAGCCACTTAAACATCTGTGACCCCAGAATGCACAGGGAGCGTAAGACTTGGACTAAGGAATAGTATACAGCCACAACAATGGACGTACTCCGGCTGTACGCCACCGGCGGAAGCCTGTGCTAAAATAGTGCCAACAGAAAAAGGCCCAATAAGCAAAAGGCACATGCTGCAAAACTCTGTTAGAAGCTCAAAATGGAAGCGAAACTATAGTTCTGGGGATACGTGTGCGCTCACGGAGAGAGAGTGTCAATCAAAGTGTGTGGTGGGGGGGCCAGTGCAGAAGGGAATTTCCCGGCAACACTGTTCGCCATAGGACATAGGACCAGTGGCTGCACAGATGTATTCATTTGTCTGTATATGTAGGTCTTGGTTATCACAGAGATGACCCCCATATTCCCAGATAATTCTGTCTGGGGCCAGCTGGCCAGGAAGCGCTTAGACCCCAGGCACAGACAATGCCTGGTTGCTGTTCTGCTGCAGGGGATGAGGGGGTGGGGATCTTTTGCCACAAGGTCTCAATATGTAGTCCAGATTGGCCCTAACCTGGCTATTCTCCTGCCTCAGCCTCCCCAGAGTTGGAAAGAGAGGTATACGGACAAATGCCACACCCAGCTCCGCATCCTGCTTCAAGCCAAATCATTCTGTGCCACAGAAAATCCCCAAGGGTCGGACCTGTGTGAACAAAAGCTCTTTGAGTAGCCCCTGTCTTGGCTCAAAGGCTACCAGGCAACTAACTGTCCTTCCTGTCCAGCCCCTTTCTCAAAGTGCAATAAGGTGGGGGGAGGGGCTGCCCCAGAAAAGAATTACAAAAGAAAAACAGAAAACTCAAGATTCATTGTGACGTCCCTATCTTTGGAGGACACCGCCACGGGCAAGGAGATAACAATCCTGTGTGGTCTCAGTGACAGGGTGACAGCCCCTGCAGGGTTGGGCAGGAGGGACAAGGTGCTCCAAGGTGAGGTGGCAAAGGCCAGCCCATAGTGACTGAGCCCAGACGAGGAGCTGGCATCCAGGCTCAGGGGGGGTCAGGTCTCTGTAATCACTACTCATCTGGGGATCTCCTCAGAGATCTGGGTTGGGCAGGAGGGTGTGGCTAGAACCCTCCTCTCCCAGAAGTAAGAGAGGGGAGATGGTGTCTGCCTGTGAACCTGGGCCTCAGCTGGAGAGCTACACCCCTGAGGTTCTCTCGGACCCTTGATGCTCAACCAGAGCAGGATGGAGCTGGATTCTTGCCGAGTGGCCCTGAAGTCTCCTCCTGCATCCCAGCTCCTCTATTAAGTGTGATAGCGTCCCACAAAGCTCATGTCCCACAAAGCTCAGAACCATTGTAAGCAGCTTGGGGTTTGCCCAGTATCTCCCCAACCTCAGCACTGAACCTCAGTCCTCCTGATACCCTGGTCCCAGGCAGCCCTGGGAGTGCTGCAGGCTGTTCTGCTGCCCAGCCTTGCGGGACAGACACACAGCCCCGGAAGCATAGCCAGGCACTGCCTAGGAGAAGGCAGGAGGCCCCTCCTCACTGGTTGAGGTCCAGCCGGGCTTCCTGGAGGAGGTGGCATCCCAAGTGGAGTCTTTGGAGAGAGGGATGGAGCAAGGTCATGGTGTGGACTGGAGAGGGTCACGGCAGGTCTTCAGCTCGCCACACTCAGCACGGAGCTTTGTGGAGAGGTTGAGAAAAGACAGGCAAGTGTTTATTTAAAGACAGCACTGGGGTGCTGTGGGAGTGCCACACACCTGTAATCCCTGAACTGAGCACTCAGGAAGCTGGCAGGAAGATTGCAGTGAGTTCCGGGCCAGCCTGGACTACAGTGATCTCTTAACAGTGACCGCTGCCATGTCTGTGACTCCATCATGGTGGCAAAATGGCTCCATTAGACCTGGTGGCAATGGTGTGTGCCGAGAGTTTGCTGGGAGACTGAGTAAGGGAGGCACACGGAGGTGGGGTCTGAGCGGGAGTCATAGTGGCAACTGGTGTTGGAGGAACGGTTGGGGCAGCACTCCGGTGACAGATCCAGTTAGATGGAGCGTGTTTCTGCAGTGAGGTAAGGCACACCCATTCTTTATCCTCTCCAGGACTCTAGTTTTCACCCTGGGCAGAGGGTCACAGAGGTCACGGTGGCCAGAGAAGCTCTAACAAGGATTACGGACAGACACAACCAGGTTCCACGACTTTGGAGATGGAGCCTCGGGTTTGCTGATTCTTCTCTGGCTAGTGTGACGATCTCTAAAACTAAGTGTCCCCCGGGTAAGCCAGGCCAGGGGAAGCCATGAGCAAAGGCTCCTGGTTAGTACAGCGTCACCTGCTAGAAAGCTTCAGAGTGACCAGGCCATCTTTCTGCTTCATCATCCCAGGCCCTGGCTGCTACTGCCACCCGCCACATCCACAGGCACCCAGATTCCATCTGCCCAGTCCCCAGTGCTGCCCACCTGCCAGGCTCCTCACAGCCCTTACCCTGTTAGAAGCTGCTGGGTTTGCTCAATCACCTTTCAGCACCCCACCCCCACCCTGGGATGCGGCACCAGAGCCAGGCCCTTGGTTGTCCGGAAAGAAAGAGAAGAGATATGGAATGACCAGCTCTGTATTTCTTCTCATCCCTATGGTGTGACAGAGGTGGGTGAGCTGAGAACATCTGGAACTCCCAACCACACCCCTCATCATTTGGCACTTGGGGAAACTGAGGCCAGGAGAAAAGGAGATTCATACAAGGTGCAAAGCTATTTGGAATCAAAGTCTGGATGTAGCCTGTCTCTGCCCCTGCCCCTGCCGCCTTCCCAAGACATCTTGTACACTGTAGAGGTACAAAACATTTATGAGGCACGGCCGCATGAGGCTCAGTGGGTCGGCTCCCAGAAGCTCCTGCTCTCTCTCCGAGAGCTTTTAGACATGAAAAGCTCTTCCACAGGGGAATGGCTAATTAATTGTTCTCTTTGGTGAGATAACGCTTCTCTTTCCTGAGACTGTGTTTGCCTCCCTTGAGGTCCAACCAGTTCTTTCCAGCAAGACTCTGCCCTTTCCACCTCCACCCCCCTTGCCTGGGCCAGAAGAACTGAGCTTGATAAGAGGGCCACAGATCCCAGCCCCGACGTCACTGCCCTCCTGGGTCTGTCACAAGGCGGCGGGGACGCTTTGGCTCTTCACAATAAGGGCATTCAGCAGAACCCTCATCCTCTGGGAACTTGGAGAAAACTGAGGAAGAAGAGAAAGAAGAAAGACAGAAATCAGACCCAGAAACCTCCCCATCAAGGGAGACAGGCTGGCAGCCTAGACCCAGCCGGCTCCAGTTTCAGGGGATTTCAGCAAATGCCCTCTGTGACTCGGTTTCCCCATGGACAGCCGATAGGGACAGGGCCAAGGAACGACAGAGTTGGAACCCTGTTCGGCTCCAGGCAAGGCTCCAACCTGAGCAGGGCAGGGTGGAGAGGGAGGAGAACAAGGGTCCAGTGTGCACCTGGCTCAGACTGCCAAGCTCCACAGCCTCCAGCCGGGCTCCCAGGGTGATCGAAAAGCTACCATGTGGCCAGGGGCTGAAGGCTGGCAGCCACCGATGCTGCAGAGTGAGCCTGGGCAGAGCGTGTGCAGGCCAGGCCAGTGAGCAAGAGACATGTGCCCTGTGACTGATGGAGGACAGCAAAGAGTTATCCCGGTATCCATGGAAACCCCAAGGTGGGGACTTGAGCTTCCTTTCCCTGGGATGGAAGGGCTATGACTGTGACAGGGAGAGCCCCCGGAAACAGCTGGGGTGTAAGACACAGGTGGCTGGGAGTATAACACAGGAGCATCTCGTGCTTTGAGGTGAGGGGAACCGCAGCTGCGTGAGGTGGGCTCCTCCTGACAGGCCTTAGTGTCACAGCCTGCGACACACTCAAGAGTTTGCCAGCTGAGCGCCTCGACAGGTGACTTAATTCCTGTGCCTCAGTTTCCCCGTATTGTAAAGGGAATCTGTGCAAGTGTTCACCCAGGAGGACCGTTCTGAAAAATCTGAGAAATGAACACAGGACAGGCGTGGAGCAGAGCTGACTCCACTATGGTTTGAGAGAAGCAAGGGCTCTCTGCCTTTGTCTTTGAGAAGCTCCGTCTTGGTGTGTGTCTGCGAGCAACTCAGGTTGAGGACCTGGGCTGTACCCCGTGTGACTACAGCCTGAGTCCCTGGGCGTCTCTCATACAATGACCCAGGTATAATTGAGGGAGCAAGACCTCTGCTTCTTCCAGCTTCCTGCTCTTGACCTCACACAAGCGACTAAGAGTTCTGGGGTGTGTTTGGATGACCTGTTTCCAGGGGAGACCACAACAGCCAAAGGCTTGCTCAGAGGGTAGAGAGACTGCAAGGACTGGCCCAGCATCTCAGAGTCAGCCATGGGGTAGCGGGGTGGGAGGGCATTTCATTCCAGGCTTGCCAAGTCAAAGGGCAGGCATGTGGGGGAAAAGGACCCTGTGCCTTAAGGGCTTGGCTGAGCCTAGAGCCCTGCAGAGAGTGGAACTGAAGAAAAAACTGCCAAGTCCTGAGCTTCAAACCACCCTGGGGAGTGCCAGAGATATGGGGAGCACCAGAGATGTGGGGACTACCAGAGCCATGGAGAGTAGGGAATACACTGCTGTGGTCCCCACAGGCCAGCCCAGGCAGACAGCGGGACAGAGAGAGTCCAGGGAGACTGGCCAGAGTTTCGAGTCTGACAAAGGATGTGAGGGCTCCCATCTGTCTGCACCCTGCCGGCGGCTTTCCTCATCCAGGTACAGCTAGGACATGGACGGCAGACGGGCCAGAGACCTGGAAGTACTGAGTGTCCCCCGAGAGTGCTGGCGGTGTGTTCCTCTCAGTAGTGATCTCCCATTCTGCCTTAGAACAGCCACACGGACAAACACACCCCAAGGCCAAGATGGATCCTGCTCGGCTAATGTCAAGATCTGGGTCATGCCAACACGAAGCCACCCACATCCCTGGGCCTGCTGCTTCTTCCTTGTCCAGGGCACCTGCCACACTCAGGTCTCAGCTCGTCCTCGATGTCCTGGTTGGTCTATCTCTCTCCCTTGTGGTGCCACCGTGTCCCACGTGATCCAGACCAGCCTCTCTCTCTCC
>NW_021604612.1:1523926-1563583 GCF_004785775.1 Grammomys surdaster
CCAGAACTAAAAATTTCATGCGAGCAGAAAATAGTCTTTTTTTAATTTGGTTTTTGTGTCGTGTCGTGTTGGTAGTCAGATGGAGGGGAAGAGGGAGCCAGACGTGTTGGTTCGTCACCGAGCCGGGAAGCCTGGGGAAGGGGCACCTCCCCTCCCGTGCTCCTCTTAACCACAGGTCAACACCTTGAGAGGTGACAGAAAACCCCAGCTTAGCCGATGGCCAAGCACAGCGTCTCTAAAGAGGCTCGGGGACTCGGGGACAGTCCTATCTCCTATCTGCTCACTTCCCTGTGAGCTGGACCCCAGACTTTCAGGAACGGTGAGCGGTGGCTGGGTTTCAGAGGAGCCTTTTGAAGAACCCGTTGGAATCTGGCCCGGTCTCTGTAGGAAGGAGCCAGCTCTCTGAAGAATGGGGGTTAGACAGGCTGCAGGACTGCACAAAGGCAGACGGGCGTGGGTGTGTAAGGTGTGTGGAACCCATCCCAAACCCCAAATGCAGCTGTCCCGGACACCCCGGGTTTTCTGAAACCCCCCTCAACTCAAATCCAACATGGAATCCCCGCTTAATTCTCCCTCCCATGGGTGCAGAGAGGTGTCCCTAGGCACACACCTGTCCACAGGGCGCTCAGCGCTCTCCCTCGGCCCTGGCAGCAAAGCTCCATCTCTGTGGGGCAGGGGACCTTCTGCGTACCTGGTCTTGGGGACACCAAGCGTCTTATGTCCCTCCAAGCCCATGAGGGTTTGAACAACCATGCCTTCCCCTTGCCCCTCCCACCCGAGACCTCCTCCCTGAGAGTGGGTTAGCGAATGGAGAAGAGACTGGTGTCCTGATTGGTTTTTTGTCAACTTGACACAAACTAGGGTCATCCCTGGAGAGGAGCCGCAATAGAGAAAATTTCGGATTGGCCTGTGCAGAAGTCTGTAGGGCGTTTCCTTGATTGATGATTGACGGGTGATGTGGGTGGGCCCCGCCCACTGTGGGTGGAGCCATCCCTGGACTGGTGGTCCTGGGTTCTATAAGAAAGCAAGCTGAGCAAGCCAGGGGAAGCAAGCCAGTAAGCAGCACCCCTCCGTGGCCTCTGCATCAGCTCCTGCCTCCAGGTTCCTGCCCTGACTTCCCTCAGCTATTGGGACGCCTAAGCTATACAAGCCCTCTCCTCCCAGTTTGCTTTCGGTCGTGGTGTTTATCACAGCGGTGGACTGAGTGCGGCCTCGCAGTGGCTGTTCACTCGGGGTGTTTATTTGCTTTCTGCGCACAGCTAGACTTGACTTTGGGGAAAGCTTTCTGTCTAGAAAAAGAAAAAGAAAGAAAATTAGCAGAAAGCAGAGCATTTGTTCGCGCTGGCCTCCAGGGCACCCAGCATCCTATCAGAGCAGCTTAGGGGCTACGTATGTATTACTGAGGCCCATGACTGGCTGAGGGCTCCCTCTTGTACAGTCTTCGATGGCGACACCTGTATATTGACTCAGCGCCAGGCACAATAAAGAACTCACTCAGTTCCTCAGACTCAGTCGCCCGAGCGCCTTGCAACCACGGAGATTTCTTCCCATGAACATAGAGTACCTTTTCTTGGTTTTTAAAAACCAGTTAATTAGCTTGGTATATGCCTGTAACGTCTTCACTCCAGAAACAGACGCAGGAGGATCACCAGTTTGAGGCCAGCCTGGGCTACATACATATCTCAAAAAAGATTTAAAAAACAATTTTTTTTTGTAGAGTTAATTTCGTTTCTGCCATTTAAAAATGGAACCATGTCATAAACAGAGATGCGGGATTTCTGAGCACATGCTGATGTCCCAGAGGACCCTGGGGTGAGGCCACAACCCCAGCAGGGTGGTGGCTCTCTCCTCTCTTTCTGTCCATCTATTTACTGTTGACCCGCTCCCTCCCCTGAAAGAATTTGAGTCTGAGACTCTGGCCTCCCCCCCACACCTCACCCCCTGTGACCACAGCAGTCCTTGTTTGAAGGTCATTCTTGTATCTGCCAAAGGTCATAGTCTGGCCACCTGCTTGAAATTCTAAAGAGTGACAGATACAGGGGCATCATAGGAGCAAATCCTGAATTCAGGGGTAGCTCGTGTGTGGTCACTGAACCACCCCGCCATGGTGCTATCCTGGGCTCCCCTGTACTCTCTGATCAGCTGTGCTACAGCTCCCTGGCCCCACAAACCCCTCCTGCGGCTGCCGTGCTCTGGGTCAATAATTTATGCTAACGCTACACCTCACCCCACTGACCCCCTTCCTGGAGTAAGGCAGAGAACTGGACACCCAGAGATTAAATTGCACACCTTAGGAGACTAGTGCCCCAGGGGAGGGAGCAGGCTGCTCCAGGCCAGAGCACAAAGGCAGTAGCCCTTCTAGGAGCTGCACGGTCATTGGATTCCGGTCCTTCTTCTGCCTTAACTGACACAGTTGTTTAACCCACACAGTTACTGAATATCTGTGAGACAAGCTGGGGCCACACCTAGGAAGGAGATGGCACCCATCCTGCCTGTGGGGGCAACAGACAGCGACTTTCCTTCCTTGTGTTTTTTTGTGTCTTAGATCTCTGGCCCCTTGCCCACATGCTGCCCAGACCCAGAAGCCGGCCTCTGCTGTAGTGTTCTCTGCATGGCCTCCTTAGGCTCCCAGACACGAAATCACACCCTGCCAGGCTGTGTGTGGGACAGACAAAGCCCTCCTTACGCCATTCGAGGTGGTTTTCATGTTAGTCTCTCAGTCCTTCTGCGTTTCTGGCTCTCCATGTACCTGGCTCTGTGCTGATGCTGGGTCATATTAACTCCTTCGGTTCTCATACCCTGTTGGGAAAGAATCCCTGCTTGTCTCAGAGAAGCCGAATACAGATGGGAGTGGCTATGCTCAAGCCCCCCAGACATGAAGCTACCTCCGCCCAGCGCAGCCCTGAGGAAGAGGTTTCTGTTATACAGTCTCTGCTCCCTGCCTTGACCAGACCACAAGAGAGTAAGCACTCAGTAAATACTGAGCCACAATGTTCCCTCTACTCAGGTCACATGAAAGTGAGGACTCGGTCTCCAGGCCCAGAGAGTCCCTGAAGTGTCCCTCACTGGGAAGGCAGCTGTGGGAGATGGGCTGTTGACAATGTGGGCTTTTCTCCCTGGTGACATTTTTTTTCCAGCATAAAACTGCCCCAGGCTAGAAACACAGTCCAAGGGCTTGGCATCACTGAGCCTGTTATTGACAGCACAGTCCTCTGGGGTTTCTCATGTGCTCAGATAAAGACGTTTGCCCAGCCAGACCCAGCCCACCGTGTGAGCTATAAGACCTGCTCCTTACAGCCTCAGATTTAACACAGTGGCTTGGCTGGTCTGGATGACAACTTTTGATGAGGGGACCTCTGAACATGAGCTGCTTCTGGGACCCAAAATGACAGTGAGTCATGATGGTGTGTCTCGAGGGGTGGGAATAGTGTTGCTGGATTGAGCTGGGCTGGCCCTAGGACTCTTCAGATCCTAGTGACTAGACAGACAGAGCTACTTCTGGATCCCAGCCCTCTGGGGTTCTATGTGATGTGACATAAGACATACGTGGTGTGGTGTGACCGTTGGGATGTGACATGATCTGATATGTATGACGTGATTTGATTGGTGTCCCGTGAGCAGTGTCGTGCGACACGCATGTGACATACGGTTTGATCCACAATACAAGCAAGACTAACCCTCCTCAGCACCTGATGGGACCCCATCCCAGTCAACCGTTTGACATAAGCCAAAAACAGGACTGTGACGATGCTTTGAATGCCTGATTTTACAGGACACCCCAGCTCAGGTGCACGCCTCCATGTAGCCTGTGGATCCCCCCTCAACACCATGGGGCAGGCTGGACTTACAGCTCCCTGTCACTGCCCAGTACCAGGAGAGAGCCCTGAGCTACATAGCCTGGGGAAAAACCCCACAGACGACATGTAGTTTCCATGCAGGCCTTCCACACTTTTGATAAGTTTGAGCATCAGAAGTCAGATCACCATAAAGCTACAAGCCTCTGTAGACTGTGTATGACTCTGTCTACCATAGTATAGAGAGTGCCTGCTAGCTTCCCTGGTGGAGACTGACACACACCTGAGAGATCATGCAGACTTGGAAGCTCCCCAGGTCAGTGTCAGCAGCAGTATGGCCTCTTGGCATTTCTCAGAGGCAGCTTCAGTTTTCTGACTTATAAGGTGGGGATGGAACCCAGGAAGGTGAAGGGCAGTGCCCGCAGCAGGCAGGTAGTTAGATAGCACTGGGAAGGTGGATATTGGGTCTCGGTGCAACCAGAATGCACAGCTGGGTCTGTGGCTTTGGATGAAATCTTCCTCTCTCTGTGCCTCAGTTTATCTGTCTGTGAAATAGCATGAATTCCAACCTGTTTCACAGGGCCACCGTAAACAAAACACCACAGTGCATTTAGGGATTGTGACCATTTGGATCGGGCGTGTCTCTGTCCCTTAAGGCTTACATGCCGAGGCTCGGTCCCCAGTGTGGCAGTGTTCAAAACTGACTGGGTCACAAGGGTTCTGACCTGGCTATCAGACCATCCACCGATGGACTCATAGCTGAATGGCTGGCTGAGAGATGGCAGGTACTGGAGGAATAGCCTAGCAAGAGGAAGGGAGTCACTGGAGGTGTGCCCTTAAAGGGGATATATTGTTCTCAGTTCTTCCTGCCTTCCTTCCTCTCCCTCCTTCCTTGGCTCCCCATCTCCCTCTTTTTCCTGGTCACCATGAGGTAAGCAGCTTTCCTCCACCATGGGTTTCTACCATGATATCCTGCTCACCACAGCCCGGAAATAATAAGACAGAATAGAAAGGGACTAAAACTTCTGGGCCAAAGCAAACTTTTCCTTGCTTTATGCTGTCAAGGCAACAGGAAGCCGACTGACATGGGTGCAGCTCTGGGTCTCAAGTCCTAAGGCCGGGACCTCAGAACACAGCTTGGTTCAGAAGCAGACTGTTGGAGGGATCATTGCTGTGTGATTGAAACACAGTAGAGTGGATCCAACACAGAAGGACAGTGGCTTTCAGAGGGAAGGAGGGGCTGGTGACATTTCAGCAGGCGAAGGTGGGTGGATGCTCAGTGGACCCTCTGTTGCTGAGTTGACAAGACCGTAGTTTGGGGTTCAGCTGGGACTGGGATTGGGACCCTTCCCAGATGAAACCCATGAGCCCGTCACCTCATGCTCTCCCCCGAAGTTGCTCATTTTTATTCTCTGTCTGTTGATTTACATTTCTACCAAAAAAATTGTTTGTTTGAAAATTAACTTACTAGAAAATATAAAACCAATGTGCCTTCCCCCAAAGAGGCTAATCACCATTTATAGTCAAAGGTGTGCTTTCCCCTAAAGAGGCCTTTTATAGTCAAAGGCAGCAGGGCGCTGCTCCAGCAGCCTTTGGGGCTCCAAGCCTGAGGCTAGGGTGTTAAAGACCTGTAGGCCATAGCCAGGGCTCTCCTCCTGATTAATGGAGGAGATTCAAAGCGAATACTTTCCTCAGTCTGTGAACTGAGGTTTACTGCACTGGACTCAGCCCCGACAGGGTGACCCATCCACTCTCTATTGTCCGGTTGAAATCTCCGATTCTGTGTAGGGTCTGTACTTGCGTGTACTTTTCCCACGTTGGACAGGCAGATTTACCTCTCTGAACCTTGACCCCCGCCCATGTGTATACAACAGGGTCGTCCTGGTACCTGCCTGAAAGGACATACAAGAAATGGTTCTTCCTTGACATATTTGTGAGGTGCCAGCTCATGAATCGGGGGTCCGGGGTGGATGCAGGAGTCAGGCTGAACTCATGAGCAGGCAACATCTGCCGGCTGTCAGTCAAGGCTCCTCTGGGGAGAGCTTTGGCAAAAGCCTTTCTCAGGGGTGTTTACTGCCCTTGGGATCTTGCCAAGGTTAAATTCGAGACCAGTCCTGCTGACACTCGCTCGCAGACAGGACTGTTAAACCCGAGGTGACTCACAAAACATGACCAGGTAGTTAACAGCCAAAATAGTTATGATCCTTCTCTTTTGAGGAAGCCACAAGTGAGTCTACTTAATGCCCCGTGGATCCAACTAACACTGATGTCACCTCTTAGAGTGGGTATGTGACTGTCCTCAATCTTTGACACAGGATGCCCAGCCATCTACCCTCGAATTCCACATGCTGGGTGCTACCCACAGCCCAGACCTAGAGTGTTCAGAAGCCTTGAGGCTGTCTACAGTACCCCTCACTCAGACAGGATTCCATCAGCTGACAGTGGTCTGAAGGGGGCTTTCTGAAAAGAGAGTCACTTATTTTGACTCAAGGACACCATGATCCAGCTGGAGCTTGCTTCAGTTGTGGCTTGATCCAGGCTCACACGAAGCCCATTTGTTTTTAGTTTCTTACATCATAACCTACTTCCCCTACCCTCTGGCTGCCTGCAAGGAGCCCAGGCTTACCTCTCCCAGGTACCCACATCCATAGGATGCAATGACTCATTGCAGCAACCCTGCAACACACGTATACATACATACACATATAAACATACACACATGTGCACTCCCACACACACACACACACACTCACAGATGCACATACATACACTCACAGATATACACATAACACTCACATACACACGCACACTTACACACACAGGTGCACACACATACACACAGATGTACACACACTACACTCACACACACATGTACATTCACACACTTACAGAGATGCACACACACACACTCACAGATATACGCATAACACACACACGTACACTCACACACACAAATGCACACACATACACTCACGGGTATACACAACACACATGCATACACATACATACACCCACAGGTGTACACATAACACACTCACACACACATGTACACTCACCTATACACACACATACACACACTCACAGGTATACATATAACACATACACGCGCACACATACATACACCCACAGGTGTACATATAACACACTCACACATGCACACACCTTCATACACAGCACATGCATGCACTCACACACAAAGACACACTCACTCTTACACATACACATACAGAGAGAGAGAGAGCGCGAGAGAGAGAGAGAGCACGAGCCCTCATCCCCAGTGCCATGTTGCCTGGAAATAACAAGGTAGAAGTCAGCTTGATGAATGGGACAGTGTTCCTTGCACTGATTTTACCTGGAAGCTGTAGCTATTTTGGGTTCTGGTGGAGCCCTGGTTAAGCTTAGCTGGTTACAGCACCCCGTGCACCTGAGGTAAAGGGGATGAGGGAGGAGCAGGGAGAAGTAGAGACATGGCCTTGGAGACAGCACCCCTGGCTGAGACCTCACTCCATACTATCAAGCTGGAGCCTGTGATAACATTAAAGTGCCCTCAGAGTCACCACCTCTGCATCTGCTCCTACTCAGTCCTGCCCCACCTCTGCTAGGTGTCTGTCTCAGCCTGACTTCCCATCCCTAGACTGCCCGGGAACACCCTCTCTGTGATACCACATCCTCAGACACTGGAACCCTCTAGATTCTGTATGTGCTCCTTGAGTGACTCTGGGAAGTTACTCCTCACTGAGCCTTTCTTTCTTTGTCTTTCCAATGGGATAACTAGAACTCTTTTGAGGAGATTTGTGTCAGATAATCATGTAGTTGATTGACATGGGGCAAGGCTCAGCAAAGGCTAGCTTGAACGAAATCCAAGCTGAGTAGCAAGCCGGGAAACCAGACTTCTGCTCCTTCACTGTGTGGGAAAGATGGGCCGCCAGCGTGCTGGTGAGTGCCAGTAATCCCCAGCTTGGGAGGATGAGGAAGAGGATTGCCTGGTTACATAGCAAAACCCATTATCAGAAGAAATAACAACAGCTTAACCTACCCTCTCCTTCAGCTCAGTACCCAGCCTAATACAACTAGTTGAATAAGTCTCCAGCTCCACACCCCTATGTCCCCAGCACCGTTGAGCACAGACAGACGTGCACCATTTAGCTGCCCAGGGGTCTCACCAGAAAGATCAAGTCTGATAGACCAGTGTGAGCTGGGAAGAAGAAACTTTCTGAGCTCTTGATTCCAGCTGGTTCCAAGGGATCCCTTTGTATGTTTTCCCCAGTTCTCCCAGCCCCGAGCCTTGGGGTGCAGGCTGATCCGGTCACATACAGACGTCTATGCAGGGATCCCCAGTGCCAGCATCCTGTTGCTAGCTTAAGGAGTGTTATCGTGTCCTGAGGGAACAGGACAAGGTGAGGATCTGATGAAGTCTTGAAAAATTGGACAGGGAGCAGAACCCACAGCTCTGCCCAGAACTTGCTTCACAGAGACGGTTGCAATGCCTATCAGAATCGCTAGAGCACCCCAAACAAGATGGCTTCTGTGAGGGCACATTGCAGACCCAAGAGAGGTCGTTTTAGTTGAAAACTTATCCAAAGGGAGGCCAAAGAAGCTAAGGACACAGCCTCCCTGTGCTGGGAAGGGAAAGCTAAACTCCACAGTGCTGGTGTGGCACCGTGTTTCCTCTCCCAAGGGCATTCTCTGTGCTGTGTGCTGACTGTATTCTCCATCCAAAGAAAACATCCCGGATGGAGGTGTGTGTGTGTGTGTGTGTGTGTGTGTGTGTGTGTGTATGCCTGCGTGACTTCCACACAGAACCATCTTTGTGCCTGGCCTTCATTCCGTGTGTGTCAGTGAAGGAGTCAGACACAATGTATCGCTTAGTGCTCCGGGTTCACCACACACTGAGAGGCGGAGGAAGATGGTGATGGTGATGGCAAGGACAGTAGACAGGGTGATGGGTCATGTAAATATCGGTGTCAGCTGACAATGGTTGTAACAACCATGATCCTGACGATGACAATCATGGTGGCAGTTGACAATGACCATGATGGAATGGACAATAATTGTGATGGTGCGAACAGTGACTAATATGATATATTAATGATAGTGTTGATGACTGTGGTGATGACGGTGACAGTTGACAGTGACTACAATGATATAGATAATGATGAGGTTGACAGTGATGATGACAATGACGATGACAGAGTAGACCATGATTGTGATGACGTTGACATCGACGACCGTGTTGACAGTGATGAAGATGATGAAGTTGACATTGGTGTTGACAATGACTGTGATGATGTAGGTGACGATGTTGACAGTGACAATAGCAGTGACAGTGACAACTACGACGATGTAGATAACTATGATGTTGACATCGATGATGTCGACAGTCACAGTTGACAAGGACTCTGGTAATGTTAGACAATGAAGTCAACATTGACGACAATGTCGACAGTGACAATATTGACATCAATGATGACGATGTACATGATGTTGACGGTTGACAGTGACTAAGATAGTGTAGTGAGGATGTTGACGTTGACGGTGTTGACAGTGACTACGATGATTAGCTGATGTGTTTGCAGTGACAATGACAGTGACTGTGATGACATCGACAGTGACTGTAATGACGTCGACAGTGACTGTGATGATGTTGACAGTGACTGTGATGATGTCAGTTATAAAGATGAAGTCGACATTGATGATGATGTTGACAGTGACTGTGATGACGTCAACAGTGACTGTGATGACGCAGACAGTGACTGTGATGACGCTGACAGTGACTGTGATGACGCTGACAGTGACTGTGATGACGTTGACAGTGACTGTGATGACGTTGACAGTGACTAACTGTGATGACATTGACAGTGACTGTGATGACGTTGACAGTGACTGTGATGACGTTGACAGTGACTGTGATGACGTTGACACTGACTGTGATGATGTTGACAGTGACTATGATTTTGTAGACAATGACAATGACTATGGTGATTAGATGATGTGTTCACACTGACGATGACGGTGACAGTTGACAGTGACTACGATGATGTAGATATGATGATGACGTTGGCAATGATGTTGACAGTGACTGAGATGATGTCAGTTATAAAGATGAAGTCGACACTGATGATGACGTCAACAGTGACGGTTGACAATGACTGTGATGGCGCAGACAGTGACGATGACGGTGTTGACAGAGGTGATGATGTTGCCAGTGATGACCGTGACGATGATGTCAACAATGATGGTTAACAGTTGTGGTCACGATGGTGACGCTGATGACACTGTTGGTGACGGTGATGAAGTGATGCCAGTGGTGGCTAAACGATGGTGACGGTGACACTGACGGTGATGACATGGACAAGGGTAATGACGGCGGTGACAGGTAACAATGATGATGACATCAACAATGATGCTGCTGATGAGAACGGTATCAGTGGTGGTAGTCATGATGAGGCCATGATGTCAACGATGGTGGTTGACGGTGGTGGCAGTAACGATGATATCTGTGACAAGAACAAACAGCCGTGCATTTCTCCGAGTGTTTTGATTGTCAATGACCCCTTCGTCTCCGTAAAAACTTGTCAACCAGGTCCCCGGTCGCTGAATTCATCCCTTGCTGCTTGCAAGGTACTGAACAAGTTGCTGTGGCTCAGCGTTCCTGTCTTTGAGGTGGAGATAAAACGTCAGCTGTGGGACGCGTGCTTAGTCAGTGTCTGACTGTGGAGGTGCCCAGGAGACACACTGGCTCTTACAGACCATGCTTTGATATTCCCGTCCACCCCGTACAAAGGGAGTCTTCATGATTTCACACATAGGAGACCAGTTCTGAGCTGGACATGGCTGAGCCGGGCCTCAGTGCCGAAGCATCTCTCTGAGTTTGTTTCTGACCCATGGGGCTCTCTGAACTCAGGCTGGGCTCACAGGAAGCTCCCAAGCAAGCTGGGCTCAGTGAACCCACCTAAGCCCACAGCCAGGGCAGCTAGAACCACCACAGGGTGGGAGGGTTGGGAGAACTTGTGCTTGTGCTATCCAGGGCCGGTGCTAGTCTGCCCAGCAGACACACGTGTGGGCACCAGTGAGCAGTATCCATGGTGCTTCTAGACACGGAGACTGAAGACTCTAGACGGCTCCCAGGTCTGCCTCTCCACAAACAGCCCTATCTCTCAGGGATTAGAGAGATGAGTGCTGCTACTCAGTCGATTTCTTCTTTTTATGTGACCCAGACCCCATAGGAAGGTCCCATTATAGGATCGGTCTTCCCACCTCATTGAACACAATCTCGAAACCCCTCACAATTGTGCCCAGTTGGTTCCATCCAAGAGAAGATTAATCACCACACCTTCTCAAATGTAAAGCCAGGAATCCGGTTGAGCTGGTAGTTGGGGGGGGGGGGGACTGAAACTGAGCTGAGCTAAGCTCACAGAAGCCCCCTGGTGAGTGCCAGTCATTCATGGAGAAGACACTTGACTCTACCGACTGAGGCTCTTAATCCTCCTGACTTGGAGATGCTTGTGGAATACTCTGGAAACAAGGTATAGGACATCTCGCCAGAAGCGTCTGGCTCCCAAAGTCTTGTGTGGGCTGAGGAATGCCTGAGTGTGAGCACACACCACATAAACACCACCAGCTCTAGTGCCCTCTACATAGAAGCCCAGGGTCCCTGACCTGTGGGTAAGAGCTTACCTGGGCTGCCAGACTCCAGCAGCTTTCTCCCCTCAGCTGCTTCCAACTGGATAATCAAGCTGCCCCAGTTTGGCTGCTCAGGCAAAGGTAAAAAAAAAAAAAAAAAAAAAACCCCTGTGCAAATGTGTTTTCGTGTAAACACGGCAGGGATTGGCGGCTGCCTGCTGAGAAACAGCTCAGCGGCTGGTGTAGCTCAGGGGCAAAATAATCTTGAGCAGTTGCAGCTCCTGGAAAAGAGAGGGCAGAAGCTGGGGGCATGTGGGAATCCAGGTGCTCCCTGGAGCACCCCAGTCGTCCAGGTGAGCATCACATGGGCTCAGATAAGTGAGCAGGCAGATGTTAATGCTGTTTCCTCAGGGAGGCAGCTGGCCAAGTGGGAAAGGCGCACTGTGGCTTGTTGTTGCCTTGGGGTTTTTATTAAGTGCAATTTGCCTACAGTTACACCAGGTTCAGCTTGCAGTTCTGCCAGCTTTGAGTTCAGTCCCCACCTCCTCCCCACCACCCCCAACACTCCACACGCTGGGTCCTGGCAATCACTGCTCTTTGCCTTTTCCCAGAAATGGGATCCTTCAGCCCTCAGACTCCAGCTTCTTTCATTCTGGGCCATGTTCGCCTGTATGACTCATCGGGGTTGGCTGGTCTGAGTAGCCATAGTTTCTTCAAGGCTGAGTAGTATTCCCCCGAGACAGGAACTTGCCACCTTGAGTTCACTTGCCTGGGACCCCAGGGTGGCAGAAGCAAGCAGACTTGCTCACTGCATCTGTTTTGCTGTGAGCATGGCTATCATTTCTCTCAAGTTAGCAACCGAGGAGGGAGATGGTTAGATACCACAGTAAGCGGACATTTCTAACATCGTAAGGAATGACCCTGCTTTCTTCCAGAGGGCTCCTGGTCCCTTCCACCATTGTAACTGGAAGTCCTACCCACTCCACACCTCCCCTCACAGAGCTTGCCTTCTGTTTCAGCCACCCTAATGTTTTCTCAAAATGGCTTTAAAGAACCAGCCTCTTCATCTTGCCACCCTGGACTCACTCGCAGACACTGGCTGAGGACAGTGGTCAAAGGAATGTGCCCTGCCTGGAGCAGCTAGGTTCCACCTCAGCCCTGGTCCTGGTCCTTGATGGTCCCAGACCTAAAGGCTTGTCTCGTGTCTCTCACCTGTCCCCATAGGAATGTGTTGCTCCCCACAAAGTGTGACATCATAACAGGTTCTAGGCTTGCTATAGTTTAACAATCGGGGAAACATCATTGTAGGGTTTAATTTAGAAGAACTAAATTAAAGCCAGATGTGGTGACTGCCTGGTGATGCCAGCACTTAGAAGGCTGAGGAAGCAGGGTGACGGGTTCAAGGCCAGCCTGGGTTATATATCAAGACTCTCTTTAAAAACAAACAGAACAACAACAACAAAAAAAAACGACATTATGTAAACTCACAAATGGAATTGAACACGTAGCTGAGGTGTCTTCCTCTGACTGAGGAGGCTTTAGAGAGTCCCTTGCTGTGTTAGGCTTCCACTTAGTCTTGGGGACTAGAGCTGGCACCAGCTTCCTTTAGGAATGGTATGCTCTCAGAGCCCACCAGGATATGTTGGAGATGTGGCTTCCTGAATAGGGTCCCCCCTCCATAGAGACAAGGGGGAGACTTATCTCCAAAATGCCTGTTTCCTATGGAAACAGGAGATTGGGTGTCAGGAGAGAGAGCACAGACACACACACATATACACACACACTCATACACAGAGAGAGAGACAGAGACAGGCAGAGAGAGAAACAGAGACAGACAGAGAGACAGAGAAACAGAGAAGAGAGAGAGAGAGAGAGAGAGAGAGAGAGAGAGAGAGAGAGAGAGAGAGCCGCACAGCACACATGCCCAGCCTAGTCTTGGCTCAGCACTGATGAGCTACGTGACCTTAAACAAGTCTCTTGACCTTTGGGAGCCTCAGTTTCTCACCTATGTAATGGGTACCTGCCTTGCAGATGCATGTTGAATGCTGGAAGTTGTGTGTTTTGAGGCTCTGAAAGCTGAAGCAAGGTGAGAGTAAGCCAACACCTACCCCAAGTCAGAAACTACAAAGCCACCAGCTTCCTGGTGCCAGCGGTCACATCCTCTTGAGCCCTAGGTCCACAGCCTCACGTACAGCAGGCTCTCCCTCAGTGCTGGGAGAGCAAGCCGGGGTGTGCTGTTCTGACCCAGAGTGGGCCTGGGGGAGGGGGATCAGGAGACATCTCTGAGTGGAGAAGAAACTCTCCCCAGATGTGAATCAGGTAGGTGTTCATGGGGTGATGAGCCCTCCCTGCTAGGATAGCCTCCAGTTCAGGCTGGCCCCCTATGGCCAACTTTAGGCTACAGATGAGGCTGGTACTAAGGGATGTTTGTTGATTGAATGAATGAACTGTAATTTGACTATTGGAAAACACACACCCACAAACACACACACACACACACACACACACACACGATCCAGAAGAGTGGAGAGTGCGATCTACCCAGCCAAGGCCACACAGCTACAGAATGATCTTGAAGGCAGAGCGGAAAGAAAAAAGAGAGACGCCACAGCTTGAGGTGCCCGGCACGGAACCTCCTCCTGCCCACACCACCACTTGTGGGCAACTGATATTTCTCAGAAGACTGTGTGAAATGAAGGTACCCACCTCTTCTTGTAACAGAATCACTCTTCTAGACAATTTACAAGGAGCCCCGGCAGGACGCTGACCCAGGCGAGGCTTTTCTGTGTTCAAGCCATGCTCACTGTGAGCCGTGGGCAAACCTATAGAAGTAGGCGTGAGACCACTTCCTTTGTAGACAGGAAACAACTCCAAGAGGCATGCAGCATCTGAGGCAGGAAGTCAGTTCTACCCACTAGTTTTGGAGCGTGGGCCTTCCCCTCAATTGGCCCAGCCTTGCGGGGCAGCCTCCCTGTCCAGTGCTCCCAGCAGGAGAGTCTAACATCACCAACAAAGACAGAGGCACTTTCCCTGTCCTCAGGTGACTCCCGCACACTCCTGCTCTCAGCCCCTGGGATGTAACCACACAGACATCTCCCCTTCACTGGGTGGATTTATTCTTGGGGGTACGTGGGCGATGAGTGTTTGTGTGGGGGAACGTTTGTCTAAATTTAAATCTAAACGTGTTCAACAGCAGCTTATTAATGCTGGGGCTGGGGATGGATGGCTTTTTTTTTCCTTTTCAAATAAACTGATAGGTAGGAGCCTCCCCCAGTTCTCCCTTCTGACCCAGTCTTACCTCTCTCTGTGCCCTTGGGGTATCTGGCCATGGGTTATCAAGCTTGGGAAAAGGAAGCTGAGAGAGAAAGAAGGTCTCCTGCCTCTGACCTGACTTCCTGCCTGGCTATCCGGGCTACTTCCAGCAATCCAGGCAGCTGTCCCCACTCCCGCTGTAATGTGCCTGACTCCTGCTATGTCAGATAGCCCTCTCGGCAACCAGGGAGATGGGAGAGGATCTGTACTCTCACCTGGTGTTACCCATAAGAACTTGCAGCCCAAAAGCCTTAAATGACTCCATGTTCCTTGTTCCATCTTGTGTAAGCACCAAGATCCAAACTCCCATCTAACTGGTAACAAAACTGACGCAGTGGTTGGCAAGATGGATTAGCTGCTAAGGCCACTTTATGCCAAACCTGGGGGATCTGACTTTGATCCCCAGAAAGCACAGGACAGAGGGAGAAAACCAACTTGCTTGAGGTGTCCTGTGCTTTGAGGTCCTCTGTGCATGTGTGGTGACACAGAATATCAAACCATTTTAAACAGCCCTCGTACGCTTCCCTGTGTTTTTCAAAGCACAGCTTGGTAAGGGAGAGGAAAAGAAGAAAAAAAACATAAAATCACTCCTAACCCATCCCCTGGCTGGCGAGGTCCTTTCTGCCCAGCTATGTCTCAGCCCACAGGGAGGCTCCTGCCTCCCGTGGCTACTGTGGTGTTCTGTAATTGCCGAGCAATTTGAAGATGACGGGAAATATATAATTCATGGGTGTATCTTTCTCCCCAGTCCCCTGGAAGGCAGGGAGGCATGACTGTCTCCCTGGGAGCTTTGACCTCAACACAGAGAGAAGCAGAATCTGAAAGTCGCAGTCAGAGAACCCACTGCCAATCGGTAGACCCTGGCCACCCTACCACAAGGTCCTGCAAAGTGGGAACCCCAGCATTGAACCCCAAAATAGAGCCAGTGATAGAAAGCTAGGAAAAACCTAGGTGAATTGAATGGCGAGCCCAGGAGCCGAGTCTTTACCTAGGCTTGTTCCCCAGGGCAGGTCGTCCCTGTAGCTGGCCATCCATCCTGTGAGGCAGAGAACACTGCCTGAGGGGTTTCAGGCTCCAGCTGGCGGTTCACTTTCAATTCCCAAGAGCTGAAGAATCTAGTTTGCAGCTTCCAGCACTAACCGGGTTTCTGGGGCAAACAGCAGCAGCTGCTGTTCCTCATTTTGAGTGGGGTTCAAAGACCCCAGTCTGCACTGGGAATGAGGAGAGGGTGTGGGATAGCATGCTGTATGTCTGTGCTGGGGTGGGGGAATGGCCGGCAAGAGTGTGCCATGAGAGGCTCGTGCTTCATTTCCTGATGTCCAGATGATTGACAGAGGATCTGGAGGACATTTCCTTTCTTTTCTTCTTCTTCTTTTTTTTTTTTTTTTTTTTTTGGTTTTGAGACGAAGTTTCTCTGTGTAGCCCTGGCTGTCCTGGAACTCACTCTGTAGACCAGGCTGGCCTCGAACTCAGAAATCTGGCTGCCTCTGCCTCCCAAGTGCTGGGATTAAAGGCGTGCACCACCACTGCCCAGCTGGACATTTCCTTTCTGCTTGAGATGCTTAAGAGGACATAAGAGGACATTGGAGGTGACAGTTTTCCACTGGGTACCACAGAACCCTGCTGGCCACTGAAGGCAGCGCTGAAGATCCCAAGGACCAGGGACCTCTGCCCCTTCTGAGAAGTCCTCATTCCCTGCACGGGCTCTGAACACAGAAAGGAGGAAGGTTCCCTCAGTCGAGGGATTCCAATCACGCTGTCTCCCCAGACTGCATGTGGAAAGAAGGTTCTAGACTGGTACCAACCTGAGTCTGAGAGGTGTCTGTGATGCTTATTGGCTTCCTCTTCCATTATTAGATTGCCTTCCTCATCTGTCAGAGAAGCATAAAACCGCTGTGGCGGCCCCAGGAGAGGCCATGGTGAGGGAGACGAAGGCCCAGACTGCAGCAGGGTTGCCATGGCCTTGAGGGAACTACTTAGGGGCAGGGCAGAGGTTCCGTCCCCAGTCCATGCAATCTGGTTGGGACACAAGACTGGGCCAGAGATGCTAACTGGGTGGAAAATTCCTCTCTGGGGAAGAGTTTCTAATGGAAGCGGTCACTGTTCCCAAATTAGAGTCCAAGTGGGTGTGTCAACAAGTGGCAGTTGTGTGTGATTGTGGCAAGAAGGAGCTGAAAGAGCGCATTGTGGATATGGGGTGGCAGTTTCTGGAGCTAGTTCAGTCTGACCCGGCTTGGTGACCCTGGGACACTCTGTTAGGTTCTCTGAGTCCCCCCTCCCCCAATATAAATTATCCCACTTGTCCTGGCTGATTCCTAAGAGCACCTTGCTTTTTGGGACAACAATGACAAGAGCTGATTCCACTGAACAGCCTCTGGGCCTCAGTTTCCCCTTCTGTTAGAGAACACCACCTTGCCGGGTGGTACATCCCAGCCTCCTATCCGGCTCCGTGCTCCCTACTCTAGAGAAAACGCAGCTGACAGGAGGGTGGTGTGGGTTCTGAAAACTCCGAGGTGCTCCTTGGTGGTCCTCAAGACCTTCTTCAGAAGGTCCCTGTTGGCCGCCTTTGCTGACACAGGTCAGTGAATGTGCTTTTCGAAAGGCCACCCTGGATGACCCTGGCTTTGTGGCCACAGGCCTGAGCCCCACCAAGAAGGGAATGTGCATCCTAGCTTTGTGCACGACAGCTAAGTCATGACCCAGACCTGCCCCAGAAGGGACTTCCCTCCTACACCCTGTGTAGTCTACCTTAGGAAGCATGGGTAGAGTTGCCCGCGGGTTGGGGGACAGCTTGAGGTGTAGCCTCTGCTGCATAAATCAGCTCCTGTCCCAGTATCCAGTCAGTACATGCTGTGTAGTACATGGAGTCCCCCTGCTGGGAACTTTCTCTGAAGTTCTCAGCTCACAGACCTCTCCAGAGGGCCCACATGGCTCTCCCTTGCTTGGCACTTTGCAGTTATTTTAATAGAGCAGACTGGAGAAGCACCTATGAGCACAGAGATGCTCAGACTCCACGGGATGCTGCTGGCTCAGCACAGCAGAGCTGGCTCCGTCTTTCCCTTCCCGGGCTTTCTCTGGACTCCAGGTTCTCTTCTTTCTCTTTCTCTCTGCTCTGCCACCCCCCATGGGTCTGGCCCCTGGATAAACATTCTGCCCATGAACACAACCATCCATTATCCTCCTGAGAATTAGCAGCCTATTAAGAGTGCCTATGCAAATGAGCACTAATTGACCCGCAACACAGCAGAGCCTGCAGGAGAGCGATGGCTCCAGATGGCTTAATGATAGGGGCCCAGGGCCCTGCTTCACACATCTCTCTCCTGGGGAAGGGAGTGCTGCGGGCTGCAGAAGGCAGCCAGCTGCCTGGTGGAGAGGAACGCAGATGGGGACTGGGTCTCAGCCGGGTCATCAGAACCACTGGACAGGATACAGCTTCCACCTTGTCTGTCTGTTCCTCCCTCTCTGCAGCTTCTCTTACCTTCCCGGGCCAGCGTTGGCAAGTATGTAACCATCCTTTCCTGGAAAAAAAAAAAATCAAACTGTTGCAAACACTTTCAATTGTAGCTAAAATAATAGTGTGTGTTATGGGACACCAGGTGATGTCTGGATCCACGCTGCGAGTGCTGATGAGGTTGGTGGGTGCTGAGGTGACCAAAGGAACCAGCTCATCTATTACCTGGGACATTCTTCATTTCTTTGGGCTAGAACATTCAACACCTGCTCTCCTTGCTGTTTGAAATGTGGGATGAACGCTTCCAACCACGGTTAGGTTAATGTGCAGACGATCATATTTGTTGAAGCAGCAGATAGTCAGGGGGCACAGAGCTAGCCCCTGTTGCCCCTGCCCACACTGTCAACACCAGTGGGGGATTCAGGTCTGCTGGTCTGGTCAGACCTGTGATTATTTGCATATGCTTCATTTGCATATGCTTCATTTGCATACACTTCCTTCATCATATTCCCGGCTTCAGGACTGTGCTCAGTGCCATGTGTTCTTTGGTTCTGGGCATAACTCCACATGTATGTGCCATTACAGTGTCACCAGAACTGAGTCATCACCCCCAAAGTCCTGGGCTCCACCAGTCCCTCTCCCTCCACCTCACCCCAGCTGCAGGTAACATCCATGCCATTGCTGTCTCTGTGATACTGTGCGTCTTTTCCAGAATATCTTATGGTTGGAATCACACAAGAGTTCTTTTCCAGTGCTGAATTATAGGGCCCTGTCTAGAGGTATACCTGATTTCAGCTCCTGTGGGCTAGTTCCAAGGAGCACCAGTGTTAGGTAGTTAGCAGACTAGGAGGCCAATGGGAATCTCTCTCTCTCTCTCATGGACTTAGAGCCATAAAAGGGAAAAATAATTATTCCCTAATGATATTATGTACTTTTATGTCCCAGAAGGCTCTCCAGTGGTGGGATTCTTGCAGATGCTTGCACCCTGGTGCACTCTTAACTCGGCAAAGTGGGACTTTTTGTTTTCTCTCTATATATCCTTTCAGACACTGGTCAAAGCCTGGGCCTTCATTCCCAGACACGCTAGGTTTTCTCGATCCTTCTTTGAAGCCATCCACACCCCTCATCACCAAGTGATGCCTGTACTCCATCGCTGAACCTGCCAGCTTTCTTGGACCCTAACGTAAAAGGACATGGTGCTCGCTCTTTCTCCCCCACCCCCTCTCTCTCCCATCTCCCTCCTCCAGGCAGCTGCCAAGATTCCCGGCTTGCCTGCCACACTGTTTTTCTCTCAGACACTGATTGTCCTTGGGCTTCCTTTGGGGTCTGTTTTAAAATTCTTTTATTAATAAACCTAAGAATTCAAAGGGGCCCTGGTTTCCCAGTAATATGGCCTTTGTACAGGAACTTCCCCAGATCTCCCTAGTAAGAGTGACTGGGTCAGATGGAGGAGGATGTTAGATTTGGGTTGCTCTTCTCCTAAGCCCTTGCACTGTGCCCAGTGCTGTGCTCCGAGGACAGCGTCCGCGTGCCTGGAAGTGTCAAGGTCCAAGGTTCGGCTCCTGACTCAGTGTCCCCTTCTGCTCATCTGTTTTCTCCCTCTTCTCACGGGGACTGACACGTGCTCTGTCTTCTGTGCTCCTAAGCCAGGCCCTTACGAGGCTCTTGAATGCCCTGCCTTAGTTTCTCCATGTTTTAAAGAAGCCCATGGAACAGAACCTGGCAGAGGGAGATATATTTATTTGGAGTTCTGGGTAGTGCCTCACAGTATTAAAGGAAAGAGGGGACAAAGCCGAGCTTGATGGAGCTGGCCTGTAGTCTAGCACCCTGAAGGTGGAAGCTGGAGGATCAGGACTCCAAGGCCATCCTCAGGTACATAGGGAGATTGAGGCTAGCTTGGGCTATGTAAGACCTTATCTCAAAACAAAACCCAGGGCAAGCCAGATGGCTCTTCACTTGCTGCACAGCCCAAGCCTGGTCCCTGGAGCAGTCTGTGGAAGAAGAGAATGGAGAGAGTTGCTCTTTGACCTCTGGTTGCCCTCTGACCTCCACACTTGATATGGCACACGTATGTGAGTGTGCATGCACACATACATAACAGATTAAATTAAACTCTAAAAGCAGAATGAGATGAAGCCAGGAGATGTACACTGGATAGATCTGTGAGACAAGCCATCCAAGGTGAACAGAAACGCCTCCTGGGAGACATGCGCCTCCTCCAGCAGTGGGGTTCCTGCCTTTCCTCTCCCCAGCAGTCTGTGCTGTCAGGAGGTAGGAGATGAAGACAGAGATGACCCAGATGGGCTCCTCTCCAGCACCAGGAAGGCATTGTCTTTTATCAACCATGATTCTCAGCAGCTCTTTCTTGGGCAAACTTTGGCCATAGGTTTAGATGGTCCCTGGACCTGTCTAATCAGTCCCCTAACTGCCTCTGACCCCAGGTCAGGCCCTCAAGTGTGGAAGGAAAGCCCAGCCCCCTCCTAGCCTAAAACATTCCCATCAGTCAGATCTCAATTCCCTTGAGAATCTGATGGGGGAGGGGAGGTAGATTCTTTGTTCCTAAAGGGAGGAGCTACAGGGTGAGGAGCCTCGTGGTCTCCCTTCCTGCCAGGCATCCTTCCCTGACCAGAGCCCATCTGTAAGCTGGTAGCTCAACCCTTAAGTTGTTTCTTTTTTTTAAATATTTATTTATTTTATTTATATGAGTATATAGTAGCTGTCTTCAGATACAACAGAAGAGGGCACCGGATCCCATTACAGATGGTTGTGAGTCACTATGTGGTTGCCGGGAATTGAACTCAGGACCTCTGGAAGAGCAGACAGTGCTCTTAACCACTGAGCCATCTCTCCAGCCCCCTAAGTTGTTTCTAGTATTAAAATAAAATCTGCATTCAACCACTCAAGGACTACTGTTGTAAACACTGACCCAAGTCCTGGGCATGTCCAGTAAGGGAGGGACAAACTTTACAGATGGGAACACTGAGTCTCCAGAGGTCTCCTGCGAGGAAGAGCAGGGAGCATGTAGGCCATCCTCGCCTCGGAATGTGCTAACCCCAGGCCTGTGCTTCATGTCTCTGTGACTGATTCACCTTATAGAGAAACAGTGCGGCCCAGGGAAGTTTAGACACTGGAGCTGCCAAGGGAGAGAGACCACCATGTGCTACAATCCCCAGGAAGAGGAAAAGGCTTCCTGCAGGAAGCAGGTATGGGGCTGTGGATGAATCTGTGGACCTGGGAGGATGTCAGGCCTACCTCGAAGGTTGTGAGGAGAGAGGAAAATGTGGGTGTGTTTGTAAGTCCTTTAAACATGGCCCCTCAGACAAAGCAGGTGTTCGACACATGGCAGCTAGTTCTCCTGTCTGCTTTGAGGTGGGATTTCTGTCTGTGAGAGGGAGGAAAGAGAATGAGAGACAAAGTCTTAGGGAGAGACGCTGAGTCGGGGACGGCTGGCAGCTCCAGGAGGCAGAGAGGTATTTAGGTTCCTCTGAGGACAAAGCACTGGGGGTGGGGGGGTTGGAGCGGTTTCTCTACCCAGACCCACCCAGTGACAAATAATGCAGCATGCTGCCCCCTCAAAGCCCCAAATTTCCACCCCCAAGGCTACTATCTGAGCACACCTGTCCTCGGTACAAAGATTTGATCTTATGTTGAACACAAGGGTAAGGGGCAGCCCCTGCTTTCTTCACCCCCTCCACTGCGAACGGCCTGGGGGAGAGGCAGGCCTACAGTACAGCAGGCACTGGGGCTAAGGCATGGTGTGAGGGGCGCAGTCTCTAGAATGCACTCCCTCCCAGCCCTGACAGAAGGGTGAGGTAGGAAGTTCCCATCTGCTCCATCCTCCAGATGATGGGGTGGCATGCTTCCCTGAGTCCCCTATGCCCCGCCCCCCGTGTTCCCGCCTCTTCCTGTCTCCTGTCAGCTGCTAATGAGTTCAGTGTCCCCAGATGCCCACTTGGCAACCACTTAAGGAAAAAAATGTGTGGCGATTAAAGATCATAGATGGGGAAACCAAAGAGCCAGATCTAGAAACATCATCCGCGAGGGAATGGCTGCGGGGACCAACATGTGGAAAATAGCTTCCTGGTTGCTCACATACGGCAGACGAGCAGGGCAGCCTGGAGCGTCTCTGTCCTCCACAGTTTGATTCAGTCCTCCAACAGTGTAAGCGGGGAGCAGAGGAGAGTCGGGGAGCTTGAGGCTGTTGGAAACGGGTGTCTGTCTCCCGTCAAATGAACCTAGGTGGGCCGAGGCCGCCACGCTCTGCCCTAAAGATCTGTGATCTGCAGAGTCAAGGGATCCCTCCGAGGACCAGACTGACTCGGGGCTTCCTCTCTTCATGGCGCATAGGTGTGAAGTGCACGGGCTCCCGTGAGGCACCGGCTTCAAGTTGTCCTTCCTACGGTGTGGAATGCGCTGGGGATACGGCTCGGTTGGAGGGGTGGCTCCTAGCATGCAGTCGTGTGTTAGCCTCTGGCACTCCTTAAACCAGATGTGGCGCATGCGCTATAAACCAGCGTTTGAGAGCAGGAGGCAGGAAGATCAGGAGTTCAAGGTCATCTTTGGCTCCGCCGTGAGACTGAGGCAGCCTGGGTTTCATGAGACACTGCTTCACAAAGGGGGAAGGGCTAAAATGTGATCGTGAAACCCACACATACACACTCACATTCATACACGTGCATGTTCACACTCACACACACGCACACTCATACACAAGCATTTCACACTCACATGCACATTCATACACACACTCACACACGTGCCTACTCACACTCATACAAATGCATGTTCACGCTCACATGTGCACACTAACACGTATTCATACACGCGCATGTTCACACTCACGCACGTGCACACTCAGATTTATACACAGGCATGTTCACACTCACATGTGCACACTCACATGCATCCACACACGTGCATGTTCACACTCTCACACACGTGTACACTCATACACAAGCATGTTCACACTCACATGCACCTTCATTCACACACGCACGTGCACACTCACACTCATACACATGCATGTTCACACTCACGCGTGTACAGTAACATGCATGCATACACATGCATGTTCACACTCACACGTGCACACTCACGTGCATGTTCACACTCACGCGCACATTCATACACACACACACATACATACTCACACATGCACATTCACACACATGCATACATGTTCTCTGCCCTGAACAGGACCAAGGCGGGTAAGACTCCTATGTCTGGCTCCACCCACTGTTCTCTGCCTCCTGCCCTGGCTCTTCTCAGCTGTCCTCTACCTAGACGATATCTACTTTCCCCAGGCCTGCTGGGTCAAAGACTGCTCCCTGGAGACACCCTGTTTGACCTCTGTCCCCGGGCAGCTGTAGCCCATCCACTGCTACAGGTTCCCATACCCCCGGACTCAGCAGGGTCCTCAAATCTCCTGACTTGGTAAACCGAAATGCGTGTCCTCGATGCAAGGGCTCAGGGCCTCCTCTCTATTGTGTGCTCGGACTTATGATCCCAAAGCAAGCGGCAGATCCCGAGTGGCAGTGTGTCCGATGTCCTGGTGTCCTCACAGCCTCCTTCCATCTACCAGCTGTGGGTCTCAGAACGAGTTCATCAGTCTCTCTGATTCACAGTTCTTAGCTCCGTAAGACGATGCAGAACCTCACAGGATCGTTGTGAGAATTAAATCAGAGTGTGTGAGTGAATGCGTATGCGTGTGCATGTGTTTGAGTGTGTAAGAGTGTGTATTGTGTGAGCGCGTGTGAATGTGAGCGTATGCATGTGGGTGAGAATGTGTGCGAACGTGCCTGTGTAGATGAATGTGCGTGTGAGTGTGAACACTCGTGTGCCTGAGTGTGCATGTGAGTGTGTGTGTGTGTATGAATGTGCATGTGAGTGTGAACGTGCATGTGTCTGAATGTGAACATACGTGAGGGTGAATGTGTGTGAGTGTGCATGTGTGTGTATAAACGTGCATGGGAGTGTGAATGTGTGTGAGATTGTGCGCGTGGAGTGTGGCCCGCATAAATGCTTATTAAACATTATAGTGTGAGTTGCTGTTCCGTATCCAAAGATACGCGCTCTCACGCTGGGCTTTGTCATTGTGTAGCTGATACAGCAGCTGTGTAGCTGTTTTCCTCCTTGGTTCCCTGAAGGCAGACCATAGATTGCATAGTCTTGTGTTCCTTTCAGTTACATTTACTTATTATCTATTCGTGTGCGCGTGTGTGTGTGTGTGTGTGCGTGTGTGTGTGCGTGTGTGTGTGTACGTGTTTGTGTGTGTGCGTGTTTGTGTGTGCGTGTGTGTTTGTGTGTGCGTGTGTGTGCGTGTGTGTGTGTCCGTATAACCAGGATCCTACCACAGCGTGGACATGGAGGTCAGTGGATAGCTTTCAGGAGTCAATTCTGTCTTTCCATCGTGGGTTCCTGGGGATTGAACTTGAGTCATCGGGTTTGGAGGCGACCGTCTTTCCCAGCTGAGCCATCTCCCTGGCCCTGTTCTATGTAACTGGAAGGACAGACAGATGGCCTGGCTGAGTGGAGAGATGGATGGATGGGCTGTCACAGTTTGGATGGAAGGATGGGTGTGGGATGAATGGATAGGCGTCCTGAAGGAAGATGACAGACTGACAGATGGGTGTGTAGAGGTTGAAGGTGTCGGATGGACAGACACATGGATGTTTAGTACTGTGCTCAATTCTTAATTCCACATGCCTAGGAGGTGGTTGGGGTAGTAAGTGCTGAGTCCCAAGGGGTGTGGTGATTGATACCACCCAGGACCTCAGTGAAACTCCTGCGCTGCTGTGTGGCTTGAGAGGCCATCCCAGAGCCCCACTTCCACTGGTGATGGACGATTGGGTCCCCCTTGCATTGGCTGAGAGCATCCTGTCGCCCCCTGCTGGTAGCAACATGGAACAGCATTGCCCAACAGTTACCCTACCCCCAGGTTTTCCTTCTGGTGGGTGGTCCACAGTGGGGTACTCAACCTTTCTTTCCCATGAGCCTTCTCCAAGGCCACCTTGTGACAGCAGAGATGTAATTGGAAAGCCAGAACTTTTTAACACCTCCCAGGGAAATTTGAGTTCCTGACCATCAGACCCTCTCGGAAAGCCCTGACGAGGGGAGGTGGCTACAGTCGCTGGAAAAATACGGGCTCTTGCTTTGAGGCTGTTATAGGCTATCTCTGAATTGTCAGGCAGTGTCCAGAGTGTTTGTGGACAGACGGTGTCAAAAAGGGTTAAGAGCTGTGGGTTGACCAAGCAAGATGGCACTTAACCCGTAAAACCAGCACTTGGGAGGTAAAAGCAGGAAGAACAGGAGTTCAGGGATAGCCTCAGCTACAGAGCAAGTTTGAATCTAGCCTGGGCTACATGGAACCCTCTCTAAAACAAAAAAAAACAAGCCAAAACCAAAAACAAAACCCTGTGGTTTTACATTGCAGTGCTACTCCACTCATCCTGGAAGTCCTCCCTCCCCTCACCTGTAAGATAGGATAGAATAACTGAGATTATATTCTATAGAGGACGCTCAGCCCAGAGCTGGCCACCTGGAAGCCGACAGCCCATGCTGATCGCATGGCTGTGTTGCTGACTAAGCCTGCTTTCCCTCCCTTCCCGTCTCCCACTCAGGCAGAGATGATGGCCCACAGATTTGATTTCTGTATTAGAATGCAAGCCCTCGGGAGGTATGTTTCATCTGTGCATCTCAGCTAGAGCTGAACACAGCTGTCCTCCTTGGGGGAGTCATGGAAATGAATTTGGGCTCAGCAAAGGCTCTGAGGTTTTCTCCAGACTTACAGGAACCCACATATCCATGCAGGTTTGATACCTATATGCAATCTTGTGTAGAAAGGAAGGAGCAAGTGGCGTGGGGCTGCCCTGCTGGCTTCTACATACAGATTCACCACCATGGGTAGAAAACCGGTGAGCGGGAAAGCCTGGGGCTGGGGACACAGCTCAGTTGGTGAAGAATTGGCCACATAAACATGGGGACTGGAACTCAGATCCTCAGCAGTGGGAGGGCAGAGGCAGGAGGATACATGGAGCTCACTGGCCAGGCCGTGTTGCTGAACTAGCTTCCAGTTTTATTGAAAAAAACCCTGTCTCAAAACACAATGGGTAGTGACTGAAGAAGTTACTCAACATCGACCTCTGGCCTCAACACACTACTCATAACACACGCATGCACACATATACATACACAGAGACACAAACAGACTCACGCAGGCACACACTCATAACACACAGACACATACATACACACTGACTCACACGTACTCACACACATACATACATACATACATACACACATACAAAGCAGAGACACACAAATACAGACACATTCATACAGACATACACACATATATACCAAAGACGCACACAAACACACACTGATAACACATACATACATACACACAGACACAGATACACACAGAGAGATACATACATATATACATACATACATACATACATACACACCAAATCATACATATACAGAAACACATACATACATATACACCGGTTCATACATACATACACACACATACCAGAGACACACAAATACAGACACATAGATAAAGACACACACAGGTACATACCAGAGACACACTAATACATACATACAGGCACATACATACCACAGACACAGAGACACAGAAATACACACACATACATACCAGAGACACATACATACACACACACACACACACGTGCCCACTGGGTCCATACTGAATGTACATTAAAGTCCTTTTTTGTCATTATTTTTTTTTTAAAGATTTATTTATTTGTTTGGACACACTAGAAGAGGGCAAATGATTCCATTACAGATGGTTGTGAGCCACCATGTGGTTGCTGGGATTTGAACTCAGGACCTCTGGAAGAGCAGTCAGTGTTCTTAACCATTGAGCCATCTCGCCAGCCCCTTGTCATTATTTTTTAAGTACTTTGTAACAACTAACACCTGAGCACTGAGATTGCATTAGGTGTTCTAGGCCACGTGAGATATTTGGAAACCCACGGGAGGGTGTGTGCTGATCCTATACAAACCCCAGACTCCAGCCCAGTAATTAAAGTGCCCCAATTCCAGTGTGGTCCTGGAGCCCATGCAGGCCTGCTCTCAAGGCTCTTGCAGCCCTCTCTGGGCCTCCACACACCCCCTTGAGGATGCTCAGGACCTCTTTCCATTCTGGGCTTCGGTGGGGGGAACCCTCACGATTGTATCCGATGTTTTACAGGTGGTAGCCCGGTGGCCTGAAGCTTGACCAGATGGAGTCCTTCCAGCATGTGACCCCAGAAGGTGGCACACAGCTTGGTCACTTATTGGAGGTAGAGAAGAGCCCAGCATCAAAGCTGTCAGTGAACTAATCAAGCTCTACAGCCCAAGGGGCTGAGAAGGGGTCAGAGTGACATTGTAACCGCGGGGATCCCTCCCCTTGATCCCTGTCACCAGAGTTCTTTAGCCACACTCTGGGTGAGGAACAAGATGTGAGGGATGGAGACCATGTCCCCTAAATCCCCTCTCTTGGCCCCAGGCAGCTCATCTTGATCTTGGGATTCCAGCAACCTTTGTCCTTGTCACCTCTGGACTCAGCCAGGCACTGGCTTGTTTTCCTGCTACAGTGTCTCTGTGGAGGAATCAGAGCACCAAGCCCTTGCTTCATTCCTGCGGAGTCCAGAGAAGCCACGCCCTCCACGCCCCTTCCCAGCCAGCCACCCAGCCAGCCCTGAGCGAGTCCGGAATGATCCTGCTATGGCCAAGCTCTGGTTCAAGTTCCAGCGGTGTTTCCGGTATTTCCGCAGGAAGCCCGTGCGCTTCTTTACCCTGCTGGCTATCTACCTGACCGCCGGGAGCCTCGTCTTCCTGCACTCGGGTTTCGTGGGCCAGCCCGCGGTGCCTCAGAGCCAGGTCAGCCCCGCAGCAGCGGGGAGCCCGGCAGAAGGAGCCGAGCTGCCTTTCCTGGGTGACTTGCACCTGGGCAGAGGTTTCCGGGACACCGTGGAGGCCTCCAGCATCGCACGCAGGTACGGACCCACGTTCAAAGGCAAGGATACCAGCGAGAGAGCCAAGCTGGGTGACTACGGAGGAGCCTGGAGCCGAGCCCTCAAGGGGAGGGTTGTTAAAGAGAAGGAAAAGGAGGAAGAGAGAGGTAAGAGCCTGGAGGGGATTGAGGGAAAATGCAGACACCAGTGAAGAAGTAACAGCCACCAACGGGTCTCAGAGCTCCAGACACGCGTGAATGTAGGGAATTGGTCCTGTCATCCGTAATGAGTGAGTCACATAGCAGCTCCTTAACTGGCAGCTTCCATTTGAACCCCACACTTGCCTTGGTTTCGAATCCCACTGCTTGTTAAACACGCAGAAACTCCAGAATCAGTGTTCCAGAGCACTGAGTGTCCCAGGATCCGTGGCGAGCACTTGACATGGGCTGAATCATGTTCCACAGTGCTCACCAGAGCTGCTACCCCTCCTGTTGTAAAGACAGGGATACAGGGTGGATACAGACATCCCTGCCCTGGGGAGGCACAGCTGGGAGGAGTCAAAGGCTAGCCTGGGTTATATAATGAGACTGTCTCAAAGAGGGAAAAACAAAAACAAAACACTGGAAGCCCAGGATTAATGGCAGCTACTTAGTGAAATAAAGCCAAGGCTATGCTAAAGAGTTTTTTCCCTGGGCATTAACACTGTCCGGGGAGGGGAGGAGTCAAAGGCTAGCCTGGGCTATATAATGAGACCATGCTCTAGACATTAACACTGTCCTGGGGAGGGGAGGAGTTAGAGGCTAGCCTGGGCTATATAATGAGGTGGTACTCCAGACACTAACACTGTCCTGGGGAGGGGAGGAGTCAGAGGCTAGCCTGGGCTAATTAATGAGCAGATGCTCCTGGCACTAACACGGGGTAAATTCCATTGCCTTGCATTTTCTCAGCCTTTTACACCCAAAAAGATTCTGATTACTGGTACGTACCATGGGCTAGAACAGGGTACGGATGAGCCCATGCCTGTTTAACAGATGTGGAGGGCGGGGGTCAGGGGTGTAGCTCGATTAATAGAGTGCTTCCCCAGTATGCACGATCCCTGGGGTCTCTGTCCCCAGGCTGGGTAGCGTACAGCTGAAATCCCAGCACCACAGAGGTGGAAACAAGTCTCAGAAGTTCAAGGATATTCCTAGCTACATAGAGAATTGGAGGTCAGAGTAGGCTAGGAGACCCCGTCTCACAGACAAGCAAGTGGAACTGGACAGATGCTCCATCGGGTCAGAGATCAGATGCATACTGTTCTTGCAGAGGACCCAAGTTCCGTTCCCAGCACCCACGTCGGGTAGTTTACACCTACCTGTAACCCCAGCTCCAGGGTGAATCTTATGCCTCTGGTGCATAGCCACCACCACACATGTAAATAATGTAAAATAAAAATCAAGAACCGGATATGGAAATGGGGTCTTGAGAGACAAAGATGCCAGTTCAGGGCTTCACAACTGTTGTCAATATCACCTGGGGTTTTAGTGCTGTCTATCCAGATGCCTGACTCTCTCTGAAGGTATCCCCACTCCACTGGCAGCTACCATGTGACCAGCGGGCTGGGGAAACCTGGCCCAGCAACAGCTCACGAGATTACAATGGGAAGATGTGCGGGGAAGCCGGTGAGGATGGGATGAAAGGATTGGTCCCGCAAGCCATCGTGTACCACTGTATGATGCCCTTCTCCACCCCTGGAAGGCACAGAATTCACAGAGGGACCTATCCTAGGGACAGGGACAGGTGCCCCTGCCCCAGTCCCAACCTGAACCTGGTTCAGAAGCTATCCAGGAGACTCTTAGCATCCTCTCCTGCGAGAGAATCCAGAACTCACAGACACAAGAAGACAGAACAGGCTGGGGGCCTTATCCTAGGATTCCAGCCTCTCTTTAGTCACCTGTGTGGCCTGGACAATGGCTTGACCTTCTGTTTTTTTTTTTTTGTTGTTTTTTGTTTTTTTGATTTTTTGGTTTTTCGAGACAGGGTTTCTCTGTGTAGCCCTGGCTGTCCTGGAACTCACTCTGTAGACCAGGCTGGCCTCGAACTCAGAAATCCTCTGCCTCCCAAGTACTGGGATTAAAAGCGTGCACCACCACTGCCCGTCTAGCTTGACCTTCTGTGCCTGAAGTTCCACACCTATCTCACAGGCCTAACAATGGCTTCCTTCCAGGCAGACCCGAGAGCCCAGTAAGACTTGGATCCGACAATGCATCTGGGACAGAACCAGCAGTTAGCAATGTTCAGGAAGTATCGCAGCGATCTACTCAGAGAGCAGCCTTCTCTTAGCATTGCGAGGCTGGTCTGTTAAGAGAAATCACTGTTCTTCCCATGTTTTCCCCTCAGATTGCACCTCTGGCCACTCCAAATACCACCGGGTCCTTTAAAGTCCCCAAAGTCCCTGCCAGCTTGATTCTTAGGTTCTCAGATTCCCCCCTACACTGCATCCTTCTATCCCTGCTGTGCTCTGACCATCTTCCTGCTCTCTTTGCCTCAGGAGCTCAGTCCTTTAGCCTACTTCCTCTTTCCCACACACATCTCTGCATAGCTCCTTTTTGGAGCCTCTGAGCGACCTAACCAGTTCCATCCGGTGCGTAGGTCACAGCCACACTCCTTTGCTTGACCCTGCAGCCATGCACATCACCAGTCAAAGACATTTTGTGGGTACAGCCGGGTCTCTGCACTCTGTGCTCCAGAGGGCAGGGGTATCCTAGTCTTTGCCAGCTCAACCCATCAGCACCTGGGACAGCACCAGGTGCGTGCTCTGGCTGCACCCAACAGATGCCCGAGTGGCAGAATGGGCTGATGAATGTGGGACTCGCCCTCTCCCGGGAGACCTCCCGATTTCAGCTTTGTCCAGCTCCAGTACTCTGCTGCTTCCAAGTCTGATCAGATGTGTGTCACAGGTCACACAGTGACTCCTGCGACAATGGATATGTATGACAATGTCCCGGTGGGCTGAGAGAATCAAATGCAGTCAGCTCTCCATAGCTGAGGGGTCACACCCGGGGATTCAGCCCACGGACAAACAAACAAACACCTAAGAATGCATTTGTAAGGAACACACACTGGCTTTCCCCCTTGTATTTCTAGGGTTCACACTGTGTCAGGGGCTAAAGTCATTTAGAGAGAGAGAACTGCTGAACACGAGAGGGAGGAGAGGTCTGAGTTCTATGCAAATGCTGCACTTTGCAAACATGTTGGAGATGCTGGACCCCCCCATCCCCGTGGCATACTGAGAGACCATCACATGGCCGCTATGACTGTAGGCAGTAACATCACTGTTTATTGAGCGCCTGCCCCATGCTCTCTGCTGTTTATGTCCTGTTCACAGCTTAGAACAGAGCGGTCTGTGCACGTGCCTGGCTCACTGTCTGCTTCCTGATGTCACTTAGTAGCTGCCCTGTTGTTAGTACTGGTGCTAACCGTTGAGTGGCGGCCAGGGGCTGGACCATGTGGATTGATTCGTTGCTTTATTTAACCAGCACCGCTTCACAAATTGGAGACTGTTTTGGTCCATATTGAACACAGTAAGACTGGACTCAGAGAATAACAGCTTGCCCTGGTGACAGAGATTGCCGGATAAGTGAAGTTATTAGCTTCCAAAGCATGTGTGTCTTCCTCTCAATCCTGGGCACAGTCCAGCAGTTGACCATATACATGTGTTATGAACTGCAAAAAAAAAAAAAAAAAAAAAAAGAAGAACAAATAGCAGAGTAGCCCCAAGCTCTGGGCTCTTGGCAGGCAGACCCAGAAGCAGTGTCATTAGGAAAACACATCCTGTCTGTTCGAGGTTTGGCACCTTAGATCAGCACTACCAAGATCAAGATGCTTTTCTGACCTGACACTGAAACCTGGCTCCCACCCAAACTGGCAGTCCCTTGATGGATGTAGACATGTGAGACCGAGAGCCAGGCCCTGCCTGGAGCTGCACACACACACTTCACTTCCCACAACCCCACAACAGCCAGTGAGTGGCTTCACAACTCCATCTAACCAGGAAGGAAGGAACACAGCAGAAACCTAAGGTGCAACGCCTCATGCTAGCTGCAGTGTGCACACGCGTGTGGAAGTGTTCACCCCATACACGTGTGTGCATCCACACGTGCACATACGTGAATATTCACCTTACCCACAAACATACATACATGTTTACACATAGAAACATATGCACATATACTGTGAACATGCATACATTCAATATGTGTATATATTGTGTATATAAATATATATGTACATATCTCCACACCCATTTGTTTGTCTGTTCCATCTATGGGTGCCATACACTCTTTCTAGTGTCCTCTTTTCATTTGGTGACATGGTCATCTTCTCGGTCACATGGTCATCTTCTCGGTCACATGGTCATCTTCTTACAAGGCCATCAGCTCTGTTGGTTTGGGGCTTCCTTCCTCCAGTTAACCTCATCCCTCCTGACTGTCGGTCACAAGGCCGTCTTCTGAAGCATTTGGTCTTAAGAATCTGGTGTCTCTCCTTGGGAAGGGGCTGTGCACGAGACAGAACTCACCTCAAATAACCCAGGGCAGAATATTTGACCCCACTTGTTGGAGAGGGTAATGATGTCTCCAGAAGCCCAGCTCTGTGCCTAGGTGCTACAAACCCAGACCTGGCTAACGTCAACACAGTGGGATACCTCAGAATCCTTCCACAACAGTACAGAGAAAAACATGCCAGCCTGCTTGTACTCAGCCATACTCTTAGCAAATGGCTTCCGTCAGAGAGAAAGAACTTCCCTGAAAAGATTAACGGGAGTAGAAGGAAAAGTAAGAAAAGGGAAGAATTCAGGGCAGGAGAGAAGGCCCTTACGTGCTGGATTCTGAGCTGGAGATAATTTCATAGCTGTTTCAGTGTTTCCTGGGTCCTGGAGATGCTGGTGGATTGTGTAAACTCAGCCATAAATCCCCCCATTGTGTGGCCTGTGACTAGGTCCCTGTGTTACATACCTGACCTGCCCTGCCTCTGAGGTTCTGCCTGGGAAGGAGGCCGGGGAGGACCCAGTGGTTGACATTCACAAGGCTGAGGTCAAACCTGGCCGTGCCAGGACATTCCAAGGACAGGAGCCAGATAGGCTGGCAGGGAGGCACCACCAGGTCCTGCCTTGACGTTGACTTCACTGGGCAGTGGAATGTGACATGCCAGTGTTCAGTGTGCCCAAAGGACCTTGTGTCTCCCTTCCTTTGACAGATAACGGAGTAGACATTCAGGTGTTCCTTCAACAGATGTGATACAAGCTGTGTGGGACATCTCAGTTTAATACTAGCTTGGGGAGGGCCAGATGGAGTCACACGGCATTCAGTAGTTCAGATAGATCCCTGGGTTCCCAAAGCCCTGGGTGCCACTCCCCAACACATCCCCACCCCAGACAAACTGAAAAAGGAGCCTCTGCCACAGTGAGAGTGTCGCTTCAAACTAAAAGCCCAGGTTTGGAGGAGAAAGATGTGTGCTCCAATCCTGACTGTAGCCACAGTGTGCTTGCACGCACTCCTGCTTTTTCTTTCTCTCTCTCTCTCTCTCTCTCTCTCTCTCTCGCTCTCTCTCGCTCTCTCTCGCTCTCTCTCGCTCTCTCTCGCTCTCTCTCGCTCTCTCTCGCTCTCTCTCTCTTTCTCTCTCCCGCTCTCTCTCACTCTCTCTCTCTTTCTCATATCCTCCACCCTGGTGTTTGAGCAGAATGGATAAATCCCCCCCCCCCAGGGTTCTGCCTCAAAGGGGGGGGGTTGGGGGGGGGGGGGGGGGGTAGCTGGGCTTGAGCATTTTTGTCTGAGATGCTCCTTATGGGTGGATTCAGCAAATCCATGGGCCATTGTCAAGTGATAACTGTGTATGTCCCGGACCCTGAATTTTAACCGGAAACAGAAGTAAACATGGACCCATATGTTCAGTCCTTTAGCAAAGGCCCAGAACGAAGCGCTCCTAGGCAGAGGAAGTGTCAACTGTCATTGAGGTTTTCCTGGTCACTCCCTGGGAAGGCCATTTAATCCCAGGACCTGGCTGAATCCTTTTCTTCCAAAGGAAGGGCAAAAAGAGCTAACGTGGGTCCCACAGAACTGCATTCAAATCTTCATTCAGCTTTTAGCTTGAGCTTCTCCTCTCTAGGCCTCTGTAAGAGCAGAAGAATACTGGGTCTGTTCAGTGTACAGGCACATCCCAAACATCCAGAAGAAGGATCTGGAGCCAGGCTATGTGTGTGAGCGTCCAGCTCTGGCTTTATTTATACAAGCTGTGTTACCCTGAGCAGATAGCAACCTCTCTGGGCCACAGAGTAGAGACAATATCCTCACAGAGTCTTGGTGAGGATTCGGTAAGTGGTGTGTGTGTGATGTGAAGCACTTACCATAACTTGCGTCCAGAAGTTGGGGAAATGTTAAGGAAAAGAATAAGAGATTTTGCAAAAAACTATAAGGTGCTGTCTCTGTGTATGAGTTTCGGCCAGACACAAAGGGAAGTGTTCACAGTGTCAACAATTTCATGGTTCTTAGGTATTTCGTTTGAAGTGCCTCTTGGAGGGAAGCATCCACCCGAGTCCCCCAGAGAGACAAACTGTAAAGTGTTTGGCCCAGCCCCGTGAATGGCCGGTGTCTTATTCTGCTGTCCAGACCCTTGTACCTAGCACACACAGGACAGCATAACAGGGCATCCATGAGGCATTCCAGTCTGGCCACTGATTGGTGGTTTTATCCCCAAGAAAAACACAGGAAAGTCAACCATCTAAGCCCCATACACCAGAGCTGGGGAGTAACCATGTCAAGTGAGGTCAGAACCTTGAACCATCCCAAGTGCAGTGAGACCCTTGAGGCAGGCTGTAAAAGAATAGAAGGTTCCAGATCTTCCACAGTCACTAAAACTGACCTTATCCCAGGTGAAGTAGGACTCCTCCTGGGCTACAGATGTGACCCCAGTGTTCAGTGTCACCAGTAGACCCTGAAGGTGGCTGTGGTCCAGGGAAAGGAACTCCTCCTGTGCCCTACTGTCCCCAGGGTCTACAGTCTCACAGTTCCCACTGCCCTGATTGGCCAAGGCCCAGAAGTTCCCATCTCTTGCTTGTGCAGTGAGGACAGAATCAGGTGCTACACACTTGACAAAACCATACAGCCAAGGGTACTTGGGCCACCTCCCACAGCCCTCTGGCTTCATCCTCAAGCATATCTGACTCTTCCTCTTTCCCCACAGCCAAATACATCGGCTGCTACCTGGACGACATCCAGAGCCGAGCCCTTCGAGGTGTGTCCTTTTTCGACTACAAAAAGATGACAGTCTTCCGTTGCCAGGACAACTGTGCTGAACGGTAGTGCCCCGTGCCCCAACGCTGCCATGATATCCCCAGACACATCCCTTCCAACCTTTTCTGTGGGGTGTTCCTTCAATAATGTTATTTGCCTTGGCTTGTCAGAGGGTAAATGGGGGAATATAAAAAGAAAGGATTGCAAGAATGATTGACTGGTGTGTATGCACATGTGTGCACATAAGCATATATGTACACACATACAAAACTGTATATATGCATGTTTGTGCACGTGTCTGCATATATGTGTGCATGCATCTGTGTACATGAGCATGTGTGTACACACATATAAGTATATATGTTTGTGTACATGTGTCTGCATATGCATGTATGTGCACATAAGCATGTGTGTACACATGTATAAATGCATATGTACATGTTTGTGCACATGTATGTGTGCATATAGATGAGCATGCACATGTATGCAGATAAGCATTGTGTACACACATGTAAATGTATATATGTTTGTATACATGCATGTATGTGCACATAAGCATGTGTGTACACACATATAAATGTATATGTACATGTTTGTGTACATGTGCATCTGCATATGTGTGCCAGTGTATGTGTGTGCACATAAGCATGTGTGTACACATATGTATAAATGCATATGTACATGTTTGTGCACATGTATATGTGCATTTGGATGGGCATGCACATGTATGCAGATAAGCATGTGTGTACACACATATAGATGTATATATACATGTTTGTGTACATGTGCATCTGCATATGTGTGCACATGCATGTATGCATGCAAAGATGCATGCAATGGGAGTATGACTGTACAGCCGTATGGAGTGTGCCGAGGAGCTGGCTTGTAAGGTATGGTGTGCGTGGTCAGCTGCTTACATGGGGGAGAGTAGTCTGGACAACGGTCTCTGAGATGTGGTGGTTGTGTGATCGCAAGTCTTGGCAGTCCTCTTGCCTCGTGCTCTGGAGTCACTGGGATTGCAGGCCTGTGCCCTCGTGCCTGGTTTTAAACTCTACCTCTTAAAGAACACAGTTTACAAAACCCTGTAGACTTCCAGTTCCCCCAAAGCCAGGAGGTCAGCTGACATACAAGCCTCTTCCCTGGCTGGAAGTTGTTGAGCTCTCTCTAGAACAGTGTTCCTCCTCCTAAGCCTCCATCCCTTCTGGCTCTGAGGTACAGGCTATCTCCAGTTTCAGAACTGATAGTATAGTTTCCTTGGGAAACGCTGCTTCTGTCAGTGGGTTCCGTTGTAGGAGAGGGCCCCGAGGGATGTCTGAGAAGCAGGAGTATAGGGTCAGGGACACGGAGGCATGTCCTGCGAGTGAGGTTCCAAGGTGCCCGGTCATGTCAACTGTTCTTCCTTCATCTTCTAGGAGGAGCAGGTGAATAGGGCAGGGCTAATGTCACCAAGTCACCAGGGCATGGGCAGCCATAAATCTGGGTGACTCTGGCCATCTACCTAGCACCACGTCAGGATCTGGGAGACAGCTGTTGCCACCAGCATTTCCTCTGTCAAGGGACATTCTGAGGAGCCCTCGTGGCTTTGGGAGCACAGTGAGCAGGAGGCTGGCAGGGCTCTCCCTTCCCCGAATTCTCAGCCATAGCCTGCACCTCCTTCTGTTTTTAGACCGGTGTCTACCAAGTGACCTTTTTAGGAAAAGATTCCAGCTAGGAAAAAATAGCACATCCTTACAGCCTCTGGAATTTTGTTTTGCTTTGTTTGGAGGAAGAAATTTTCTTCTTGGCTGGGTATGTGAGCTTGGTTTTGTAGCCTGCCAAAGGGATCCAAGTGCCCTGGCTCCTCCCCCTTCTCCAGCGCTTCCCAAGGGACCTGGCAATGAGGTGATGAGGTTCCTGGAAGGCGGAGGTTGGGTTCTTCAGAGGTGGAAGAGGAGGGTGGTGGTGTGTATGTATGTGGGTGTGTGCTCAGGATCTGGTGGGTGTGGTTATGGCTGTGTATGTGTGTAGCTGTATGTGTATGTGTGTGTATATATATGTTTGAAGTGTGTGTGTATGAATGAATTGTGAATGTGTATGTGAGTGTATGTATATATGAATATATGAATATCTGTGAATGTTTGAGTATGTAAGAGTATGTGTGTGCATGTGTGTGTGTGTGTGTGTGTGTGTGTGTGTATGCACATAGCTGTATGGGTGTATATGTGTATGCATGTGTATGCGTGTGTGTGTGTGTGTGTGCATAGCTGTATGGTTGTGTGTATCTGTGTGTGTGTATGAGTGAATTGTGTAGGTGAATGTGTATATGACTGTGTGTATGTATGTATCTATGAATGTATGTGTGTGGCTGTGTATGTGTGTAGCTGTATGGGTGTGTGTATGGGCGTAGCTGTATGGGGGGTGTGAGTGAATCTATATATGTGTGTATATGAGTATCTATAAATGTGTGAGTACACGTGTGAGTGAATGTGTGTACGTGTATCGGTGAATGCCTGAGTTTGTAAGGGTCTGTGTGTGATCGTCTTCATATGTGTGCATGAGTGGATACGTGCATATACATGACAGTATGAGTGCATATCTCTGAATGTATGAGTGTGTGCGTGTGTTATGTGTGATGGTGAGTGTCAGTGTGGACATAGAGGATGTAACATATCAGGCAGTGATGAGGGCTGTCAGGTGTCCTCAGAATGTTCTCTGTGTCCCCGGGGGTCTGACTCCCTACCCTCTGTGACTCCCAGCAGAATGTCCTACCCTGCGGAGTAGGCATGACCCCATTCCTCCTCCATCCCTGCCCTCCCTGCCCTCTACCCTTCTGTCCCCGTTCTGAAGTCTCCCGTGCTCCTGCCTCCTGATCTCCATGCCTCCTGTCCCCTGGGGTCTCCCTGGTGCCGTTGCCCTGTCTGACAGCAGCTTCCCCCTACCCCTGCCCCCAGGGGTTACCTGTACGCTGGGCTGGAGTTCGGCGCCGAGTGCTACTGCGGCCACAAAATCCAGGCAGCCAACGTGAGCGAATCCGACTGTGACATGGAGTGCAAGGGAGAACGGGGCAGTGTGTGTGGTGGCATCAACCGCCTCTCCGTCTATCGGCTGCAGCTGGCCCAGGAGTCTGCCCGAAGGTGTACGTGAGTCCTCCCCACCCTTCTGCTGCTTGGCCCTCCGCTGCCCAGCCTGAGGGTCCCTGATGGCCTCACCCTCGGTGTCTGCCCGGCATCTTCTGTGAAGCCCCATCAATCCAAGGCCACAGTAGGCTTTGCCTCTCTCCCCAGTTACCACTCCAGCCACTCAGCCTTCCTGTGTCCCTGCTCTGCTCTGCCCCACTGAGTCTGGACCTCATCTTGGCCCATCTCTTTCGGAGACGAGATTGTCTACACAACTTAGACAAGGTAGTAGCCAAGACCGTAAAAGCAGGAAGCCCTTGTTCCTTCCTGAGCTCATGATACAGACTAGCTCATGTCATCTTCATGGTGACCCCTGAAATACGCAGGAGGAAAGCTAGGCCTCGTGGCACAGGCCTGATGTTCCTGCTACAGGGGAGGCTGGTGGGGGAATGCTTCCAAGTCAAGGACAGCCTGGGTTACAGGGGACGCTTGAGGCCAGCCTGGGCAACATAGTGAGAACCAGTCTCAAAACAAGTTTAAGGGTTTGGGAGGGTGCTGGGAACGCAGCTTAGTGGTAGAGTACTTGCCTGTCATGTGGGGGGGTCCCTGGGTCAATCTCCAGGAGCACAGAATAAAGAAGGGAAGGAGAGAAAGAGAGAGGGAGGAGGGAAGGGAGGAAGGAGGGAGGGAGAGGAAAGGAAGCACAAGACACTGCTTTTAGACACTCCCATCTGTGGTGAGAAACCTGTCTTAGCCACAAAGCCCACTAGCAGTGGGGGACCTTCTAGAGTTCAGACTTCCGTGCCCTTCTGAGAGATCTCCAGGGCCCATCAGTGGTCCCAGCTCGAGCCTTGCTGAAAAAAAACTCTGCAGTTTGCAAACTAAGTAGAGGAAGTGTAGGGAGAGGCAGGAGACATCTCCTCTGTGGGCATTGTCCCACGGCCCTTCCCAAAGCCTCGGCCTCCAGAGTCGCCAGGATGACAGGCACACCTTAGACTATACCCCTAAGGTGCCCACTGGCCATTCCAGCCTGTCACTCTAAAGCTCCCATCCTCTGTATAGCGAGACAAGAACACACAGGTGTGTTTGGCTGCGGTTCCACGCCTGGCTGTAGGGGTGGGGCGTCTTCTCGGTGGGCGGCTTCAC
>NW_021604612.1:1563593-1574466 GCF_004785775.1 Grammomys surdaster
CACGCCTGGCTGTAGGGGTGGGGCGTCTTCTCGGTGGGCGGCTTCACGCCTGGCTGTAGGGGTGGGGCGTCTTCTCGGTGGGCGGCTTCACGCCTAGCTGTAGGGGTGGGGCGTCTTCTCGGTGGGCGGCTTCACGCCTAGGTGTAGGGGTGGGGCATCTTCTTGGTGGGCGTCTCCACGCCTGGCTGTAGGGGTGGGGCGTCTCTCGGTGGGCGGCTTCACGCCTGGCTGTAGGGGTGGGGCGTCTCTCGGTGGGTGTCTCTATCGCAGTGCGTGGCTTGAGATCCTGGACCTTGGTAGTAGTAGCACTGTGCAAGCTTTTCCCTGCGGCGAACAGGGTTGAGCGTGCCACCGATTTGCAAGTATGCCGGTTGCACCTTGGTTTGGGTCTGAAGGTCTGACTGGCCGAGCACAGAGGTGGGGAACCTCAGTTGGAGAAAGCCAGCGCCTCGGGCTTGATTCTGACCCGTGGTTCTAACTAAATTGCAGATTGCCCATCCTCATGACTGACCTCATTTGTACTGATATTCAAGTGCTGATAATGGTGGCACTTCGGCTGTCTGAGGTGACGGCCTCAAGCATCGAGGGCACTGACAGGACATGGCTGCCGACTGTGGATGCAACCGGGCTGGTGGGAGAGATTTAGGCGTTGTGTCTTGCTAACCGGATAATGAGAGGCCCCCTCCTTCTGGTTCTCTGGTGTTACGCTTCAATCAAAGGCTTCTCACCTGGATGTGGTGTGTGACACACACAGATGGTGGGATCTTCTGTGTGAGGTGGTCTTTACATACGTAGGGAGGACTGAGAGGCAGGGACGCTTCCTCCTGCTCAGTCTGCGAATCTCTGTGGCACTCCGGGTGGAGCACCTTACTGCCCGAGAAAAGTTTTTTGTGTTATGCAATGTCCAGAAGGAGATGGAGCTGTTTCTACTGAGGAACTGTGCACCCTCTAGGTCAGTGATTCTCAGCCTTCCTAATGCTGTGACCCTTTGAACACAGTCCCTCCTGTTAGGGTGACCCCCGAACCGTAAAATCATTTTCATTGCTACTTTATAACTGTAACTTTGCTGCTGTTATGAATCATAATGGAACTGTCTGTTATGCAGGATATGTGATATGTGACCCCCTCCCGGGAAAGGGTCATTATATTCCCCAAAGGGGTCAAGACCCACATGTTGAGAACCACTGCTCTAAGGCCCCCAGAGATGTTTCCAGTGTGGTGTACAAGTCATGAAGCCTTTTACCGGAGAGCTAAAGGAAAGCCAAGCCTTATTATGAGCCTCGAGGCTGCTTCCCCTGAGACTAGAGTGGAGGTGGTATGGGTAAGAAGGCAGACAGCTGACCAGATGTCCAGCCGAGATGCCTGCTGGGCTCCCAGTCAGCAGCGTGGTATGTGGAGATTCTGAAGCAGGGCACTGTGTACTCTTGTGTAGATTCGATGCAGGAGGTGCAGCCTCTCTTCCAAGGCCACAATCCCAGGGTAACAGTTGGATGCCAGCACGGTTGATTCAGCCTTGGGGGAGAGCCAAGGAAGATGACACAAGAGGAGAATCCTCTTCTCAGGAGGGTTGAGGTGAGCAAGAGACCGTCCTTCAGCCAGAAGCAACTTCCAGATTCAGCAGATGCCTCGTTGGAAGCAGCTTCCTCCTGTCTCCATTATAAACTTGTAGAAACTGAGGTGCAGGGAGCAGAGGCGGCTTCTTGGAACACCCTGGGAGACACCGCAGAAGAGAGGGCGTTTGGTGGGGTCCTCAAACGATGGATTAAGCTTTGCCTTTATTAAGGGAAGGACACCCAGACTTGAGACACATTGCCAAAGAACCCGGGGAAATCTAGACAAGAGGAGCTGGACATAGGAAAGCCTGGATGCAGATTGGACGTAACAGGCACAGCATCCTGATGCCCTGGTGCCTTCTGGGAACTGAAGGTAGCTCGAAACGGGTTTTGACACCCAGTTGGAACATCTCCACTTCTGCAAGGACTCGGCTTCAGCCTGACTTCTTCTTCCCCTGACCCTTGACCCCTGACCTCTGATCCCCTTTCCTGTCTCCTGATTCTAAGGTTTATGTCATCTCTGCTGCCTTCGCCCAGACTCCAAAGCACCCTTGACTCTCATACCTGGGATCTGCATTAGCTGTCAACGACTCAGAGAGGTGTCGTCTAAGTCACTGGCTCTCGGCAAACATAGATGACATGAACACCCTTCCCAGGAAATGAAGAAGGCAGAAACAAGACCCCATTTGCAGCATCCCTTGAGAACTCACAGAGAACACTTCTGATCAGAAGGTCCTATGAGGGCATTTATTTCATGACCACCACCCTGGTGGGCCCGTGAGGAGGTCTCTTGCTCCTGTGGTAATGAAGACATTCAGAGGTGTGCTAGGGCAGTCTCTGTCGGTGCTTTGCCTTCTTGCCTTGACACAGACTCCAGGGCACACAGATTCACGCTTGGTACAAAAGAAGCAAGGAAATGGACTGCCTTCTTGGTGAGATTACATTTGTCACAGAGTTTGCTAAATGTACCGTTGAGTTTGGCTTTCTTCCCCCAAGGGACAGAGCAGCTGGTGGTGGAAACATTGTGATTTTATAGGAGGTCACAAGAGAGTGTGTCTGCCTGAGGATGCTTGCAGGATTTGGGATGACAAGACCCAGAGAGCTAGCTGTGCAGGAAGTTTCCTCAGCCTCCTTGGGCGGCTGTCCATGGTGCTGATTGCCCTCGGGTGCAATTCAGATCTCATGACTGCCACCCAGCGATCCCTGAGCTAACCCATTTTCCCTCCCTCAGCTCCTTCCTCTCTCCCCTTCTTAGGGCTGCTTCTTCATCCTCCCCCTGGTAGCTACTCTGACCTTTACCCTCTCTTCTACCCTGATGAGGCGTTATAGAATTCAGAACAAACCTGAAGATACCCAGCGAATACATCCCAGTCTGGGTAGTAAATTCTACCCATGACTGTTAGCACTGGAGATTCTCATCTCTGAGAGTTGGAAGAAGGATTCTGTTCCTTTTGTGCTTTCTGCTCATAGGTACTTCCTTCCACGCCTATCTCCGGCTTGTCCAGGAAACTCATGTCTCTTTGGATGGAGCTTGTCAGCTGCTTCTCTGCCAGAAGCTAGCATATGGCAACGGTGAATCTCACAGTCCTGGGAGACCGGACCAATCGTAACAGGTGGACTCAGCTTGTGCTTCCCCAAAAAATTCACGACACAGGCAGACACGGGGAGTGGTGTAGATTTTCCCACCCCTATTTTTATTCCTTTGCTATACTGGCCAGGCTGCAGGTCCATTCTGAGTCTGTGATCATTGTCTATAAATTGGGGATAACTCTAAACACCACTGGGGCCACCAAGCAAGTGACAGCCTAGACAGCGTCAGCAGGGTGTGCGGTGCTCCTGACGGAATCTCAAAGTTTGCTCTGAGAACTATCTAGTTCAAGCTACTTGGATTTCCAACATTCACAGGACCTTCTGATGATGTCTAAAAATAGCTACCTTGAACCCACCCCACCTCTGGTCATGGAGGCTCTTTGTGTAATTCAGTGTGTCTCTGACTGTAGGTAGTTCATTGGCTGAGAATAGCTTCCAGCTAGCAGTATCCCCTAGCCAGGATCTTCAGTGCAGTAGAACTTGGCCTAATTACCCAAGGGTTGATGTCCTCTTTTAGACCAAGGAGGACTCCTCTGTGTCTGCCTCTGAGCTGATTCCCAGTGATATTTACAGAACAATGTAGTGACAGGGCTTCCGGCTTTCACAACTGCCCTTAGCAACGAGTGTCAGTACACCATTGCTCTTCTCAAGTCATTCCATAAAGAAGTTCAAGCTACTGGGTCACGCACGCCCCTGCTAGACTGCCAGTAAGAGCTGACGTTGTCAAAATGTGGGGCACGGGCTTCGGGCAACCGTCCCAGTATCCTGCTGCGGTACCCGAGAAGAATTCTGGGAAATAAGTGTGGCTGGCATGGGGTCTCCGGAACCTCACCTTAGAGCTCATGTGGAGAAGCCAAGGAAGGAGAAGTACCTTTGAGGTACAAGAAGACCAGAGACAAAGGCTAGCTCTACTCCCTGGGGCTGTGGGACCTGGAGATGAGGGTCCTTTCATGTCTTGAGCTCTCTGCCTGTAAAACGGGGTAACGGTACTGATGACCTCACAGGTTGTGGTGAAGGAAAATGAAGCATGCCCAACATGAAGATGCACACAGAGAGCCACTGTCACGGCCACCACCATTGGAACGTGACTGGGAACCGTCACAATCTGCGGCCAGCGAAAGGCTGGGACCCTGACCTTTATAAGACATCTTCCTTAAGAGTTCTTCTTACACTGTTTCCCCAGAGCTGATCCTACAGTGCCTCTGCTGGGAAATGGAGTACCAGAACAAGAAGCAACCAGTAGCCAGTCCTCCATCAAGCCAGCCACTCGTGAAGACGTCCCCTAGGCCCTCTGGAACTCTCTATGTAGGACACTACATAGGCTTCAGAGGTGACCAGCCCGAGGAGCAGAGTGCTGGAGTATTTATTCTACCCCATGTTTGGCTGAGGTTGGCTCCTGAGGAGATCACCTTCTCAACACTAAGACATAGTGTCTGGTCACCCTCATCTTGTCCTGGGATGGCCTGTATAGTATATTAAAGGGACACTGACAGTAGCTGTTGCCTAGTACTGAGCCTCTAGGCGCACTTGTGAAGGAGGAAACCCCATTCACAGATGAGGAAGACTGAGGCTCAGTGAAAACTGAAGATGACCATCTAAATCTGCTAAATCGGATACGTCAAGCATCCGCACCCGGTCCATCTGGCTTAAGGTTGATCCTTGCACTGGGCTCCAGAGATTTTTTTTTTTTCAACAAGAAAACATCAATCCTAGTGCTTTGGAAATCCAAATATTTTTATGCCACAGAGAGGCCAAGGGAGTCAGTGGTCACCTCACTTTTATTTTCAAATATAAGAGACAATAGGCAGATGGTCGCGTGACCCATATCAAAGATGGGGGCAAGGGGACAGTTGGAAGACCAGAGATCTCAGCCACCATTGGCATGTTAAGTGTCCAGCTGACTCAGCTATAAAGGACAGCCACTTAAAGAGAGAAGTAGCCTCTGCCAGGCTCCCGAGAGTCGGCTGCACGCTCTCCTTGCTGACTCAGAAGGCTCTGCTGAGGCTCCCCACTCTTTCACTGGGGCTCTGAGCAGGAAGATCCTATGTCCTGGTAACTGGCTGCTCCGAGAGCCAACCCCCAGCCTGCAGCTCCCTGCACCTGCTCCCCAGATGCTATCTCTGGCTCCTTGAGACTCTGCAGACGTCGACTTGTCTGAAATCAGGGCTCTCTCTTCAGCCCTCCTCCCTGGGCTCCGTTCATCAGCATCTGCTAAACATCAAAGAAGATTCCTCTCCGAGCACTGGCCTACAGAATCCTCACGCTCTCCCTGCCCTTCGCAGTCTGGATTCCTGATGTCCAGGCTGGGACTCTCTCCCCTTGTTCTCTGTCTCCGAGCAGCAGGCGAGGAGGGAGACCCGCCACAGCTCACAGCTCCTTCATCTCGCTCCCAATAAGAACATTGGGGCCTCCAGCCCCTCCCCTACCAAATAGGGCCAGAGACAGGGATATCTGAGACAGCATATGCCCCAGCATGATGTAGCAACCATCCTGCAAGCCCAAATGTGGACCAGCGCCAGTGTAAACAGCTCAGGGACCTAAAACTCACACACGCTATTCATGAACATTCCGCCCTCTGCATGGAAGTAACTCTCCACCCTTTTCCAGCCCATAAGCTTAAGCAGGTGTGTCTCTGCACGCGCAGGGACATGGATCTGCACGATGACACTCCCAGATCTGCAAAGCTGGAGGCCTGGGTCCTCCGTAGTTCCCTTATACTTTTCTGAGGCCAAATAGTTTGTTTCTGAGAACACCTGCGACAGAATATGGCGTCTCTGCCAAGAGCGGGTTCTTAGTTTACCATCGAACTTCCTCAGTGAGTTTGCCTCTTTTGGGCTTTGGGGGGGGTTGCTTTGTTCTATAGCCCAGGCTGGCCTCAAATTCACCGTATAGCCGAGGATGGCCTTGAACTTCTGATCTAGCTGCCTCTACGGCCCGAGCACTGGATTACAGTCTTCTGTCCCCGTGCCTAGTTTATTTGGCGCTGGGGATGAAACCGGGTTCAGTACATGCTAGGCAAGCTCCCTACCGACCAAGCTGCCTCACTAGACCCCTCGCAGAGAGTTTTTAATAAAGTAGGTCATGCTGGTATCTCTTAAGATGCTCATCAGGGTGCTGGCACACAGTAGGGACTGTGCTGGCACACAGTAGGGACTATGCAAGCACCACTTGCCCCTGCTCCTGTACTTGGGATTTAGATTATTTGTTGTGACTGTGCCTCTAGGAAGTTACATTCTACTCAAGATCTGAACAATATAGGGCTAGGGGCATAGCTCAGTGGTAGAGTGCTTGCCTGCTCTATGGTCCTGAGCTAAGTTTGGTTCCCAGCAATACAAGGAAGCAAAGATATGAGATTTTAAATATGCTTCATGAAGCTTGCAACAAACCCAAGGGACCATGTACTACTTTTCCTAGCTACAAAAAGAAATGTTTATTTCTTGTGAAGAAGATTTTAAAAAGAGTTTTTAGAAGGGAAAAAGAAAGGTATGCTCACCACCGTCCTGGACCAGCCAGAGTAATGCATTTCCCATCCCAGAGCTTTCAACTACACGTTGGCTTCAGGTTCTGCTTCCCCAAAGCCAGCCTCAGACCAGGGTTCCACGTGTGTTCTTCAGGGGTGACTTCTCTTGAGGACACGGCAGTGGGACCCAGGTTTTCTACTAAAAAACTTCATTTCCAGGTTAAGGATCTTAAAGAGAGTTCCCCCTCCCCATCCCCTGACAAAATATCAGCTCTTGCAGCCCATAGGGGTCTGTCTTGGGTCGGTCAGCAGAGATTTCTGAGGTCTAGGAACTGTCCCCTAAAGCCCAGCGCAGGGACAGACCCTGGGATTGGAAGGACCATATACTAGGATGCTGCTGTGAGCTTTGCTTCCTGTGATCCAACAGCACTGGTCCTTCTGATGAGAATCTGGAAACGGCTGTACACTGTGTTTTATGAATGAGGCACAGGGATGCTAAGAGAAAGAAGGGTGTGATGGCCCACAGAGAGCCCATCTCAGTCACCTGAGGAAAGGGTTTATTCGGCTTACACTTCCATATCACTGTTCATCACCAAAGGAAGTCAGGACAGGAACTCACACAGGGCAGGAGCCTGGAGGCAGGAGCTGATGCAGAGGCCATGGAGGGGTGCTGCTTACTGGCTTGCTTCCAATGACTTGCTTTCTTACAGAAACCAAGACCACCAGCCTAGGGGTGGCTCCACCCACAGTGGGCCCTCCTCCCTTGATCAGTAATTGAGAAAATTACTGGCACAGACGATGGGGCAGAGGAGACTTTCTTGAGATATTAGCTCATTCCTGGGAACAGGCTTGTTCTTTTCCTCTCTGCTTTGGCATGCTGTGTGACCTCAGGCGAATCCTGCCTTCTCTGGTCCTCAACTTTCTAGATCTTCTTTCCAGAAGAGGGGATTTATTAGAGTGCCTTAGTGGCTGACTGGCTGTGGTCCAAGTAGTCCAACAATGGCTGTATCCTGACAGAAGAGCTAATGATATGGTAGTTGTTCAATACATGAAGCTGGGTACAAACAATCCCAGTCTAGCTCTGGAGTCCCAGAGAATTCCTGGAGAGCTGCTGGTCTTTGGTCTACATTGAGACTCTGAAGAAGTAGATTCTGATAACAGTGAGAGAATGTCTCAGCAGCAGGATGGATGAGCTTGCCAGTGAGAGTGAAGGGCAAACAGGCAAAGAGCAAAAGCTTCCTTCTCCATGTTCTTTTATGAGGGCTGATACCAGAGGTGTGGCCCAGTGTCTTAGTCCAGGTTTGTATTCCTGCACAAGATATCATGACCAAGAAGCAAGCCGGGGAGGAAAGGGTTTATTCAGCTTACACTTCCACATTGCTGTTCATCACTAAAGGAAGTCAGGACTGAAACTGACACAGGGCAGGAACCTGGAGGCAGGAGCTGATGCAGAGGCCAAGGAGGTGTGCTGCTTGCTGGCTTGCTTCCCCTGGCTTGCTCAGTCTGGTTTCTTATAGAACCCAGGACCACCAGCCCAGGGATGGCCCCACCCACAATGGGCCCTCCCATCCTTGATCACTAATTGAGAAAATGCCTTACAGCTGGATCTCATGGAGGCATTTCCTCAAGGGAGGCTCCTTTCTCTGTGATAACTCCAGCTTGTGTCAAGTTGACACACAAAACCAGACAGTACACCCAGATTTAGGGTGGATCTTCCTACCTCAAGATGATCAAATCAGGAAAACCTCTTGCAAGCTCGCCCAGCTACTTGAATTTTAATCGGTTCCAGATGCAGTCAGGTTGATACTCAGATTAGCCTTAGCTGGTTCTGACAGGTTGTTCTCCCTCTGGTTCTTCAGATGGAAGTGCGGTGTTCAGGGGCTGCTTCCGCCGACCCAACAACCTCTCCCTGGCCTTGCCTGTGACAGCTGCCATGCCAAACATGTCAGTGGACAAGTGTGTGGACCTCTGCACAGAGAAGGTAAGCTGGGGCTGTCCACAGCACTCGGGGCGCAGGGGCAGGGTGACTCAGTCGGAACAGATGGGGCCACATTTCGTGACCTATGATGAGATCATAGTATGTCATGGGGCATAGACCTATGACATAATAGTGTGTTGGTTCATGGATTCAAGACAGTGGAACCACAGAGGAGGAGTTGCCCTGCTTATGTCTAACGGTGAGGGAGTATGAGGCTGACAATAGCTGAAGAGGATAATAAACTCTCCCGGTTAAGTGACATCATCAGTAGTAGCCCAGGGTGGCCTAGTGGGACCCCGCTGTGTGCCACTTTTCTCTCTGAAGCTCCTATAGAATATCTTAGAAGTAAGACCTTCGGGGATAGAGCTCACTGGGTGTACGATTTTCTCTCTTGAGTCTTCCTGGACCCAGGGGAGGCGGCGGGGGGGACATCCGGGCCGTGTCTGGTTTAAAAGCCAACAGGATAGAGATAACCTGGCTACCCAGAGGGGAAAGGAAAGATCCCGAGGCAGCTCTGTTATGCCCACAGTACATCTCTATCCTTTTGGTTTTAAAGGCACATCTTGGGCTAGCAAGATGGTTTAGAGGGAAGGATGGCTTGCCACCAGGCCTGAAGACCCGAGTTTGATTCCCAAGACCCACATGGTAGAGAGGGAGGAAACTGGTTTCTGCAAGTTGTCCTCTGGCCTCTGCGTGTGCACTGTGGTGTGCACGTGGATGTCCAGTCGGCTGTTAATTTACAGGACAGATTTCGACAGAGCTTCTCAGGACGTGTGCTGTGTGCCATTGTCACGGAAAAGACAGAGCCAAGACAGACAGGGGCATGCCCCTCTTGGCTCTCTGACACACTCTGGGGGTGCCGGTGGGGGGCGTCAGCATCAGCACAGTCTGACACAGTCTACCGTGGCCCTCAATGAATCCCTTTTGCTGGAGAAGATGGCACTGACCCCAGGCTCACGCTCAGCAGGGGAAAGGGACTGGGGAGAATTTAGCAACACTAGCTACCCAGTGTCACTGGGGTTGGGCTCCAGTGTGTCCTGGATGGCTACCTGGATTCTAGAACACTCAAGGGACTTACTGAGCCAGCAGGGTTCTGCACATACCAGCGCTAGGTGACTTCTAACCCCCGATTTGGTACTAATGCTATGTGAGGCGTTGCCATGGTGATCACTGAGGGAACACAAACGGTCCAGGTGTTCAATGCCCACATAGTACTTTTCTGCCATGTTTTTTACCTCATTGTGGAGCCAGCACATAGGGAGGGTGGGCACACTCTGTGGGTCTCCTTTTGCTGCCTGGGAATGTGCGGGCGCCTGCTTCTTCGCTGCCCTTCCTGGTTACGAATACCAAGTCTCTCCTGAAATCTTATTTCAGGTATGGGATCAGATAAGCAAGCTACACAGAACCAGGATAGAGTAAAGCCGCCAGGACGGGACGGGAAGCCACCGGATGTCGGGGAAGGAGGATGTTTGGGCTGCACCGAGACTTCCGGTGACTCTTGCTCTCCTCTCCCGCCCAGGAGTTCCCCCTGGCAGCCCTCGCTGGAACCGCTTGCCACTGTGGCTTTCCCACCACACGGTTCCCTCTTCATGACCGGGAGGATGAGCAGCTGTGCGCGCAGAAGTGCAGCGCCGAGGAGTTCGAGAGCTGTGGCACCCCCAGCTACTTCATTGTGTACCAGACACAGGTCCAAGGTAAGGCGGGCCCTCTCGACTGACTCTCCTTCCCAGATGTGTCCTGGACAGTCGGTCCCTAAGCCAGCCGTGAGAAGGGAGTTGCTGAGAGGGCAGAGGGCAGGGCTGCGGGCTCCTGGGTGTGAGACAGAATCGAGGAGCCTGAAGGGAGGTTCTGAGGAGCCCGGCAGAGCAGCCTCTGCCCCTCAGTCCCTCACCTCTGCCAAGGCGGCTCTTTCCTGATAGCAGGAGCAGAGATGTTGGGTGGGGAGAGCCCCCAGGGTCTCCTCTCCTCCAGCACAGATGCAGCGTGTGATCCCGGACAGCCCAGACCCCCTTCCAGGCCTCAGTTTGTCCATGTGAGAAATGAAGCGGTGGATGGTTGGCCTCTGAGGTCCTTTCTGTTTGCAGAGTTCTCTTGATGTGCCTAAAGCTCCTTTCTCTCTCTCTCTCTCTCTCTTCCCCATCCCTGACTCTGTCTCCCTTTCCCCCTCCTTCTCCTCCCCCTTCCTCTCCTCCTTTTTCTTCTCTCTTTCTCTCTGTCTCTCTCTCTTCCCCATCCCTGACTCTGTCTCCCTTTCCCCCTTCTTCTCCTCCTTTTTCTCCTCTCTCTCTCTCT
>NW_021604612.1:1574566-1599574 GCF_004785775.1 Grammomys surdaster
TCTCTCTCTTCCCCATCCCTGACTCTGTCTCCCTTTACTCCCTCCTTCTCCTCCCCTTCCTCTCCTCCTTTTTCTCCTCTCTCTCTCTCTCCCTCTCTCTCTCTGTCTCTTTCTTTCTCTCTTCCCCATCCCTGACTCTGTCTCCCTTTCCTCCTCCTTCTCCTCCCCCTTCCTCTCCTCCTTTTTCTCCTCTTTCTCTCTCCCTCTCTTTCTCTCTCTCTCTCTGTCTCTCCACTCCCCTCAGTCTCTCTTTCCATCTCTGCCCCTTTGCCAGGGGAACCCACACTGACTGTTTATCCCTCTACTGCCCGAGGGGATGCCGGGGATGCTGGGGATGCCGGCAGTGGCTGGGGTGGTGATGATGGGGATAGAGGAGACCATGTAGTGATGGTTTCAGTCGAGTTCGTTTGTTAGTTCCGGTCAGCCAGACACAAGCCTAGATATATCTGGGAGGAGAGGATCTCAGTCAAGGGACGTCCCCATCAGATTGCACATAGGCGTGGGTGTGGGGTGCTCTCTTTATTAACGACTGAGGGGAGAGGCTCTAACCCATTGTGGGTGGTGCCACCCCTGGGCAGATGATCTTGGATTGTATAGGAAAGCAAGCTGAGCAAGCCAGGAAACAGTTTCCTCCATGGTTCTGGCCTCTGCTCCTGCTTGAGCGCCCGCCTTCACTTTCCTCGGTCATTGAGTGTAATTGGGGACTTGTGAGCCAAAGAGACGGTTCCTTTGGTCGGTCGGTGTTTTATCACAACAGCAGAGAAGAAAACTGGGACAATGGTGGTGATGGTGATGGTGGTGATAAAGATGGGCAGGTGGACACTGCACGGGTGTGTCAACAGCACAAGTGCACTCGAGGCAGCCCACACTCTCACACCTGAGAGGGGAAGCAGCAGACACCTGTTTGCGATTTGCCTACGCATCCTATGTGTGTGCCTGGTGGTCCCTAGCTGGCAGTCCCACCCAATCTGATGTTGTGTTCAGGGTCCTGGTGAGCAAACACTGTTCATTTATAGTTCAGTGAGGAGGGAGGAGTGTGTGTGTGCGCTGCTGTCTCAGTCAGGGTTTCTATTCCTGCACAAACCTCATGACCAAGAAGCAAGTTGGGGAGGAAAGGGTTAATTCGGCTTACACTTCCACATCACTGTTCATCACTGAGGGAAGTCAGGACAGGAACTCACACAGGGCAGGAACCTGGAGGCAGGAGCTGATGCAGAGGCCGTGGAGGGGTGCTGCTTACTGGCTTGCTCCCCCTGGCTTGCTCAGCCTGCTTTCCTATAGAACCCAGGACCACCAGCCAAGGATGGCTCCACCCACAATGGACTGGCTCCACCCACAATGGGCGGAGCCATCTCCCATCAATCACTAATTGAAAAAGTGCCTTACCGCTGGATCTCATGGAGGCATTTCCTCAGGGGAGGCTCCTTCCTCTGTGATAACTCCAGCCGTGTCAAGGTGACACACAAAGCCAGCCAGTACAGCTGGTTTTCTGGGATCATCCAGCTTCTGGGCAGAGCTTCGTCGCGCCGGCCTGGAGGAAAGTCGTGCACGTGGTCACAAGGGGCTTTGCCGAGACCCCGCTGGAAACTGATGTCCTCTTGAGAGTTGATAGCCTCTCTGTGCTCATTCTCAGCACCCCGTCGCCAGCCTGTCCAAGCCCCAGCAGATCCTACACCCTGAGAAGAGTCATATGCGGCAGATTCAGCAAACTGCCCAGACCTTGCTCCTCAGAGGTGGTCTTTTATTAAGCATCTACTGCACAATAAGCCCTGCTTCTCCTGGTGGGAACTGAACCGTTAACAAGCTGTTTGCCTGATGCTCTTTACCAGGCTTAACCCACCTAACCCTCCACGATTAACCCGGCACGATTCCATGCATGCCGTGGTGACCAGTTTACAAAGGGGCGACTGAACACAGAGAGGTTGATCAGTATGACCGGAGCCACACAGCAAAATAGGGCAGTGTTGGGTTCCAGAACCTTACTTCTCACCAAAGCTTCTCAGCAGGATTTAGGACACTGCACTCTGAGTGGCCTGTTTGTTTCTGTTCCCTGCAGAGAGGAGACTGCAGTGTTATGACAGTCGGGGTATTGGAGAGGCAGTTAAGACTATTGATCCCACAGACTAGAGAACGGGACCTCTAGCTCCTGCCCTGGTTTATGGGGCTTCGGAACCAATAGACTGTTAAGGTGCAGGGAACCAGGAGCTAGCCTGAGATGTTACAAAGTAAAAGAAATTATTTTACTGCTAGGCCAAACTTACAGTCTCCTCGAGGGTAGGAGAAGGAAGCAGCTCAGACCAAAAGCACAGGAACCTCTTATAGCAAGCAAGCAAGCAATTACAAGAGTGGAATTTTGCAGTTATTTTTATGATCACAAGAAAGGTACATGTTACAGGTTTGTGGTCAGTGTCTCAGTTAGGGTTTTATTGCCATGATCAAGGCAAGTGGTTCAGTCCATTATCATCAAGGCAGGAACATGGCAGCATCCAGGCAGACATGGTGCAGGAGGAGCTGAGAGTTCTACATCTTCATCTGAAAGCTGCTAGCAGAAGACTGACTTCCAGGCAGCTAGGAGTAGGGGTTTTTTTTTTTTTTGGGTTTTTTGCTTTTTCAAGACAGGGTTTCTCTGTATAGCCCTGGCTGTCCTGGAATGCACTCTGTAGACCAGGCTGGTCTCGAACTCAGAAATCCTCCTGCCTCTGCCTCCCAAGTGCTGGGATTAAAGGCGTGCGCCACCACCGCCTGGCTGGGAGAAGGGTCTTAAAGCCCAGGCCCACAGTGACACACATCCTTCAACAGGGCCACACCTACTCCAACAAGGCCACACCTCCTTTAATAAGACCACACCCACTCCTACAAGGCCACACCTACTCCAAGGCCACACCTCCCAACAGTGCCACTCCCTGGGCCCAGCATATACAAACCATCACAGACAGTTACAGAACACACTGTGAAACATTTTATGGTCAATCAATTCTCAGAACATACCATGAAACAATGGAAACTATTCATGATGTGCAAATCAAAAGATTATTGAGGATGAACAAATAAAAAAATAAAAAAAACAAGTTGACCCTTAGCTGAGGATGTGACTGGGGAGGAGAAAAATACCATAAAGAACAACATAGAAATAAATCAAAGTCTAGCATTGTCTAACTACAAAAAAGGAAAAAAAAATCGAGTCAGCTGACCCTTAACATTGACCAAGTAAAATTTAATACTGAGGACAACAGCCATTATCATAGAGCTGACCTGTGGCTTCCCAGGAAGGTCTAAGTGGAGAATTCTTTGCGGGGGGGGCTGAGGGGGAGATGATGTAGTGGGTTCTGTGCCCCACCCCCACAGCCAAGCTTTTACTACCAAAAACAGTCAAACCTCAGAGAAGCGAAATGTTGCATAGGGGACATGCCCAGGGGCTTCTATTTGCCCCTTTTGCTCTTTTACTGAGGCACAGATCTCTCTACCCCTGGTCCCCAAGACCCCCCTATATCCTGCCATGCTGAAAGATATGTGTTCCTCAGTGTGAGTCTTTAATTACAATGCAACATTGTAACTCTCAGATCCTCAATGGGTCTTCAATGAGAGTCATTAATTACATTGTAACATTCTCTTGGGAGGTTGTTTTTTTTTTTTTTTTTTAAAGTCTCCTTTCCATAGAGGGAGAAGCACCTTTTTAAGTGCGGAGGTCCATGACCACTTGTCGGCCCTTGCCCCTGAGCACCAAAAGGAAGCAGAGAGCCTTCTGGCTCAGGTAGGGGCTGCAGTGGGTGGGGCTAGGTCTCCAGTAGGCGGGCTCTCAGTCCCATCCAATTGAACCATTGCAGCCACCAACTGTGAAAGACTTGCTGTGCTGGAGAACACCTGAGACTGGACGGGAGGCTTGTCCTCCTACTGGACTAATTCTGGTCCCTACTGTGCGCTTGGCACACTATAGTGCCTCTCCTCTTCCCGCTGTGACCTTGTCTCCAGGACACACAGTGCTGACCCCTCCCTGTCCCCCCCCCCCCCCACAGACAACCGCTGTATGGACAGAAGGTTCCTCCCAGGCAAGTCTAAGAAGCTCATCGCTCTAGCCAGCTTCCCGGGCGCCGGCAACACGTGGGCTCGTCACCTAATCGAGCTGGCCACCGGCTTCTACACGGGCAGCTACTACTTCGATGGCTCTCTGTACAACAAAGGTGAGGGGTGGAGGGTGAGGGAACCGCACGCACCACTCAGCACGCCTGACCTCATGGGTCAAGCCTGCCATGTACATGTCCTCTTCCCTCTTATGTCTGACACACACGCACATCATGTGTCTCCTGTCTTGGTACGTCCCCTGAGCTTGCAGCCTAACAGACATCTACTAAGTACCTAATGTGTGCTGGGCACCTCACTCCAGATATTGATGGGCCAACAGCTCTATGCTATCAATAGAGATATAATAGCTGTTTCCTTTGGGGCATTTATTGAGTGTCAACTGTTTTCCCGGCGTCCCACCTAAAGTACTTGCCATGCTTTATTTTGATGCTCTTTACGAACATTCACCAGGCACTGTTATGTTGGAAATACACTTCCCTTGGGTGGTTTTCAAGATGCATTTATGGAGCACCGACTGTGTGCCAGGTATCTAAGGGACCTAAGGTATGTCAGCCTCCCCTAGATACCATGTTGAGCTAGCGGTGACAGGTGTTGCCCTCCTGCCCGCCCCCAGCCCTAAAAAGTGGGGCCAAATGAAGAGAAATAACTGGCCCCAAAGTCACAGGTTTTCAAGTGTCTGATTGGAGAGCGTGCCCAACTGTTTCCTAGTTCACCCTCACGCCTTTATTCCTGTTGGCCTTCTTACCAGGGAGCTAGAAACCAGGCTGGCCCTGGACATGAAGCGCTTTCCTTGGTATGGGTTTTACATCTATGTGTGGACTACCTTTGTTGCTGTGGCTGTGGCTGTGTTTGGGAGAGGAGCATTTCCAGACTGTGTGTGCTTGGGTACACTACTGTACTTCTCTGGTCCTGTGGCATGAGCTTCATGAGGCTGATTTAACAGCAGATGGGCTGATGCACGGGACAAGTTCAGCACGTGGGAAGCTGGCCGGCAACGGCACTCAGGACAGAAAGCAGGGGGGAGGCAGAGACTGAAGGAGACTGGTGGGAGGGGAAGAAAATGGGGTGGGAGGTTGATGCCTACAGGGGTGTAGGAGCAGAGCAGGGGTATAGGACCAGGGCAGGGGTGTAGGAGCCGGGCAGGAGTATTGGAGCAGGGCAGGGGAGTGGCAGCAAGCTTCCTAGTTTTCTTTCACTTGCTGTGATAAACACTGACCAAAATCAACTCAGACAGGAAAAGGGCAGGAGTTGAACTAGAGCCCATGGAGGGAGCTGCTTACTGGCTTGCTTCCCCTGGCTTGCTCAGCCTGCTTTCTTATAGAACCCAGGACCACCAGCCCAGGGATGACTCCACCCACAGTGGGCCAGTCTCTCCCATATTACTCCTTAATCAAGACAATACTCCACACACCAATCTGACAGAGGAGATCTGAGTTGAAGTTCCCTCTCTGTGAGTCTCTAGTTTGTGTCAAGTTTACGAAAACCAACCAGCACACAGGGCCTGTGCCTTCAGATCCCAGCTCTCTGTATTTGGTTTGGGTTTCTCATCTCATTTAATCAGTACCTACTATGTGTGAGGTAGCACCTACTATGTGCAAGGCTCCAAGCCCAGACCCCTCAGCAGAACTGGAGTTGTGCTGTCATTTTGAGCTGCTGGCTGGAAGCATACCCGATTGCGGGTAGACCCATCGTCCTCGGAGTCCTCAGAGAAGGCACCCTGGGATCACAGAGGCCAGGGATCTGAAGGGTTTTCATCTCCAGTGTCAAGTTCAGTGAACCCCGTTTTGCAAAGACACATTCCAAGGTTTCTGAGATTCTGTTACCCCCTCAGTGGCAGACAAAGCAGCCACCTGGACACCTGGTTCCGCCCTCCCACCAGCTTCCTCCTGGCTTCAGAGAGCGATGGAGCCTCAGTCTGAATGTCCATGGTACCTTGCAGATGGAGCCTGGGCTCAAGTTCTCCCCCTCCTGAGCCTCAGCCTCTTTATTTAGAACAGGAGGAGTCAGCAGCGAGCAAACACAGAGCTTTTCCAAAAACACAACAAGATAATGGCAGGAAGGGACCTGGGAACACCGATCCAAGGTACCGCAGATTAGAGCTATGAGAAAAGGGGAAACATTATATTTTCCTGCAGCTCTGAGACCAGGACTTAGAACAATTTGTCCAGTGACTCCCTGGTGCCTGAGGGTCACATGGTCCCCAGGTAAATAGATAACTTGTGTGGTGACTCTGAAAAGTGATATTTAAATTTGTGTAGCGAACTGCTGGGTCCATTAGAAAACAGGAGTGTGGCCGGGCGTTGGTGGCGCACGCCTTTAATCCCAGCACTTGGGAGGCAGAGGCAGGCGGATTTCTGAGTTCGAGGCCAGCCTGGTCTACAGAGTGAGTTCCAGGACAGCCAGGGCTATACAGAGAAACCTTGTCTCGAAAAACCAAAAAAAAAAAAGAAAACAGGAGTGTGGAGGAGGCGGGGGGGCCCTGGAGGTGGAATTCAATAACATTCCTCAGGGAAGCCAAGCCTGTTGTCCCTCCTTAGGGACATAAAATTCTGGCAAATGTCCTGCCGAATGGCAGCACTCTCATTTACTCAACATTTAGACTCCGGAGTAGGTGTTTCCTGGCCAACGTGGTGTATTTTCAATCTCCACGGAATCGCGCTAGGTTGACAGCATGGTGGCATCCAAGACACGGCATCTCAGGTCTCCAGAGATGGAGAAGTAACTTTCCATACTGTCACCACTGATGACATCATGGATGCCTTCCTTTGGGCGTTGGGAAGTTTTCTTCTTCTTCTTCTTTTTTTTTTTTTCTCTTTTTTGAGACAGGGTTTCTCTGTGTAGCCCTGGCTGTCCTGGAACTCACTCTGTAGACCAGGCTAGCCTCGAACTCAGAAATCCACCTGCCTCTGCCTCCCAAGTGCTGGGATTAAAGGTGTGCGCCACCACTGCCCAGTTTGGGAAGTTTCCTTTACCGTTTTGTTGGTTTGGGTCTCTAGAGATCGGAGGTCTCACACTATAATCAGTGTAATAACCACTATAATGTTGGGGTTTTGCATGCCACCGGTATCTCCCCATTGCTGGGCTTGTGAGAGAATAGATTTCAGTGTAGACAAAATGAAGGTCTCAGGTGGAAAGTCTTTGTCTGAGGGAAGTCTGGCATGAGGCCTCACACCCCCATCCTCAGTACCCTCAGGGCTGTGTGCCTCTGAGAACATCAGGATGGTTGATAAAACCGTGCCCACAGGTGCTCAGAAAACACACAGGAAGGAATGATGGAGTGAAGAAGACGGTGAGGAAGCCTAAGGTGGTGGTGGTATGCGAGCGTGCATGCGTGCAAGTGTGTGTGTGTGTGTGCACGCGCGCGCGCGAGTGCACCCTACTCCGACCTCCACCTCCCCAGCTTCTAACTTCTTGGCTGGGGTTGCGCACAGGGTTCAAAGGTGAGCGGGACCACTGGCGAAGCGGGCGGACTATCTGCATCAAGACCCACGAGAGCGGCCAGAAGGAGATCGAGGCCTTCGACTCCGCCATTCTGCTCATCCGCAACCCCTACAAGGCCCTCATGGCCGAGTTCAACCGCAAATACGGAGGCCACATAGGCTTTGCTGCCCACGCCCACTGGAAAGGCAAAGGTACAGGAGGGATGGCCTGGGACAGCGTGGGGTGCGGGGTGACCAGCAGGGAGCTCTTAAGAGCCCGGAAGAGCTTGTACAAAGCAGCAGCTCTGACCAGCAGAGCCGCCGAGCGCCACACCCAAAGCCCAGGAGCTAAGGATTCCCCTTTTACAGTGAAACTTGATAACGGGACTCTCGACCCTTCTGCTTTCCTGAATAGCTCTAACTTTCTAGACTTCGGGGGATGATAAAATTGTAGGGCGCAAAAGGCTGGGAGGAGCACCCTCTACTCAGCAGCTACGGTTCTCGGTACAGTGATGGAGGCATTGCTTGTCAAACCCAGAGAGCATCGATTGCCACATTTGTGAGTCCTCTCTTCGGTATCACATGGCCTGCATCCAGACCCAGCCTATTCGGTGGCTTAGCCCTACAGCCGTGTGACCAGTATAACTGTAGTGACCCTGCCGTGTTCAGAGGGACCAGAGATGGGCCGGAGTTACAGCAAGCAGGGCCCCATGCTCTTCCCTGGGTAGACGAAGAGGCCTGAGCCAATGAGCAGACAGTGGCTGGGAACACCGAGTTCAAACCCAGCTGGGTCTGAGCTGAGAACCCTGGTTCTCTTACTAATGAGGAAACAGGCCTAGGGGGGAAAAGACCAGTAAGGTCACTGGGATACACAGTGGCCAAACTAGCCAGCTCTCCTCTTCCCAGGCTTCCTGGGGTCTGAAAGAAGGGGGTGTGGTTATCAACTCATCACTGAGCAGCCCCTCTTTCTGTCAAACCCTCCAGGAACTAGGGAGAAACTTCTTGTGCAGGGTATATGGGGCTTGGTACGCGCCCCAGGTCTGCTGAGCTGGGATCCCAACCCAGGCATTGATTGACACTCCCACATCAGCCTCTTCCCCAGCAGACACCTTGCCAGCCTCCGTTTCCTTATTTAAAGACACCTGAACCCCTAGACCAACACCAAGTCAGGGCATTCATTGAACCAACTCAAAACCAACAGAGGGCATATGGAGGATTGGTCCACACTCATCTCATCCTGGGGCTGCATTAGCCCCAGAATCCCCTCTCTCCCCAGGGAACAGAGCCCCCATTCTCCACCCCAGCCACCCACTCATCCCCCTCCTTGGACATCCTAGGGGCCAGGACAACAGGGGGGCCTCATTAGCAATGCAAATCACCAGGCTCCACTCCAGACCTACAGATCAGAGATGATCCATTTCCACAAGACTTTGGGGGCCTTACACACACACACACACACACACACACACACACACGCTTTAACTTTCACTGCCTTAAACCCTTACTGCTCATGTGTGGCTGGGGACCAGCTGCAGCAGTGTCACCTGGGAAATTTGAGGGTCTGTGTCCAACCAGATTTCGCAGGGGCTCCGATGCTCTCACAGGTTTTGAGACATGCTTTGGGCCACCCTTGATGTACAGTGGGTGGTGACCTGGGAGAAGCAGAGGCCGAGTAGCTGCTGTGTATGGCTAGTCACGGTAATCCTGTCCTCTTCTGATTAGAGCCTCTTCTGATAAGCCTCCCTACCCCACCCCCAACTTTGGTTCTATAACATTAACTTTACTGCCCCTCTGGAGCAGGACGGAGGCGAGATTTTATGTGATATGATTACACAAGGTGAATTGTCCTGGATCTGTTTAATGAATCAGATCCTGTGTTTAATGATTCCATGGGGAACTGGCACGGAGAAACCATTCATCAGGGCCTGGTTCCTCCTGACGACAAGAAGCTGGAGCGAAGACCGCCAGGCTGTGCACAGACAGCCTGCAGCTCCTCGGGGTGCCTTTGTTTCCGGATTTCTGGGTGCTGATCAATTACCAGGAGCCCTGAGCTAGCGGAGGGCTTTTGTTTCTGTTCTTCTTTGCAGTGAAGTTGTGGAGGAGCTTTGAGAGGTGGGAGTTTGGAGTAGCGTGGGCACACATCTGGTATGGGAGAGCTCGGAAGTTTAGGGAGCTGCTATGGTTTGGGGGCTGGGGGGAAACTGAGGCCAGCAGGAAGGGCCATATAGGGAGTCTCACAAAAAGCTGGGAGCCACCATCAGCAGGGATTGTCATAAGCAGCAGTGACTCCTCTGCACCTGGTACTCCATCAGGATCTCTGCAAAGCTTATTATCCTAAGATATCAAGGCTGCCCATTTGTAGATCAGTACACTGAGACCCAAGTAGAGCAAATTGCACCAACAAGGTCACCCAGTGCGGGTGGAGAGGAGCAGGGTTTCCAGCCCCGGGCACATGGCTGTGGAGTCATTGATAGACAACCCCTATGTCTCAGCCAGCACCCAAAAAGACAGAGAGACAGCTTCCCCAGAACAAGAGCTGCAGGTGATGGGATCGGAAGACAAGCTCACCTGAAGTCTACACCTGTGGGGCGCTAGGTGACAAGAGCCAGCCTCACCTGGGGGTTCTCCTGGGATGGTAGTAGCTGTCCTGAGTCACCAAGGATATCAGGAGGTGTCTCAGAACTAGGGACAGGCTGAGGAAGGGAAGGAGCCCCTGTGTACGCGCAGTTTCCTAATCTTCCCAGATACATCTGGTCCTAACCCGTTATAACAGTACGGGCCCAATTAGTCAGCTGCCTCGTGAATAATCTATTTGAAGGATAAAAAATAACCTGTCGTCAGCATAAATATTTCTCAAGTAGCCGTGGGGTTCCAGGAGGGGACTGGCAGAGGCATCTAAGGACAGCTCCGATGTGTTCTGTCAAGAGCAGCAGCCCTTCATCAGGGTGCAATTTAGCTGTGGGAAATTTCAATTTAGTTCAGCAGCGACTCTCCCCCAGTTCCTGCTGGGTATCAGGCTGTGGGAGGGAGCAGGGATAAGGCTGGTGGTAGCAGGAGTTGATCTGGGCCAGAGTGTGAAGATGGGCTGGACCGGATAGTGTTTCCCTGCTGTGTGGCCAGGTCACTTTACCTCTCTGAGCCTCAGTCCCCCTTCTGGTGATGAGCACACCTAGTTTCCTATGGGGTAGTTGGTAAGGATCTGTAGTCACCCAGCAAGGGGTTAGGATTGAGGAGGATTATAAGGTCCCCAACCAAGCTTGAAAGACTCACTGATCTCACGTGCTGCTCCCCCTAGAGGAGCCTGAGGAGAACTGCACCCTCCGCAGTTAAGCCCTGAGTGTGCCTCTTGGGATTCTCCCCGCTCTCCAGCTGTTTTTGTTTGCAGCATCCCCACGCCCACCTTTGGCCATCTCCGGGCTTCTCTCCCGCCTGAGCCTCAGCAGCTCTCCCTGAGATCTGTTCTACAACTACCCCTAAGATCACGCCATCACCTATCTAAGGCACCCTCCCAGTCAGGTGACTTTCTGTTAGCATCATGTCTAAACTTCACCCCACAGTTACCTGGCAACAGCCAGGTAGGCCTGGCCCACTATAAAAGGGGTTGTTTGCCCCCTCCTCTCTCTCCCCTCCTCTCTCTCTTGCCTACTTGTTCCCCTCTGTCCCCTCGTTCCCTTCCCTCTCTCTTCACGTGCTCATGGGTGGCCTCTACTTCTCTACTCTCTCTCTCTCTTTGCCTTTCTCTGCCTCTTCTACCCTCTTAACTCCCCTCCCCATGCCCTGAATAAACTCTATTCTATACTATACCGTCCTGTGGCTGGTCCCTCAGGGAAGAGATGTCTCGCATGGGCCCCACTTAGACATCCCCTCCCCCATACTCGTAGAACATATATTCTATCTCTTTTATCTTTATATAAACACATCACTCTCACATGGCAAGATGGCTGACAAGCCCCCCCCCCCCCAGGGGAGACAGTCCATAACAGTTTGAATAAAGTAGAGAGACCACAAGAAGACGCTTAATCATCCTAACCCCACCCCCGGGGGCTCAGGCTGCAGTGGAGACAGATTTGTAAGCAGGGTTGCCACACAGGAATGGCTCGCTGTGTGATCAGGAGGAAGAAGGAAGCCTGCAGAGCCCAAAGGAGGCTTGTGTGCGCCCTGGGGACCGGGGACGATGACGTCATACTTGAGAAAGCTCAATCAGTGAGGACAGCAGCCATCCTTATTGAGCAACTGCAGGGCTCAGGCCAGTGTGTGCTCTGGCGGCGCCCTGTATACAGCCCACCATTCCCTGTGAGTCTGTCATTGCTTCCAACACCTTGGTAATAATAAAAGGCCCACTCCGCGCAGCCAGACAGACCTCCCAAATCCTGCTCTGTTTCTCACTCTAAGTGACCTTAAACAGCACCTCGCTTATTCTATGCCTCAGTTTCCCCTTCTGTTAAATGTTGACCAGGTGGTGTTAGATACCTGTGGGGCCTTAGTAGAGTTAACTCTTGCCTACATCTATCTAGTGAAAATGCAATCCCAACCCAGCAATATGCCTTTATAATTAACATGTCAGTGGAAATCATAGACCTATGGTATAATTTATATAAATTATACATACAATAAATCTATCTTATAAGGCTGGGTATGGTGGCTCACGTCTTTAATCCCAGTATCAGGAGGCAGAGGCAGGTGGCTCTCTGAGTTCGAGGCCAGCCTGGTCTACAGAGTGAGTTCCAGGACAGCCAGGGCTACACAGAGAAACCCTGTCCTGAAAAATAAAAACCTATTTTTATATAAATTTTATAACATTTTCTTAGTATAGTCTGGGAGTACGTTGGAAGTACGTAGATACAGGCCTGATCTTTTCATCAGAATGGAGTCTTCGATGTGATGTCTTTTTTTTTTCTTTCTTTCAGTTGATGAAGTCATCTAGTTTATACTTTGAGGAGGGCTCTTTAACTAACTTTGAATATAGTTATCCTATTTAAAAGTCTTTTACAATACTATGTACTATTCATTAATAGTCCAAATTGAAAAAACAGGTGTAAATATTTGTTCATCAAAAAGTCTTACAACCGCCGGGCAGTGGTGGCGCACGCCTTTAATCCCAGCACTTGAGAGGCAGAGGCAGGCGGATTTCTGAGTTCGAGGCCAGCCTGGTCTACAGAGTGAGTTCCTGGACAGCCTGGGCTACAAAGAGAAACCCTGTCTCGAAAAACCAAAAAAAAAAAAAAAAAAAAAAGTCTTACAACCATTATTGAATTTAATAGGACATTCCAGATAGGCATAACTCTCGAGACAAATTTTAAATGATTAAAGCAATGACTGACTATTCAAAACACAAAGGCTTTGTTCAATTGGGAAGCATTTAATTACAGGTTTAAATGTCCGTTTAGTCAAAGGATAGGCAAAAGGTTTGCTGTTGTTGTTTTAAGTGTTTTTTTTTTTTTTTTTGGTAATAATTACTAAGACCAAATCGATACTTAAAGTCTATAGAATTAAGCATCAGTTTTATCTCAGGGCATTGAATTGGTCTTACACTTTATAACTTCAATATTATTTTAATCTTTATAACCATATCCATTTTTTAAACAATCCTTTTGTGACATATTTTGATCTTATTATGGTGACTAATACAAAATTTAGAAAACAGGGTTTTTTGGTTTTTAAACACTTTTTTTTTTTTTTTTTTTTTTTGTTTTTTCGAGACAGGGTTTCTCTGTGTAGCCCTGGCTGTCCTGGAACTCACTCTGTAGACCAGGCTGGCCTCGAACTCAGAAATCCGCCTGCCTCTGCCTCCCAAGTGCTGGGATTAAAGGCGTGCGCCACCACCGCCCAGCTTAGAAAACAGTTTTAATGAGGTAATTTAAAAAGGAAGTTCAGGAGGCTGTAATGTCAACCACAGAAAATATGGTATCTTCGATACCCAATAGTTATAAACCCAGGTAAAACACATTGACCAGATTTAAATTAAATGTCTGTTAGAGATTTAAGCCACTGTAACAGGAGCCTTGAAGTGTTTTGCGTTTGTGTATGTTCCGTTTTTGGTTGTCACTGATGGGAAAGCATTTCCTTTTATCGGTCTTTACCAGGTTATCAAAAGTATGAGGTGACCAGGGTATGACAGAGCTTAGCATTCATGACTTTATGACTTAATTAAAAAGAGTTGAATAATTCCTTTAAATATCTAATTACAGTGTCATACATTAAGAAGATCTGTAAACTCTAAGATGTCTATGCAAACCCCAAAGGAGGTTTTTAAAATGACAAATCAAAAAATACACATTTAGGGTTTTCTCGCACACTGGCCTTGCCAAGATACAGATCTTGAACACCCCTTTTAAAGAGACAGTGGTGCTCAAAACTATTCCTGAAATGTTGGTATGGATATAAATACTCACAGATAAACAAGATAAACATATCTAAAGCACAGACATGAGCTAGCTTTTTAATCTCTGGGATAAAGAACTTGGTGTCTGGGGCCCGGCAGAGTGAGGGGAGAGAGCAGCAACTGTCACTAGGAAAAATGTTTGCTAGAGAAGAGAGATTGTGTCATAGTTTCTTCATACCCTCCACTGGATAAGGACCAAGGAGATGACGGCTTCATCAGAATTGTATCTTGTTATTAATGTTATTCATGTTATTAAAATGCTTAAATTTGAAAACATACTAATTGTCCCAAAGAAAGATTTAGGACCATTGAAAGGGCCATTAAAAGAAGAAAAAGGAGATTTAGTCGACATGACCACAGTGGGAAGGGGGACAATGAGATCTGGCAAACCCCTCAAGTCTGTCTTTAGGGACCTGAAGTAAAAAATCTCAGAGGGGTGACCAGTCCGTTACTGTCTCTGTCTGGGCTTCAGGCTTGTCTATAAGGTGTTAGAATGTTGCCATAACTGAAATCACTCTCAGGGAGACAAGTTCCCCTCCAGCTAGCAACCCCTCCTTCTCCCAGCATGAGATCCTGGGGGTTATTCTATATCCTTGGGGTCCATTGCTTCACAGTCTGTTAGTCAGTCTGAGACATACACGTATCTCTTGAGAATATCTTCATTTCTGCTAGACTGGTCACTCGGGAGATCAAGTTTTATGATGATGATGTCCAGAAAAGCCACATGTTCCTACAAACTGAAATACGTCCTCACAAGGCTTAGAACAGACCGCACCAGACCAAACGGTTCCAAGTGGGATTTATTCAGGAGATAGGGCAAAGATGGGGGGGGGCATGGGGGAGAAGAAGAGGAATATGGAAGAAGAGAGCGAGGTCAGGGGGTTCTGCCTGTTTTATGTGGGCGGTGCCTCTCCCAGGTGAAGGTGGGAGGTAGCCAGGTGGACTCTGAGAATGTATGTCGGTTGCCTTGGCAACGATGTGGGGGTTGCCTAGATGTGATGTCACTGAGTTCGGAGCCTGATACCAACACAAATGACCGAGGGGCAGAGCTGGGTGGGTCTGAGAAACGTCTATGTTGGTGTCAGGGCCATTCAAACATCTACAAAGTTTCTTGTTTAGACCCCATGGAAGCAAAGGAACACAGGACCTCACAGTTGGGAGAGCAGACAGGAAACTCCCCTTGAAGATGGGGCTCAGCTTAAGTCCTTAGGAATGCTGGAGAAGGGCACAGACATCAGGTTAATAGCCTGAGGAGTCCCCCGAGCTCGGGCCAAGCTGAGATTTTGGGCTTTAAGGCTGAAAGGAAGACACTGAAATAAGCATGAGAAGGAAAGGAAAACAGGCTTCTCAAAGAAACTGTACAACAGGAGGAGACAAAGACTCAGACCAGGGAAAGGAAGGCCGGCCAGCTGTTTTAGAGTTTGCCTTTGTTTTGACATAAACCCCTTTAAAAAGGTGGTGGTGGTGGTTTTGTTTTTGGTTTTGTATTTTTTTATTTTTTTATTTTTTATTTTTTTCGAGACAGGGTTTCTGTGTGTAGCCCTGGCTGTCCTGGAACTCACTCTGTAGACCAGGCTGGCCTCAAACTCAGAAATCCGCCTGCCTCTGCCTCCCAAGTGCTGGGACTAAAGGCGTGCCCCACCACCACCCGGCTCCACTTTTGTTTTGTTTTTTTGGAGACAGGGTTTCTCTGTGTAGCCCTGGCTGTCCTGGAACTCACTCTGTAGACCAGGCTGGCCTGGAACTCAGAAATCCACCTGCCTCTGCTCCCAAGTGCTGAGATTAAAGGCAGAGTTTATTTCTAAGGTTTGGTTGGTTTGGTGTGGTGTTTTTTGTTTTTTTGTTTGTTTGTTTTTGAGGGTTGTTTGTTTTTGTTTGGTTGGTTTGGTTTTTGGAGGGGGTTTGGTTGGTTTATTTGTCTGTTTGTTACATTTACTGTAACTCACATGACTCGAAGAGCTCAGTACTATTCTGAGTTGCCAATTCGATCACGTATTGGAGAACGTTTTATGTTTTAGTTAAAGCGGCTGCCGATCTGCGACTTTTAAGAACTCCGTTCTTCCGCCAAAACCTAAACCTGGAGAAGGAGAGTGCTTCCTTATCTGTAGTCTGTTTTCTTTCCCTTCCCCCACCCCCAGTGCTTGCAAGTTAGGCAGCAATTATCGCTCACCGAGTCACAGAGCCTGCTAAAAGACCAGATGGCCACTTGTCTGCAGGCACTTCCTCCTTTCTGGAAGCCTTGTTCTCCCCCCTCCCCCTCTCTCCCTCGCTTATCTCTCGTTTTCTCCTGAAAAGTCACCTGTCTGTCCTAACTAGGGAGCATGTGTTTTGGGTCACTTTTATGCGCTGGTTTTGGTGGTTATCCTACAAGTTTACACAAACATGGAGGAACGCGAGACTGGGGTGAGCAAACCTTCCTATGTATCTTTCCCAAAGAGCCAATATCCCAGCACTCCGGAGGCAGAGGCAGGCTGCTCTCTGAGTTTGAAGCCAGCCTGGTCTACAGAGCAAGTTTCAGGACAGCCAGGGCTACACAGGGAAGTTTTGTCTCCAAAAACAAAGCAAAAACCCCTAACAAAAAGAATGGAGTATGTTTCCCCCACTGCACGTACTGAGAAGTTCCCCTTGACTTCAGCACACTTTAGGGTGAGGTGGGGTGGGTGGGATGGGGTAGGGTGAGAGAGAACTTGTATCTCTTGTCTCCAGTGGCTCTATCATTAGATGACCATAAACCTCTTAAGCTAAAGGTCACAGGAGAAGTAGCAGGGGGAAAAAAGCAGAATTAACCATTTGAAGAGGAGGGAAACAAAGGCCAAAAGTTTAACAAATCAAAACTTGTCAAAGACAAGGAAAATCACCACTAAACACAAACCAAAAAGCCCTCAGAACGCCCAAAGCAAACGAAATACACGGAAAACAAGCTAAACAGCTGAATCTGAAATGTCTTTAGAGTTCCAAGTGCAAGCAAGCCAAACCAAAGGTTAGACTGAAAGGCTTTCAAACGAGCACTCAAGAGCAGATACCTTAAAACAAATACTTTGAAAGCAGACGAAAAGAGATACCTCACAAAGCAGTGGTCTGTTAACCAGCTCAGAACAGACAGACAGGCTGTCCATAAAACCAAGGGAGGTCGGGAGGTCGGGAGCCCGGGACAGAACTCACCAACCACGCAGCTGAGGAAACATCACCAGATGGCCAGGGCTCAGTGGATCCCAGCAGGTGCTCTGGAGAAAAAGTAAGCCAATGTTTGGAACCTCACATGTCACCCTATCCAATGACATAAGAACCATAGCTCTAATCTTAAAGGGAATATGAGAGAGCTTATTCTGGAGCCAGTGAGTGACCGTGACCCAGAAACACAGATGTAGGTTACTCCAGATTCTGTGTTCCACCGTGGAGGCCTTTTCATGCAGTGTTTGTAGTTTGACAAAGTCATGAACCAAGACAGTTTAAAATACATGGGTGGGTACAGCAGAGAGGAGGGTACCACCAGACAGGGGAAGCCCTTCTATTGGGCCAGGATGCTGGTCTGATGATGTTCTTAGCTTTGGGGTTGGTAGAAGCTAACTGTTAATAGATTCCAAAAGGTTTCTATTAGTCAGGGGAGGTTAGTTCTAACACAGAGGTGTCCGAGAGCAACCTTTGCTACTTTGTAGGTTTTTTTTTCTTTCAACCCCTAACACCGATGGGAGAGAAAAAACGACAGAGAGGAAAGAAAAAGGGATATTATTATGGTTAGACTAGTTCCCGCTGATTAGGGGTGTCAAGTTTCTTGGGGCAAGTTTGGTCTTTGCCATCAGGATATCTAATTTCTTCTTTTTCCTTTTTTTTTTTTTTTAATGCACAACTCCTTAACAAACCACAACCAACAACAATCAACAACCCTCCCCACTCAAGGCCCTAGCGTTTATCTACCCTCGGAAAAGTCCTCAGAATCCCCAGTGTCACACAATCGCAGAAACCATCCGCAGCTGGCAAAATGATTTGCCTGCTAGGGCCCTAGGCAGATCGTAAGACAGCTGCTGTGGTGGTCCGAAGCAGCCCCCACCTGCACCTGGGATGAGAACAAAAGCATATTCTCATATTTCTGCGTTTTTAAAAGAAACCAAAATTGTCACTGCCTAGGGGTTCCAGAGGTCTAGAACTAACCCAAGGTAAGGTAATTGGCCCCTGGATCTGCACCATTCCAACTACCCCCACAGAACGACAGCTCTGATCATTAGTCTATGTCCATAAAGCTTCTTCCCAGTTCTAGTTCCTTAGTTCAAACCCCAGAGCTTCCAGCATGGTAGGCAAGCAAGTGCTCCCTGCTCCCTGGCCCTTCCTGTATAATTCTGCATTATCTGTACCTCCACATTTGGTGGTATCTATTCACTTGCTGTGGTCTGTGTCTAGAGCGGTGTCTGCAGCGAACCAGGCACCAGCCAGAAGGGTATGTTACCCAAGAACGCACATGTGGGCTTCAGGAATCTGGAACGTTTGTCATCTGCCCATCTGGTGGCGTGCTGACGCTCTGCTCTCTCCACAGAGTGGCCCGAGTTCGTGAGGAACTATGCCCCGTGGTGGGCCACGCACACGCTGGACTGGCTCAAGTTTGGCAAGACGGTACTGGTGGTTCACTTCGAGGATCTGAAGCAGGACTTGTTTACGCAGCTGGGCCGCATGGTCAGCCTGCTGGGCGTGGCAGTCAGGGAGGATCGGCTGCTCTGTGTGGAGAGCCAGAAAGATGGCAACTTCAAGCGCTCGGGGCTGCGCAAGCTGGAGTATGACCCTTACACGGCCGACATGCGCAGGACCATTGCCGCGTACATCAGGATGGTGGACACAGCACTGCGCAGCCGCAACCTCACTGGGGTGCCTGACGCCTATGGCCCAAGATGATGGGGGGGGAGGGTGGGGGGGGGGGGACCCGACACCCCGTGTCCCTTGGCGTCAAAGAGCTGGCTTCCTTCTGGCACAAAGCCCCAGGCTTCTGCCTGCCTTTAAGAAAGACCCCTTGGAGGCCTCGGGAGATGTCTAGACACCTTCCCCTGGAGAGCAGGCTGCCTGGTTTGGGGTGTCCCTGTCCCTGCCGTTGGTGGGAGAAGGGAGAGGACAATCTGGCAGGGGTTGGGAGGTTCTGGATGTGGCAGCTGATGGACATTTGTAAGCAATGAACCCTGCTCTGATTGGGTGGGCCCCTGCCTCTTCCCCTGAGCAAGCACCGGCTTCCTGATCTCTCTCAGGCCACCTCTGTGTAACAGACAGCTGGCTGGGACCTGTCTCCGTGACCTTGGGTGTCCGACTTCTGGGGTACACAGAGACTGGTGCTCTGACATTACAGTGGGAGCTGTCCCCCAGGCTAAAGCACATATGAGACCCAAGCTGGGTGTGGTCCCATCTCCAGGAACTCTGTCTTGTCTGATCATGCTATGTCTTGGGGGTGAGGGTGATGTTGGGGTTCTTGATCCTTCTTCCAAAGCCCCTTAGGTACCAAAAAAAACCCAACAGGTTGGCCGTGCGCCACATACAAAGCCCCGAGGACCCATCTTTGCAGAGTAGGGCCTGAAATGGCTGTCTTACACTGCCTGACTGATCCCTTAACCAGGGAGTCCTTTACTACCCAGGGCAGGGAACAAAAGTGCTCCAACTCGGAGGGAGCCACACCCAAAACTGTCCCCTACGCTCCAAACCGGCGCCGCCGCCCCCGCCGCCCCCCCCCCGTTCCTTGCTTGTAGCCCAGCAGGGCCAGCCCCCACTGGAGACTCCTCAGAAACGGGGTTAAAGAATGACTATCCATTCCCATTATTCCGCTGCTCTCGACGCTGAGACACCAAAGGATTTCTGACTCGAGTCACTGATCACATTTTAGGAAGCATGCATTCAGGATCCCGGCTCCCCACCTTGGGTCCCTCTGGCTTCTCTTCCAGCCCCTTCTCAGTTCCCATTACATAAACACAAAAGCCATAGTCACGGCCCCTCGCTCTTCTGTCCAGAGAGCAGCCCCTGCAGCCTTGAGGGGCAAGCGAACACGCGTTCCCACCTAGCCCAGGAACCCTGGAGAAGGTTCGTGAAAAGAGATATATTTTTTTAAGAGGAATATGACCAAGACATTCTGCCCCCTTGGACACTGCCCACACACACAAAAAAAGAAGGACCTACTTTTCCTTCCCCAACGCCCTCATCCGGAGGGTTTGGACCACCCCAGGGCTCAGCCAAGGGGGATCTGAATGTATTTTGTACGGTGTTTCCCCACCCCAGACTAATTTCTAGTTTTCTTTCACTGGGTAGTAGAGGGCCTGGCCTCCCCTCCCGCATGGAGGTCAGCTCTCTCTGAGAGACTCTGGGTCCAGAACCTGGGCCAGTTCTTTGCTAGTGGCCGCCTCTGGTCACGAACTTTCTGTTCGAAGATTCCTCAGGTCAACACTATCATTAAAAGAGAGTTTTGTTGCTAATTGGTTGCCCTGTTGTATATGGTGTGTTTCACACAAGGGGGTGTTTTCTCGGGCGTGAGCGTATGAGAATGGGGAGGGGAGGCCTGAGGCGTGGAAATCTCTGGGTTTATCATGCACAGATGTGGACAAGAGTGTCCATGGGAGATATCTGTGTATGTGAGTGACAGAAACCCTGTGTGACTGCTATACATTGACTCTGCAGTAGAGAAGCCAATGGTAGCATAGAGAGGCCCAGGGTCCTTGTGTTTCCCCATTGCCATCAACAAACCTCCACCTGGCTTCTGCCACCAACCAGACTGGGCCTTCTGTGGGAGAGGCTGTGACCAGAGACTTAACCAACCCAATCAAGGGGAGGAGGAGCTTTTAACGTTGTCCTGTGGACAGTGAGAGAGTGGGGCAGCTGAGATGGGTAGGGAAAAGACAGGGAGGGGCGTCTTTGTACCCAGAGTCCTGGGCCACCCATGCAGGAGGAGCAAGGAGGAAGACTTAAGTGTCAGAGTCCCTGCGGGAGGGATTGCTGCTCATGGAAACCATGCTGAGTGTCTGAGCTCATCTGGGCCCAGGCCAACTCAGGTGTCAGTGTTAAACCAAGTCTGACCTGTCAGAGGCACCCCTCAATCCTAGACCTTTTTTCCTGGGCTGACCAATCCTAGACCCTTGAATTTTGGTCACCAAAATGTAGACCCTTGAACCCAGGCTGACCAATCCTAGACTCTTCCTTCGAACCATCTACATTCCTAAAGCTACTGTCAGTCACCCGTTCCCAGTGAAGGAAGCTATGCGACATCAAGCTGGCCTGGATTCTTGTCTCAGGATCACAAGGAATCTGCCTCCCACTCCTTCCTGATGTCCCGGTCCATAGCCAGGGGTGAAGTTGGGCTGAAGCACCTGTCAAAACAACCAATGCTGGAATCAAGTCTTTATATTTCAGACTTGGGAGGAACTAAAGTAGCTTTTATTTATTTATTTATTTATTTATTTATTTATTTTAACTCACACATACTTCCTGAGCATGGATTACCAGTCCACCACAGGCCCTGCGCCCTGTTTCAGAGAAAAAGAGAAAAAAAGAAAAAAAAAAAAAAAGACTTAAGAACTCCCCATCCCTGTACAGTTCACAGAAAGTATTTGGGGAAGAGGCTAGTGAGGCCCCTGGTGGCCCCTACAAACTGTGAACCGAACTGCAGACACTGCTGAGCCCCAGCATGAAGACCGATTTCAGGGCTAAGACTCTCACTGTGGAACAGTGTGTACACCAGTGTGTGCAGTAGCTGAGGACTGGGGGACATCCAGGCTGGACCCTGCTGTCTTTCCACAGTGACTTCCAGACTCAAGTAGAATAAGGCTGATTACTGGAATCAATTCCAGGTTTCCCCGGGCGCCCTGGAGGTGGCTACATCCGTGTGAGAGGGAAGAAGAGAGGCAAGGGGATGCAGGCAGGTCTTCCTAGGACAAGCCTCCTGGCAGAGGCCCAGGCCCTCTTCCCTTGCTTGCATCTCTTTGTCTTCTTTCTCCTCATCTCTCCTCACTGTTTGTCTTAGAGCCCTGGTTTCCCTCTTTGAGGTCTGACTTCTCCTAGCTAACCTGGCACCCCTTTCCTTTCCGCCTGCCCCTGATTGTCTCTCTGCCTTTCTACGACCTCCTCACCGTCCTCATCATCATCCTCCTCCCTGTCCTCCTCACCGTCCTCTCTGTCTTCCTCACCATCCTCCTCACCGTCCTCACCATCCTCCCTGTTTTCCTCACTGTCCTCCTCACTGTGCTCCTTACCTCCTCACTGTCCTCACCATACTCCTCACCGTCCTCCTCTCTGTCCTCTCTGTCCTCCTCACCATCCTCCTCCCTGTTTTCCTCACTTTCCCCCTTACCATGCTCCTTACCTCCTCCTCACTGTCCTCACCATCCTCCTCACTATCCTCCTCTCCATCCTCACAGTCCTCCTCACCATCTTCCTCACTGCCCTCCTCACCGTCCTCCTCACTGTCCTCTCCATACTCCTCTCCGTCCTCCTCTCCATTCTCCTCATCGTCCTCTTCTCTGTCCTCCTCACCATCCTCCTCTCCGTCTTCTCTGTCCTCCTCACCATCCTCCTCTCCGTCCTCTCTGTCCTCCTCACTGTCCTCCCATTCTTGGTCTCCCCATTGATGCTGCAAGTGTCTCCCCTCTACCCCTTGATCTTACAGCTAGCTCTCCACTCCTCTCCCCTTCCTTCCTCCCTCTCTCCACCCCCATCTCCTCATCCTGCAAAGTGGGGGTGGCTCTGTGGGATCCAGGCCTAGTGAGACAAATGTACCCAGCCTGGTAACCAAGAAGTGGTTTCCTTAGCAACAGAATCTGCAGAACCTGGAGCTGCAGAGCTAAGCTGTCCTGTCCTTAGCTCTGCTATTATGGTAATAGGCTTGAGGAAGAGAAAGAGAGGAAGTGAGAGGGAGGGAAAGAAAGGCAATGAGTACCAGACAATGCCTGCCTCAGTGTGACACCTATCACTCAGTACGATGCTGCTGTGGTCCCTCCTCATACTGTCTGATATTTTGGGAATACTCAAAATTCAAGGCGCAGGGGCTGGAGAGATAGCTCAGTGGCTAATAGCGCTGACTGCTCTTCCAGAGGTTTTGAGTTCAATTCCCAGCAACCACATGGAGGCTCACAACCATCTGTAATGAGATCCAACGCTCTCTTCTGATGTGTGTCTGAAGATAGTTACAGTGTATTCACATATATAAAATAAATAAATCTGCCAGGCAGTGGTGGCACACGCCTTTAATCCTAGCACTTGGGAGGCAGAGGCAGGCAGATTTCTGAGTTCGAGGCCAGCCTGGTCTACAGAGCGAGTTCCAGGACAGCCTGGGCTATAAGAGGGAGTGAAGGCAGAGAGAGGTAAAGCAATGGGTGCTGGGGTAAGCACGTAGAGGACTAGACCACATGTTGGCTGTTGGATATGTAGAAAAGACAAAAAAAGGCCAGCGGAACTTGGAGCTCCCCCTCAGCAGTGTTCACCCCAGGGGGATCCTGTGACTAAGATCCCAGTGAGATTTCCCCCACTGAGAACACAGTGTGTACACCGGAGAAGGTCTAGAGTGCCCTCTAGTCTCCTGTCCCTCGGGAGTTCTCCTGGGCAGGGATGGAGGAGGAAGGGTATAGAGAAGGATACAGACATCTCCAATTCCATCCTCCATTCTCAACTGCCCAGGAGAGACATGGAGGCGGGAACCACCCAGGGCATGGCAGAGGCATGAGAGGCCCAAAGACCTTAACTAACTCACTTTGGGACATAGACACTGGTGACAATGCTTGGGGTTGGAACCAGAAACCATCAGAGCCCGTTTGGAAGGTAGAAGAGGCAGAGGGTGTACTGGGAGAGAAGAGGAAGGAGACAGACAGACGACAGACAGACAGACAGACAGCCTTAAATCATTGCTTTGGCATGTTATACTCCAGCTACATGAGACTGCATGACTATCTCCAAGAAAAAAAAACAACAACTCTGTCCAGGTACGTTCCTTCCTTCTCAGGGAGATGGATTGGGTCCCACTTCTAGTCTGATATGCAAGATTCGGAGGAATGGAAGAGGTATTATGGGGGGTAAGGGGCAGAGAGCTGTTCATGCTGACACGGAAACACGTCCCACATCTTTCTGGAAAGCAATGACACACGGCATTGAGGTGGCCCCAGAGATACCTCTGTTCATTTGTCTACAGCAGTTTACTATCTCCGTCAGATTTACAGCCCGCAATCTGCCAGCATTCAGGAGAGACGTCTGGAAAGGAGGGCACACCTCAGAACATGGAGGAGGAGGGAAGGACGGGGTGTTTCTGTCCCACCCCGACTGACTTGTCTCTCAGCAAAATAGTGGCTGTGTTCCAGCAGTCCCCGCAGCCCTGTTGCTGATTGAAATGTGCAGGCCTTGAGGGAGGCAGCCCCTTGATGCAAATGACTTTGTGGTGTTCCCTGCGTTAGCTACTAGACTACAGGGAATGAACAGTCAGAAGAACGGCAGAGTGGAGAGCTTGCTGGTGACCTTCATGGGTACCAAAGGAAAGGGCTCAGGGAGGAGACTTTGGTGAGGCCTGGGGTGGGCTTCTCTATGGCCGCCAGGCTTCCTGAAGTTGACATTAGTGCTGATCTAAGATCTTCTGAAGCCAGTTTTCCAAAAGATTGGGCCCTAAAGTCCCAAAGCCTCCTGGTGGAAGGACCACAGCAGTGTGTGTGTGTGTGTGTGTGTGTGTGTGTGTGTGTAAACAGGTGACCCTGTGAGCTTGCCAGTGTCATGTATGAAAGAGCATGTTAATGCTAAGACCACTGAAGCATTGTCCCAAGAGCAAGGCACTGATGGATATGGCCACTACCCAGGCTTTTATCTACATCTCTCAAACTCACTTGGCATCCAGCACATAGTAGTTGCTCGGAGACCCTAAAGCAGTCATGTCCCAATAAAGCTTCTAAGAGGCACCACAGTCAGCAGACAGGGCAGGCTTGAGTTAGCCCTTGGCAGCCTGGGATCTGTGCCCAGGAACAGAGATGTCTCTTGCTCTCACCCCAACCTGAGCCCTTGTGGTAGTGTGAATATTCTTGGCCCAGGGAGCAGTACTGTTAGGAGTGCCTTGTTGGAGTAGGTGTGGCTTTGTTTGAGTAGGTGTGACCTCGTTGGAGGAGGTGTGGCCCTGTTGGAGGAGGTGTGGCCCTGTTGGAGGAG
>NW_021604612.1:1599584-1607831 GCF_004785775.1 Grammomys surdaster
GGAGGAGGTGTGGCCCTGTTGGAGGAGGTGTGGCCCTGTTGGAGGAGCTATAGCCCTGTTGGAGGAGGTGTAGCCCTGTTGGAGGAGGTGTGGCCCTGTTGGAGAAGGTATGGCCTAGTTGGAGTAGGTGTGCCCTTGTTAGAGTGGGTGTGGCCTTGTTGGAGGAGGTGTGGCCTTGCTGGAGGAGGTGTGGCCTAGTTGGAGTAGGTGTGCCCTTGTTGGAGTAGGTGTGTTACTGTGGGCATGGGCTTTAAGACCCTCATCCTAGCTGCCTGGAAGCCAGCCTTCTCCTAGATATTGAACTCTCAGCTCCTCCTGCACCATGTCTGCCTGGATGCTGCCATGTTCCTGCCTTGATAATGGACTGAACCTCTGAACCTGTCAGCCAGCCCCAATTAAATGTTGCCCTTATAAGAGTTGCCTAGGCCGGGTGGTGGTTGGCGCACGCCTTTAATCCCAGCACTTGGGAGGCAGAGGCACACAGATTTCTGAGTTGAAGGCCAGCCTGGTCTACAGAGTGAGTTCCAGGACAGCCCGGGATACACAGAGAAACCCTGTCTCGAAAAACCAAAAAAAAAAAAAAAAGAGTTGCCTTAGTCTTAGCCGTGGTCTTCACAGCAGTAAAACCCTGGCTAAGACAGTCACAGTGTCTCTTCACAACAATAGAACAGTGACTAAGACATCTGGTTTGAGAACCCACTTATGTAATTGCGTACTGGATGGTAGGCGTGGGGCAGATGTGACATCGGGATGAATAAGAGAGGTGTGGATCTGACAAGACACTTGGGAGGAAGCTGAGGGCAATTGTCTACCGAGGAGGAGAAGGAGAGAGGAGGAAGGAGACGCGGAGCCCACGGCTGGGCTTCCTGGGTTTGACAAAACGTCTAGGTTTAGGTTGTGAAACAGCCACTCCAAGCTGTGCTTTCCAGATTCACACAACGGACCCCAACTTCCCAAATGGGGGTATTTAGTAACATCTGGAGGCGTTGTTGGGTTTTTCCACAGCTAGGGGCGTTGCAGGCTTTTTTGATGGGTAGGGACAAGGCTCCTCACCTCTCCCCACACAGTGCACACGACGCACGGCGGAAGTGACCAGGAGACAAGGCGCTCTGAGTTGTGGTGGGCTCAGGGATGACCACGCGGATACCTTCCCGTTCTTAGCTGCAAGGATACCTTACAGGTTCCCATGACAACCGCCAGGCAAGGAAGGACCTTGGATTCTATACAGCTCACCAGCTTTCTGAGGTTCTTTCTTCTGCTGGAACTACCCGCACCCCTCCCCCACCGCCCAGAGAGAAGAATGTGAAGAGAAAGGTGTGGTCCGAGAATTTTCCTCATGATAAATGAGGGCAGTGGACTAATTCCCGGGTGAGGCATTAAAAACAAAACCAAAGAACAAAACAAAACAAAAAAAAAAAAGGGAAAAAGACCATAAAAACCACAAACCTTATATGGGAGAGAGTGGAAAGGGAGGCATTGAGCCAACGACAGTTTGGAAACTGTGAGTAGTTTTCCAATTTACCGAGGGGCTGAGGTTGTGGCTCAGTGGTTAGGGTTCCCTGTTCCATCCCCAGTACTACCTAATCCAGTGTTCGGTGGTGTGTACCTGTAATCCCAGCCTTCAAGAGGTAGAGGCAGAAGGGTCAGCAGTTAAGGCTATCTTGGGCTGTTGTGACTTCAAGGCTAGCCTGAGCTACATGAGACTCTATCTCGACAAACAAAAAAAAAAAGGGGGGGAGAATAAATCAATTAGATTCTCCCTGTTAAAAAAAAAAAAACAGTGGGGTTCTGTTTTCCGTGTTGACGGTGACATTTATTACTGAGCTCCCCACCCTGGGGTGCACCCAGGAAATGTTTAAGCAAGTGGAGGGAGGGGAGGTGCCTCTGACATCTAGTGGGTTGAGGCCAAAGCAATGTACCTAGGGTTACCGCACGACAGAAGATGGTCTCACCCAAATAGTACTGGTATCGAGACACTGACAGAACCTGGTGTGACCTGAGAAAGGCAACAGCTCAGAGCTTGGACAGAACACATCTAGCAGGAATTTTATTTCTTTTAATTGGCCAGCGAGCCCCTCTGAATCTCCTGGTCAGCACGGAATTTAAGACTTAGGATTGGTGCATTAGCGAGGAGTGCATAGGACCAGGGTGAGCTGGAAGAGCAGGTGTTACCTGAGTTATCAAAGGCCCATGTTTGCCGCCGCCTACCTAGAAGGATGGAAGCCAAGCAGGCTCCCTCGGCCCGGTGCGCCCTTCCAACAGTGCGCCCTTCCAACGCTCGCTCCCCGGCCCCTCTATTGGTTACTTTTTCTGACGCATGGCAGCCGGAGCAGGAAGCTGAGAGCTCACATCCTCAACCACAAGCCAAGCAACGGAGAGAGCAAACTGGAAACAACACAAGGCCTTTGATTTCAAAGCACACCAGCCGTAGCTGAGCTTTTTATTGATGTTGTGAAACGCGGTGACCGAAAGCAACCAGGGAAGGAAAGAGTTAATTCAACTTACACTTCCACATGGTCATCATAGCTACAGGAACTCAAGCAGGGCAGGAACCTGGAGGCAGGAGCTGATGCAGAGGTCATGGAGGACGCTGCTTACTGGCTAGCTCCCCATGGCTTACCCAGCCTGCTTTCTTACAGAGCCCAGGACCACCTGCCCAAGAATGGCTCCACCTACTATGGATTGGCCCCACCCACAATGGGCGGGACCCTCCCCGTCAATCACTAATTGGGAAAAGGCCCTACACCTGTCTTATGGAAACATTTTCTCAATTAAGATTCTGTCTTCTCACACTTGTCTAGGTTTGTGTCAACTTGACAGAAAGAGAAAAAAAAAATCCAACCAGCACACCCTCCCCCGTGACCACTTCCTCCAGCAAGATTGCACCACCTAGAACTCCCCGAAGAGCACCACAAACCTAGGTCGCAAACGCCTGAGATTAAGGAAAACCTTTCTCATCCAAGCCACCAGAAGGCCTCTGCTGAGATCCAGCTGCCAGTGAGAGCCGAGCCTGCAGCTTTCCAGCTGTTTGTCATCCTTAACTCGGTCGGCCTGCGCGTTCTCTAATCAGGAGCACTCTGTTTCAGAAATGCCACAGCTAAACGAGGCCCCGCCATCTCTAGAGCTCAGTATCCCTCTCTGCAAATCTAGGATGTTGAACTACGTAAGCTCCTAAGGATTCGGTGTATCTAACAAAGAAGGGGTCATTCCTAGGCCTGGAGTCACAGAAGCCAGCCTGCCATATAGGAAAGGACAAAGGCTCAGAGAGGGGCCGAGCCCACCACACCTATTTCCCCTAAACCTACAGCTTATCTTGGCAAGCTGCAGGCTAAAAGAACGAGGCAGGGGAAACCTGACCCAGGGAAAGCCACGCCCACTTCCTGGCCTCCCTAGGTTACCCATCCTTTGCCTCTCTGGGCCGTGGAAAGTGTTTAATTAATAAACACGCCTTTAATGCGAGTTGATGTTGAGGAGCGACATTTAAATGCTAATTATTGTTATCAGAGGCTGTTTTCTGCCTAATTAAATGCATGGATTCTGTAATTATTAGCTAATTGGGTCCCAAAGAGAAGCCAGGCCCTCAGGTGTTACAACTTTCTCTCTCGCCTCAGCCATTGACCTGATTCCAACGTCCTAGGTAAGCCTAGTAGTCTGGGTTTGAAAAGGGGGTGATCTGGGGTGCTAGGGAAAGAAAATGAGCTCTGTCACCACTTTGTGCCTTTTTTTTAAAAAATGTCAGTCACGGGGGCTAGAAAGTTGGCTCAATGGTTAGGAGCATTCGCTGCTCTTGCAGAGAACCCAAATTGAGTTGCCAGCACCCACCTGGTAGCTCACAGCCGTCTGTACCTCAGCGTCGGGGATGTGATGGCCTCTTCTGAGCTCATGGCGCAGGCGCAGAGGGCACACACAAATGAAACGGAGCTCCTCCCTGTGCACTGGCAGCCTGGCTTAGGTCACGATTCTTCCTTTCTTTACAAAAAGAAATTGCTCTATTCAGTTGCTTTCACTCTGTTTCCCTGCCACGTGAGTGTGTGTGTGTATGTGTGTGTGTGTATGCATGTGTGTGTGTGTATATGTGTGTGTTATGTGGTGTGCGTATGTGTGTGGAGTATGTGTGTGTGCGTGTGGTGTAGTGTGTGTATGATATGTGTTGTGTGTGTGGTATGTGTGCCTGTGTGTGAGTTTGTGTGTATGTGTATGGTGTATGTGTGGTACGATGTGGTATGTGTATGGAGTGTATGTATGTGTGTGTGTGTGTGTGTGTATTTGTGATGTGAGTGGTGTGTGTGTGATGTGTGCATGGTGTGTGTGGTAAGTGTGAGTGATTGTGTGTGGTGTGCATGTGTGCTGTAGTATGTGTGTGTGCTATGAAGTGTGTGCTATGGTGTGTGTGTGTGTGCTTTGATGTGTGTATCCTGTGGGGTGTGTGTGTGCTTTGGTGGTGTGTGTGTGTGCACACACTGTGGTATGGAGCATGTGTGTGGAGCATGTTCACAGGCAATTGTGAAACACCAGACATGAGTGCTGGGAACTGAACTCAGGTCCTCTGCAAGAGCAGTTGATGCTCTGAGGAGTGGGTCCTTGTTTCTCTCAGGGGTGAGCTGAGTGTTCTTTGTCTCTCCCCAGGGCAAGTGCACCACTGTTGGTGGTAACACATCTTGGCCTGAAGAGCCTCCCTGTGCACTGCCCTTGACGTCACTGCAATGCAGTGACGCTCCTTGTGTTGGTTTTACTGTGTTAGGTTGTATCTTGGTTTTGTCTGTCAGACATCTTTGTTCTTGTGAACCCAGGCACACAGAGGCCTCCTCCCCAGCATCACTGCTGTTCAGTTCCTCCTGCGGATGTTGGTATAAGATCAGTTCCTAAACTGCCACCGACGCTAACATCCATTTCTCTGGCATCCAACCTACAACAGTAGGCAAATGTCTTAGTTAGGGTTTTATTGCTGTGAACAGACACCATGACCAAGGCAACTCTTAGAAGGACAACATTTTAATTGGGGCTGGCTTACAGGTTCAGAGGTTCAGTCCATTATCATCAAGGCAGGAACATGGCAGCATCCAGGCAGGCATGGTGCAGGAGGAGCTGAGAGTTCTACATCTTCATCTGAAGGTAAACAGGAGAAGACTGTCTTCCAGGCAGCTAGGACAAGGGCCTGAAAGTCTATGCCCACAGTGACACACTTCCACCAACAAGACCACACTTCAACCAGCAAGGCCACACCTACTCCAATGAGACCACACCCAATCCAACAAGGCCACACCCAATCCAACAAGGCCATACCTCCAAATAATGTCACTCCTTGGGCCAAGCATATTCAAACCACCACAGCAAGCAAAGGATCCTTCATGTTGACCATTAAAAATGAACCATCCGGGGCTTGCAGGATGTAGCATAGTGGTTAAGAGCATTCCTCCTTACTGCTGAGAATCTGGGTTTGGTTCCCACCATCTACACGGTGGCTCACAACCATCTCTAACTCCAATTCCACTGGGTCTGATGCCCTGTTCTGGCCTCTGCAGACAGTGCACACACATGGGATATGATATAGGGAAAGCACTCATACATGTTTATTTTAAAGTTTAATTTAATTATTAAGTTTAATATTATTTTATTATTAATATATTATAATAATATAATATAATGTATTATATTATATTAAAATAATATATTACATATTACTTTATGTATATAAATATAAATTATATATAAATATGTAATATATATTATAATATTGTATATTATATAATATTATATATTATATATCATATATAATATTTTTAATATTATTTTAATATTATTTAATATAATTATTAAGTTTAATATAAATACATAAATATAATATACATAATTAATATGAATAGTAATATTTAATATTGTGTAATATAATTATTAAGTTTAATTTAGTTATTAATTTAATTAATTAATTTTAATTTAATTTAAAGTTTAATTCACAGCCTTGCTCAGGGAAGAGCAGGCAAAGAAATGACTTGTGCTTTGCAGACAAATCTGCCCCAGCTGCGCAGTTGATCTGTGCAGGAACAAAGCAGCCATGTTGAGGACCTGAAACCACAGGATTATCTTCACATCCATCAGACCTAGTTTACAAAAGCAGCCAATGGTCCCATTGCAATAGTTTGCAACCTCTGGACCACTTCAACATCTCTCCGACCAGAGGCAGTTGACGGAGATTCCTTAAGGCTCATGATCCGAGGGGATGCCACCCACCATGGTGAGCAAGGTGCAGTGACAGATGGCTCTGCCTAATAGCAGTGTGCAGCTGGTCCTCACCTCCTCAGGCAGGACAGGAAGCTGGGCCAGGCTATAAACTTCACGGCATAGCCCTCCAGCCTGCCCCTGGTGACCCATTTCCTCCAGCGAGGCTCCATCTGAAGGTCCTGTAATGTCACCAAACGGCATCTCTAGTAGCAGAGCGTTCAAATGCCTGAGCCTGTGGGGAACTGAGGTGGTTTGTATAGGTTTGACCTCCATAGACTCATGGGTGTGAATACTTGGCCATAGGGAGTAGCAGGATCAGAAGGTGTGCCCTTGTTAGAGGAAGCATGTCACTATGGGGGCGGGCTTTGAGGTCTCCTATGCTCAAGCTATGTCCAGAGTAGCACACAGTCTTCTACCGCCTGTGAATAAAGACATAGAATTCTCAGCTCCTCCAGCACCATGTCTTGCCTGCGTGCCTTCGTGCTTCCCGCCATGATGATAATGGACTGGACCTCTGAAACTGTAAGCCAGCCCCAATTAAATGTTTGCCTTTATAAGAGTTGCCTTGGTCGTGGCTTCTCTCCACGGCGATGGAAACTCTTACAAGACCAGAGCCATTGCACATTCAAATAATAGTTCCACCCTCCCATGTCAACCTGAGGCCTGGGGAGGAAGAGGCTGGCAGCTGCCAAGCAGCAGCCATGTGTTAGATGGGGATGGGGCCGTAAATAATCCCAAGTGTTATCTGGTGTAATTGTTTCATGAAAACCACGGGCAAAGCACTTAGACTCCCCCAACTATAATGCTCAACTTGCATTAATCGTAACCATGTGCTCATGGGAATTTAAAATGAGAAGGCGTTGTGCTCAGGTTTGGGAATGTGTTCTGCTGTTTGTATGGTACCAGAATCAGGCTGGTACCAACCCTCCATCTATCCATCCTCCAATCCATCGGCCCAACCCTAAGCCACAGGCAGTAAGCATTGCAGGAGACATTACATACGAGTCTTTCCCATCAGATACCATAAAACCTGTGTTTATGACAAGGAATGTTCAAATCTGTTTATCTTCCCCCATCTTGTAAGACTTTTATGCAAATATTCCAATCCCCACCAGCAAAATCTTTCTTTTCATACCTGCTACACTCTCAGATCACAGCAGCCGACCTCTCCCCGCCCCTCCATTTTATGTGCACAGATTTTAAGCCTAGCCGATTGGGAAGGACCGAGGTTGGGCCTCTGCCAATGGGTAAAGGCACATACAGCGTTCACCTGCCTCAGAATAAAAACCCAGTGTGCTTCCTGTCCCACGTGCTCACTTCCGCTTTGATGAGCAGCACGTGAAGAGCCCAGTCTTCCTCACATCCAATGAGGACCTTTCTCACAGCCAATGCGTTCCTCACATCCAATGAGGACCTTCCTCACATCCAATGCGTTCCTCGCATCCAATGCGGACCTCCCAAACTCTGCCTTAAGGGGAGGCAGCCATTGTACAAGAACAACAAAGCTTGCTTTAATTAATTTGGCCATGATGATTTGGGTCTGTGGGTCTTCCTCCTCTCATCAACTCTGAGAACCCATGCCTGGTCCTTCACGCTGGGGGATGGGCTGTTGACCCAGTGTATGAGAGTGTAAGTCACACCGCCTGGGCTCAGCCCCTCCGCTCCAGCTGACATTTGCCATCCACCCTCCCTCCACTGTTCTAAGGCCACAGTTACCTATCACATGGAGGGTCATTTGACAGCAGGTATTGATGTGTTTATAAAAAGATAAAAAGAGGAGGGGATGTGTTCTATGGAGGTGTACTCAGGCATGGGGGAAGGGGTTGTCTCAGCGGGGCCGTGCTGAGGCATCTCTTCCCCCTGAGGGACAAGCCATACGAAGGTATAGTATAGCACAGAGTTTATTCAGGGCATGAGGAGGGGAGTTAAGAGGGTAGTAGAGGTAGAGAGAGAGAGAAAGAGAGAGAGAGGGAGAGAGAGAAAGAGAGAAAAGAGAAGAGAAGAGAAGAGAAGAGAAGAGAAGAGAAG
>NW_021604612.1:1608231-1620912 GCF_004785775.1 Grammomys surdaster
GGACAGAGTGAGAGCAAGAAGGCAAGAGAGGAAAAGAGAAACAAGAGAGAGAGGAGGGGGCACGCAGCCCCTTTTATAGTGGGCAGGCCTACCTTGCTGTTGCCAAGTAACTGTGGGGCGGAGCATACCTGGCTGTTGCTAGGTAACTGTGAGGTGGAGCTTAGACAGAATGCTAACAGGTATTCCCACACTAAACCTATAGGGTGGAAGTCGAGGTCACCTACCAGAGACTACCAGAGAGGAGACTGCGGTCCAGGGGCTGGATCAAGATTCTTGAGAGCTGGAAGGAGGCAGGGTCAGGACACAGACCTTTAGTCTGAGTCCAAAGCCAGTGGGTCCAGCCATTTATCAAGTGGCTCAGAACGGAGCAACTGGGGAGGGAGCTGCTGCAGGGAAAGTGCCAACTCAGATCCTTCCAAGACTCTGAGGGAACACAGCCTGTAATGTGCTCCTCAGGAACTGGTGCTTGGTGCAGGCAGCTGTGGGGTGCTCCCAGAAAGGCTGAAATTCCCAAGAGCCCTTTCTTCTGCTGCTCCTCTGTGGTTTAAAGTCCACAAGCCAAACCTCCCCTTAATTCAATTATAACAGACTTGTTTGTGCTTATCAGCTCTTTGTTTTCGTCTGTTAAAAAAAAAAAAATGCGAATTACCCAGAGGTCTCTACAGCTCCTGAACCAAAGGCAACAGTAATCCTGTTCTGTTAAATCTAATTAAAGACAACTACTAGAAGCTGATTCTGGTGGAGTGGAACAGATCCAGGGTAAAGAGGGCAGAGCTCTAAGGATAGGGGAACATGAAGAAGACCCCAAAGGGGCCTGCCCCGGGCCATCCAGGGAGCCTCTGGTGGAGCAGGATTTTATTCTGCTTGGTTTTGTTTTTATGACATGGTTTCCTATAGCCCAGGCTGGCTTACTATGTATCCAAGGATGGCCCTAAACTCCTGATCCTCCTGCAGCCATTTCCCAAGCTCTAGGATTGCAGGTGTGCCTGAATGGCCACACCCTATTTGTTTGTGTAAGGCTTAGAACCCAGGGCTTTGTGCATGCCAGGCAAGCACTCTGCCCTCTCCGTCACATCCGCAGCCCTCTCCTCAGAGCTGGGCCGATTGCCTCCGTTCATCACTAAAGTCTAAAGTGGGTTGAGAGTGGACAGGTGAGATTCAAGAAACGGTGCGGAGAGACGCTGGCCCATGGCCACGCCCACTGCCAGCCCCACCCCCAGCGCAGAAGACCTGTAGCAGAAACCATCCAGGGTATCTTTCTCCAGATGCCAAAGGCCCAGGGGATGGGTTCCTAATTCCTGGCAAGCCTCAGCCAGAAGACAAGGAGCTCAGGAGCAGCCGCTGGAGCCCAGATTCCAGGCAGCACTAATCCCATTACATGAGCATTAAAAAAAAAAAAAAAAAAAAAGAACCAGGCGCTCACAGCTCTACCCTTTCCATCGATCTCTGCCAGCCATCGGCCCATCCTCAGGTTCCTAGAAATCTGTGCAGTTCCCCGTAAATAGCAGAAAATCGATCAAGTGTGACTGTACATAGGAGCCGGGGCAGCAGCATGGGGACCCTCCAGGGAGAAGCTCTCTCTATTTCTGCCGTCCACAGTTGGCAATAAGTGAAAGTGAATGAATCTCAGCCAGTCTCCTTTCTCTGGCTGGTTCTGTCCTCAGTGAAATGCTGATAGAAGATTTGTCCTGGTGACCCAGTGCTATTTATTCTGACTTTTAGGACACCTAGGACTGTTTTTGATGTGTTTATGTTCCTTGCTTAGTTCACCATCAGTCTCATCCCCACTGTGTTAGGTGGGACCTGCACCTGGTGTGTTTGTTACAGTAGCATCTCTGTGAGTGTTAGGTGGGACCTGCACCTGGTGTGTTTGTTACAGTAGCATCTCTGTGACTGTTAGGTGGGACCTGCACCTGGTATATTTGTTACAGTAGCATCTCTGTGAGTGTTAGGTGGGACCTGCTCCTGGTATGTTTGTTACAGTATTATCTCTGAGATCATAGTACCTGATAAAAGCAAACTAAAGAAAAAGATTGATTCGGTCTCACACTCTGAGGAACGAGTCCATCAAAGTGGGAAGGAGAAGCGAGACCATTACAGAGGAGTGTATGATGTGGTTATTCTAATCATACTGGGTTAGGAAGTAGAGACTGTGACAGGCACCACAAACAGTAACCCTCAAGAGCAAGTCCACCCTAGACAACACCCCTAACACACTCACACCACTACCACCAAACAGCTGGGAGCCAGGAGTCTAACACATCCTGATGTCCTGAAGAAGGATTTCCCAACTTGTATTTTTATTCATCTATTTTATGGTGCTGGGGATGAAAACCAGGGGCTCACGGCTGCTAGGCAAGTGTTCTTCCAACCACTGAGCTGCCTGGAAAAGCCTGTCCCTGGATTCTTCCAGATCAGGGCCACCAAGTTCACTAGTCTGGCTATATTAGAGGGGTGTTATTTTTCTTGTTGCTATGACAAAATGCTCAACAAAGGCACCTTAAGAACAGGGTTCATTCTGGCTCACAGTTTGAGGGTACTGTCCACCATGGTGGGGAATTATGGTGCCAAAAGCATGGGGCATTCTGTCACATTGCATCTATAGTCACCAGCTAAAGAGAAGAATGACTGGAAGTCACCTCAGTTTCCCCAAAGATAGATGCTAACTATAGAGAGATTGTCAGGATATTTACTCATGTCATCTTCCTTCCTTTTTAAGATCAGCCTGGCAGTCGTGGCACACACCTTTAGTCCCGGCACTCAGGAAGCAGGTGAATCTCAGTTACAGCCCAGCCTGGTCTATAGAGCGAGTTCTAGGATAGCCAGGATCACACAGAGAACCATGTCTTGAGAAACCAAAAAGAAAAGGCGGGGGAATCACTAATATTCTCTGTGTCTGCTTCTCAGGCTCATGTGAGGAGTGTGCAATGGTTAGTCTTTGGTTGTCGACTGGACAGAATCTAGAATCAGTTTGGAGACAAAGTGGTTCATCTCTGAGGTATTGTCCAGAGAATATTAACTGAAGAAGACCCACCCCAGATGTACGTCATGGTCTTCATACGAAAGAGGAGTGGAACTCCGCTGAGCACTAGTGTAGTGGACTAAATATGCTTTGCCCAAGGAGTGGCATTATTAGGAGGTGTGGCCCTGTTGGAGTAGGTGTGGCCTTGTTGGAGGAGGTGTGGCCTTGTTGGAGTAGGTGTGGCCTTGTTGGAGGAGGTGTGGCCTTGTTGGAGGAGGTGGGGTCTTGTTGAAGTAGGTGTGGCCTTGTTGGAGGAGGTGTGGCCTTGTTGGAGGAGGTGTGGCCTTGTTGGAGGAGGTGGGGCCTTGTTAGAGGAGGTGGGGTCTTGTTGGAGTAGGTGTGGCCTTGTTGGTGGAAGTGTGTCACTGTGGGTGTGGGCTTTAAGACCCTCACCCTAGCTGCCTGGAAGCCAGTCTTCTACTAGCAGCCTTCAGATGAAGATGTAGAACTCTCAGCTCTGCCTGCACCATGTCTGCCTGGATGCTGCTATGCTCCCGCCTTGATGATAATGGACTGAACCTCTGAACCTGTAAACCAGCCCCAATTAAATGTTGTCCTTCTAAGAGTTGCCTTGGTCATGGTGTCTGCTCACAGCAGTAAAACCCTAAGACAACTAGTATCCTCTGTTCCATGCTTCTTGACTAGAAGGCAGTATGACTCCATGTCATGGGGGATGACACTCTGGAACCCAATCAAAATAATCCCTACCTCGAGTTCCTTGTCAGGGGGTGGCTCACATCTAACACAGACACATCTATGGCGCCAAAATACAAGGAAAAGGCTGAACCATTGAAAGAATGAGCAGCTGGCACGGCTCACCTCAGGACTGATGCGTGGTGGGACCACTGGAATATAGAGGATGTAGGGAGGGCTTGACCAGACTGACCATAAAAGCCTCCCTGTAGCTGACAACTGTTATAGAACAAACTGAAGAGATCTGTTTACACCCGGGAAGAGTCGTGGGAAATGACATGAGATTTATAACACGGCCACTATTTGAAAAGAAACCTGTGACTTAAAAAAACCAAACAAACAAAAACCTGTTATGTGTATGAGTGTTTTGCTCACCTATGTCTGTGCACCACATGTGTGCCTGGTGCCCGTGAAGGTCAAAAGAGAGCATCAGGTCACCCTTTAGTGACGGGGTGGATCCTACATGGGAGGTAGCCATGAGATGATGAGATAAAGTCAGGAAAGTTTGTGATCAAGAAGTCTCACACAAGCTGATGCCTCGTGCAAACAAGTTTATTAAGAACGGCACCTTATACACTATTTCCAGGGGAGAAATGGGACAGTCATCAGAAACTATCATACACCAGGATGAAGTTAGCAGGAAGCTAATCCAGCAATATCATACAAGGGGAACACAACGTCTCAAGAACATTACAGACCCACATAGTTGGGCGAGTTGATTTCTCAGGATCAGAAGCCACAATTCCCTCCAGGCTCTGGCTCCAGGCCATTACCAACTCAGCCAAGTATATTCCTGGTCCCTTCTGGAGGGTGGGGGGAAATCCTTGCATTTGCCCAACCCGCTACAGGATTTCCAAAAACTGGAGTTAAAGAGAGTCGTGACCCTCCTTGTGGATGTCTGGAATCGGACCTGGGTCCTTTGCAAGAGCGACGACTGATCTTAGGCACTGAGCCATCCTTCCAGCCCACAGAAAACAGGGGCTTTAATTCTACCTGGCTGGGAAGCTGGTGGTCCCTGTGATGAGACTGGGAAGGGACCGGAGAGCCCACACTCCTTGTTCTCCATCACCACATCAGTTCCTTCCTCTAGCCATCATTCACTTGGTTGAAGAGAGAGGAGTTATTGGGTCAGACCTCTTCCTAGTCTGAGAATTTGGGGCTAGAGGGGAGTTGCTGACAGACACTTGTTGCCTTCCAGAATCAGTCTCTACCCCACTCCCATCTCAGAATGGAGTCTGCCCCCTCCACCAACAAGCCTTTCCCCCACTCAGCCATGGGAATCTGGCTTATTTAACAGGAAGCAGAATGTGTACTGAGAGAGGAAAGCCATGGTTTGGATCCCCAAAGCATGGATTCCTACACCGCTGCAGTCAGCACACAGCATGTCTAGGATTCCCACACCAATGCAGTCAGCACACAATATGTCTAGGATTCCCTCACTGCTGCAGCCAGCACATGGCTTGGTGTGACCGACTCATCCAAACAGGATTGCTGCCTTCTGCTGGGTCCCCCAGAGCCTGACAAGCACTCAACGCAAACCAACAGACGGCATCTATAGGGAACCTGGTGTCCTCTTCCTCATCCATACAGAAGAGGCGTCTTAAGTAGGGTGACTTAGGTCAGCTGATGTGTCTCTAGCCACATCTCACTATACCTGAAAACCCATCCTTAGTAAATCCTCCCCAGTGAGGCACCAGTGCCTGACCAGAGCCTTGTGTCACCTGCTACTGGCCGAGAGCCATCGGATGCTATCTACCAATCGCTTAGGCCTCCAGTCCCCCTTTTCCTGGCTCCCAGCTCTACAACCTAACATCTGGAATCAAACCAGAAACTCGTTCCATTATCCAGATGCTTGCTGTAAGAAGCCAAACATCTGTGCGGTGGAAACCAGGACGCAGAGAAGCCTTGGGTCTGTCTCTCCCAGCGCATCTGGGCTGCAGAACTTCAGGGCGCCAGGAATCCTCCTGCCTGGGTGAGGACCATCCACGGCCAACATAGGCCCGATGCCCAGCTGGGGCTTTCACGACTTCCAGAGGATAAGCACAGGAAGTCTGTGGTCACAGCCACGCCTGCCAAGCCTTTAACAGAACCCTGGTCTGGAAGAGATGAGAAACAATGGGGCTGAGGTGGGGCGGGGACGGAGCGGGGGCTGAGGGCAGGGGCTGGGGCATCTGGTTCTTTTTTTTTCCCCAAGCTGCAGTAAATCAGACAGCCAGGAAAGAAGGCCCAGGGAGGCAGATACCGCCTTCACGAAAACCTCCTCTACTCCCCTTGAGGGCTCCTAATGGCTTCAGGAAAAACCATAGCCCCTCCATTTCATACATGATCTGGGCCTTGGTTTCCACACTTGTAGAAACAGGAGGACCCCACCCTCTCCTCGTGTCACGCAAAGGGGAAGTCTTTGGAACTGGGGTGTTGTGAGGTTTCAACAATAGGTAACCGAGGGGAAAGGACGCCATCGTAGGGTTATTCAGTGGCGGCAAAACGCAAGCAGCAGCGTTTCCAAGCTGAGCTCTTCTGGGGTTTTGCGGGGTGCGGGGCAAGTGAGTCACACAGGTCCCTGCTCTGATGGAGCTCTCCTCCCAACAGGGGACAGACAGGAGACTACTAAAGGTGTGAATAAGCAAAGTGGGTTTGGTGACCATGCTACAGAAAAATGAGATCTCGCCTGTGACCTGAGTAGAATGGCAGCCTCAGAGGAGACGGTACCTCTTAGGCTGAGGGGTGACTTGTTTGCTTGGTTTGGGCTGTAGTGTTTGAAGTGAGATCCCATTCTGTAGTCCAGACTAGCCTCCAATTCTTAACTCTCACGTTTCAATTTTTTGATCCCAGAATTACAGGTGAGCTACCATGCCCAGCGGGAGGTGACATTTGGGGCGAGGGGGGAGAACATAAGTAAAGACACAGAGATGAGGGAGGGGTGTTCCCTGCTGTCTGCAAAGTCCCCACATCTGTTCACACTGCTATCTTCAGCGACACAGAGGGGAAGGTCACTCCTGGAGACACCACGGATTGATTTGCTTCTAAAAGATCTTTACTTTTTTTCCAAAAAGGCATCCTCATCTTAGACAGACAGATTGTGAGTTTATTACAGCCTCTGTCATTACTTTCTAGGTCCAGAGACACCCCTACCCACATCCAGGCCAATAGTGAAGATGTCTTAGGAGCATGTTGCCTCTGCTCTAAAATGGGTTTTGCTAAGACCTACCTCTACTTCAGCCAGGGTTCTGCTGGACCCTGGGCACACGGTCACCAAAGCTGGTACTCAAAGCTCGGGAGTGAAAAGGGTAAACCCTGGGTATCTAAGCTGATATTTAAACTCACTCTCAGGAGGTTGTGGACACCCCTCTCATGGCAGGATATTCAGTGAGGTGGGAGGGGGTGTCCCCAAACCACTATTACCCTGCTCAGTTTTGTGATCTGTGAAACAGCTGGGGGGGGAGGGGAGAGGGAGGAGTAGCAGTTACTGAGAAGGAGTGAGCTTGAAGTCGTGTCTCTTCCAAACCTCAAGACCCCAAGGCTGAGAGGAACTGACTGGCAAGCTCTATAAACGCCATGCCCTTCCCTCCAAGGATGGCGCAGTCCCTGGACTCACAAGAGTTGGGAGTAGGGGGTGGGGGTGGAGGGCAGAGGCTGACTAACTTCTTGGGAAGGCAAGAGCTTTCAGACAGACAGACAGACAGACAGGGCTTGGCTCTCAGCTCTCTACCTGTGAAGCCTTCGGCAAACCCCTCACCTTCCTGAATCTCTCCACCTCTTCCTCCATTAATAGACAATGGCGCTGGGTCTTACCACAGAGGCTTCCGTAAGGACTCAACGAGGTCATGAGACAGAAGGGCTTGCCCCAGACTTGAACACAGCCAGGTAAGCACACTGCTAATGCAGCAGCTGCTGAGCCTCTCAGCCCAGCCAGGCGTTCTCTAGACCTGTGTGTCTTCCTCTCCCACCAGCTCTGCATCCCCCACCTGCCCAGTGGCCAAGCATCTAGGCCAGGAGTTGGCTGGCATGTCCAGGGTTGTCCAAGGCACGAACACGTGGAGTGATTCTCACAGCCGCTGCGACCGCCACGGCAGCATTAGCACAGGTTAATGTATGTATTATTTACAGAGTTTCCCGATGTACTCAGGGAACTCCCCTGAGAAGCGTAATTGTGCACAGGGAGGTACGTTTGAATAATAATTACAATTAATTTCCGTCGGCAGACTAATGCAGCAGGACCTCTGTACTGCACAGATGGGCCTAGGGTTGCCTTCCCGCTAACCACTCCCCTGAGAAAGCTCGGAGCTTTTAAATACCTCCCCGCCCCAGTCCTCTGCTCACTCTGGCTCTGGAGCAGTATGGAGGCCTCGCTCAATGCTGTAGCCTCCTGCCTTTCTCTCCCCAGCACAGAACGGGAGGATCCAACATGCAGGTTTGAGCAGATCAGCCTGCACCCATGTCTCCCCAGCCCCGTCTTCTGTCCACCTCCTGCTCCCTGCAGCCCAGCCCCCAGAGCCCTCACGAGGCTCTCTCTCTCTCCCCAGTAGTCCTGTCTGCTGCCCCTGCAGGGCCACCTGGAGCCCTCCGGGACCTCCCACCCACTCAATACCAGCCGCTCTCTGCCTTGGAAAAGTCTGACCCTCCCCATGAAGGTAGACAGATCCGCTTGAACCTCATAGCCACAGACCCCAAGGTTCCTCTCTTGACAGGGGGTCCCTGGGGATGATGCTTCAAGAGAGCCTGGGCTGTGGGAAGGAGATGGCTCAGCAAAGATGGAGGTTCCAAGGTGAGGTGGCATTACTCCCTCTTCCCTCCTGTCCTCCCTCCTCTCCCCTCCTCCCTTCTGTTCTCCCTCCTGTCCACCCTCCTCCCTCCTGTCCTCCCTCCTGCTCTCCCTTCTCCCTCCTCTCTCCCCCCTCCCTCCTGTTCTCTTTCCTCCGTCCTCCCTCCTGTCCTCCCTCCTGTCCTCCCTCCTTTCTCCCTCCTCCCTCCTGTCCTCCCTCCTCTCTCCCTCCTCCCTCCTGTTCTCCTTCCTCCCTTCTGTCTTCCCTCCTGTCCTCCCTCCTCTCCCTCCTCCCTCCTGTCCTCCCTCCTCCCTCCTCCCTCCCATCCTGCTTCCAGAGACTGACAAAGCTGAAGTCTCAGCAGCAGAGTTGGTTCCAAGCCCCCGAGCCCCATATCATTTTCTAGCTTTGTGGCCCTTACTTGAGTTTCTACATGACCCGCGGGACCACAGCGCCCTCCTCCCCCAGGTCCAAGCACAGTCTGGAGTGCTCCTGAGCATCTAGATGCTCAGAAGCACACTCCACTCCCCCACACTCCAGCGATCTCCCCTTCTTGTCCCTCCACATCTTGTCTACCGGGAACCACCGCACTTTGCTGGCTGCAGGGATTATACATAAGTCCTGGGAGATTGGGGGGGGGGGGTTGTAGGCTGTGAGAAGCCATGAGGACAAGACCAAAGGTTGCACTCAGTGCTTGGTACGAATGGAAGTCAGAACAGGGGTGATGTGACAGCCAGGAGGAAGAAGGTGGGCTCTAGGGGGTTGACATTGACTGGTATAACACTCCTGTTGGTCAGTTTTTCCAATGGCAAAAAGATTTCCTGGTCCCCTGCCTGGCCTGGCCAGCCTTGGTGTGCAGGAAGTACACTGTCCAAGAGGCCATGCGGTCCCAGTCACGGACAGGCGCCTCTGTTGACATGATGGATTCCATACCATGGCATGTCTCAGTTGCACATCTGTAGCCCTGGGGAGTCAGGAGTGTGTGTGTGGGTGGGGGGGGTGACAATGGGAACACAAAGCTATTTTTAAACCTCCCTTACTGTTCTCACTCCCCATATGTTCAGGCTCTCTGAGAAGCCAGAGGTTCCAGCTTGGATCAGTTCAGAACTGCCTCATCTTAAGACCTAACCGAGGAGGAACAGTCTGTCCCCTGATGAAGTGTGACTCCCAGCAGAACTGGCCGGGCCGGAGGACATGCATCTGTGTGTTACGCCCCAGTGGAAAAGTGACTTGGAAGAGAACAGAGGACACTTGGAGCCAGGAGGCCTTGGACCAGGAGAGGCTGACCTACCATGTTCCTCCCTCTGCTTGCCCAGCAGATTTCAGGGTGTGTGTGACGGGAGCCAGGGAGGCTGAGGCTGGAGATCGAGCCTCTGGATTGTTCTGCAAACAACATGCAAGACTTCATAAAGACTATTAAGACGTTCACACGGATCTACTGAAAAACTAGTATTTATGGCTAAAACCCCAAACCCATTAGCTCCCCCCGTACTCTTCATCTTCCTTTGAGCCAGGCCAACTGGGGTCCGAATCCAGTCTCTGCCAACATCTAACTGGGTCCCCTTGGGCCAGTTGCTTAACCTCTCTGAGCCTCTGCTTCCTCATGTGTACGAGGACCTAACTCAGGTTTCTGTGAAGAATAAATGAGAAGGTACATATGAAATGTTTAACATGCATGGGACGTGTAAATTAAATAAAGGCAAGCTGCCTCGTCCTCAGTGAGGGAATGACATCAGCCAGGCGGAGTTGGGCTCGGGTCTTTATTACTGATGAATGGTCTGTGGGGGGTTGGTTGAGTCACTTCCCTGCCAGGGCAGGGAAGCCTGATCCTGGGCTGCCCGTGGGGCTGTAATGCCACACTTGGGAAGTGTGTCAGAGGAGGAGTCAGATGAACTGGTCAGCTTCACAGACAGCCTTTGGAAGACACTCTGAAGATGGAGTCCCAAAACTCCATTCTAGACCAGTCTCCAGGGCAAAAGAGACCCTGAGATGGGGATGGGATGGAGGCTTCTGTGAAGAGGTTCCCACCCAGCCTCAGGGTTCAGTGCTAGGTAAGTTTACACACTGGAGCAAAGAGTTGCCACCACCCGAATCCCCAGGCGTCCACCGCCATAGCTCCGTCTTCCTGTGGCACGATGGTATGAGATATCCTGTACCCACATCCTTTGGGGTTCTCTGCTGTCTCCACCTCTTCACCACATATGCTCACACATGCACACGCATGCACACATACATGCACACACACACACACACATGCACACACAGTGCACACACATGCACACACACACACACACACACACATGCAGCCCTGTATTGTCCTTGCAAGGTTCTATGAAGCCCCTCAGGTCCTGGACCTCCCTATTCTTCTAAAATCCAAAGTCTTGGCTTCAGAGACCCTCCCTTTTCTGAGTCAGTCAAAGTCCATCCCCTACACCTGCTGCAGAGGCTCAGGTTGCTTGCCTGCTGTCTTGTTGGAAGAGTGTCCACGCTTGGGGACCCCACTCAAAACATGAGCCTCCTTGTGCAAAACGTAGTGGGCACTGGAGCATACCCGAAGGCTCCCGGTGTGTCTCCAACTTCAGGAGACAAGTCCCTGGGTGTCTCTGGGCATCCCTGGGCTGTGATGCCCACAGGGACATTCCCAGGTAAGGTTCAGAGGGTACTGGTCTCCTTCTCATTCACCGAAGCCTTCTCATTCAATGAGGACATCTTGGTGAAACTCCTGTGACTGGGATAGGAGGAGGGTCCCGTGTCCTCGCTCAGGGCGTTGACCAGGCGGGAGAAAAGGGCCACCTTGAATTTTTTGAAGTCGTGGCCCATGAAGACATACAGAATGGGATTCATGCAGCTGTTGGCAATGGCGATGGTGGTGGCCAGAGGCAGCCCCAGGCTGAAGACAGAGGCAGGCACAGCTGTGTGGTGGAGCTCCAGGAGGTAGAGGGTGTGGTAGGGGCACCAGCAGAGGAAGAAGGTGACGATGATGGTGATAATGATCTTGAAAGGTTTCTTGTTCTTGGTCAGGCGGTTGCGCTGCAGCTTGAAGACGATGGTGAGGTAACAGGCCGTGATGACGAAGACGGGGATCAGGAAGCCGCAGAGGAAGCGGGTGATGGTGACCGCCATGTGTCTGCTGTACCCTGCAGAAACTATTCTCGAGTGGGTGGGGTGTGGGGAAGACTCGGCCACGGCGGCCAAGCTGAAGTTGTTGAAGCATGTTATCTTCCCCTGCACGTAGGCTGTGTCCCGGAAGACGAGAGACGGGGAACTCAAGAAGAAAGCCAGGACCCAGACGGCTGCGCAGGTCATGTAGGCCAGGCGGACGCTGCGGTGGTTCTGGGACCAGACGGGAAGCACCACGGAGATGCAGCGGTCGAAGCTGATGACGGTCAGCAGGAAGACACTGGTGTACATGTTGTGACTGAGCAGAAAGTTACTGATCTTGCACATGGCCTTCCCGAACACCCAGTGGTAGTCCTTAGCGGCGTAGGCAATGTGGATCGGCAAGAAGATGTTGAACAGGAAGTCGGCCACTGCCAGGTTGACAAACCACACGGTGTTCACCGTCTTCTTCATCTTGAAGGTGGCGATGACGATCACCAGGCCGTTGCCTAGGATCCCGAGGAAGCACACCAGGCTGTAGATCACGGCCAGGAAGACCGGGGCCACCTTGGCCTCCTGCGGAACCAGCTCCTCCATGTCCATGATGTAGCCAAAGTCATCGGGGTACTCATCGTAGTAGATGCTGGAGTCGTTGTGAGCCTCGAGCTCCATCTCTGCAAGGGATGACAGGGTCACAGGCTAAAGACCTCCGTGGGCAGGTGCTGAGACGTTGGCCTGACACTGCTGAGACTTCCTCTTCGTCTGAGCAAGGCCAGTGTCGTTAAATCAACCAGCTCCCCTTTTGCAATTTCTTTCCTTTATTCTGCATTTGTATGCCTGTTTGTGTGTGTATGTGCATGTACACATGTGTATGTATGTGCGTGTACATAGGCTCACGTAGGCAAGTGCACGTGGAGGGCAGAGGGTAATGTCAGAGAAGACAGGGTCTCTCACTAAACATGAAGTTTATTAGTTCCTCCATCCATCTCCTCAGCCTTACTCCTCTTCTTCCTCCTCCTTCTCCTATTCCTCCTCCTCCTGCTCCTCCTCCTCCTGCTCCTCCTCCTCCTGCTCCTCCTCCTCCTGCTCCTCCTCCTCCTGCTC
>NW_021604612.1:1621312-1627089 GCF_004785775.1 Grammomys surdaster
AATACTTCTTTGTGTCTTTAACAAACATCTGTAGCCATCTTGCAAGGCGGGCACTATTAAGGTGGTTTGGGTGAGAACGGCCCCCATGGGTTCATATGTTTGAAGACTGGGTCCCCATTTGGTGAAACCATTTGGGAAGGATCCGGAGGTGTGGCCTCATTGGAGGAGGTGTGTCCCTGGGGTCAGATGCCGTCTCTGCCTCCTGCTAGTGAGACGTGACTACTCAGCCACTGTTCTGCTACCTGCTGAACTGTGCTATTGCTCTGCTGGTATAAACTCTAACCTTCTGAATGGTGAGCCCAGTTAAACACTTTCTTTTATGAGTTGCCTTGGTCATGGTGTTTCATTAAAGCAATAGAACAAGTGATTGATTTGAAGCTAAATGAGAAAAATGATATCGCCCCCTGCATCAACCGCAGGGAAAGACAAGGTTCCAACCCGAGTCTCACCTGCCTCTTAAGGACCCCTCCTTCCTTCCCATATACTGTGTCAAATAGTCATTCAACGTCCCCTTAGGGTATAAACTATCACATCAGCTCTACATGAGTGGAGAAGGGAACCTGTTTCTGTGACTGTGGTTCCACTCACATGTCTAAAGCCCCGCGGATCACCATCCTAGCATCCTCCCTTGACCCCACCCCGCTGATGGCCACTAGCCCTCTTTGGAGACATGAGTCCCTACCTTTGGAGACCTTCACTGTTCACTGTTGCAGAGCAGAACTCCAGTGTGGGTCCTCAGATGGGTCCTCGGCTGGTCGGTCACTGTGCGTGGCTGGAAATACCTGCAGGGAGAAAAGACAGGTAGGAGGTAGACTCAGAGCCCGAGGACGACACAACTAGGAGAAGGGAGAGCCACTCAGTCAAGGTTTCCCTGCTGGGAAGCATGGCTTTGAACCTAGAACCAACTGGCTCTACCCAGATCTGCTGCCATAACTCCTCAGCACTGGTGTATGGGGCTAAAGTCTGGGGGTGCACCGTAGATGCTGTGCAGATTGTCAGGGGCCCTGTGGGCCCTTGCCAACACTAACCCAGCAGGCAGCGGACGTCGAGAAGGTGGAACAGTCGCTCAAGCGTCTGCCAGGCACCTACGACACATCCCTCCACACCATCTAGTCTTCCCAGGGCCTCTTCCCAGCAGGCATTGCTGCTCCTGCTTATGAATGGAAACTGGGCAGTGAGACGTCTCAGCAGGTAAAGACTCTTGCTGCCGAGGCTGACAACCCAAGTTCTGTCCCAGGGACCCACACGGTGGAAGGGAAGCAGGTCTTCAGGATTGTCCTCTGACCTCCATACATGAACATGGGCACATTCATGCCTGCACACATGTGCCAAACAAACAAATGAGTATATACATACATATATACATATATACATACATACATACTCACACACATACATACACAATACACACATACATACATAATACACATATACATACATAATACACACACATACATACACAATACACACATATATACATAATACACATATACATACATAATACACATACATACACTATTACATACATACATACTACATACATACATACATACACAATACAATACACACATATATACATAATACACACATACATACATACATACATACTACACACATACATACACAATACATACATACATGCTTGGAAAAGTAGAAACATGGAGAATAAAATGGTTCATGTTTATAATTCTGGCACTTGGGGAGACTGAGGCAGGGGGATGATGAGTGTTTGAGGCAAGCCTGGGTTACATAGTAAGGCTGCCTTCAAAAAAGCGTGAAAACTGAGGCTTACAAAGCCTTCTCTGAGCCTGCTGGTCACCGTGAATTAGACACAGACCTCCCTGTCCTGGTGACCTTGTGCGGGGACAAGTGACCCACACAGCCCCCAAGTGTTTGCAAGGCAGACTGCCAAGCTGGTCCTGAACCAGTCCCGTAACAACCCTGCTGGGTTTCTGTGGTGCGTCTTGAGAATTTGTGAACTTGGAGGTGCCTGAGGCAGTGGGTTGGGTGCAGGGTTCTGATTTGTCACCTGCAAGCTGTGCACTTCTGGGGCATATGACTTCTCTCTGAGCTTTGGGCTGCCCACTGAGAAAACAGGTTCATTCAGATCCCAGAATATGTTTGTGTGTTAGAGAGCAGTGGGCATCAGGACATAGGACACTTAGCTTGGCACGAATGAACACAGAAAGCCATCAATACTTAGGAGTGAAACCCTTAGTATTAACCCCAGTGAGACTGCCAGCCAAAGCCTCCCGTGTTACCAGCCAGCCACCCTGCGTTTGGGGCTGCTCCTCTGCGGCCTGGGCTCACCTCTCATTACGGGAAAGCACTCTGTTAAGTGAAAGCCATTTTTCACTGGGGCTCTGAGATAAAGAGACAGAGATGTGGGCTTGCACACGCCCACACTTTGCAGAGTGAGAGCCTATTCCAAGGGTATGCAAGGGATGAAGAGGGTAGAATGGACAGACAGAGCAGGGATACAGTGCAATGGACGGGTGCTCAGTGGCACCTGTGGAGTCACATCCCTCATGCGGAGGGGGGTAGGGGAAAAAAAGAAGGAGGGAGGGAGGGAAAGAGAGAGGCCCTAATGTTGGTGAAGATACAGTCATGACAATATGAGGTGCCATTTTCAACTCTTACGTGTTCAGGGACTGGGCTGAGTCCTTGGAATAGGCTCCCAGTCAGTCTACAAAGTGTGAGTGCATGGACGCTCACAAAGGCCCCACTGCATGTGTGTTCATATGTGTGCAAGGATGGGTGAGCATGTGTGTAAGCAAGCGTGTACACCTGTGTGAGCATGTGTGAACATGTGTCTGCATACATGTCTACACGTGTGTAAGCATGTCTGTAAGCACGTGTGTATGTATGTGTACGCTGTGGGTAAGCATGTGTGTAAGCATGTCAGTAAGCACTCTTGTGGAGGACACAGACTTCTCCCCTCGATCTCTTATCTCTTTGTTGCTGTTGTTCTGGAGATTGAACATAGTCCTCATGGTGGTAGAGCAAGCTCTGAACTGAGGGAACCATCTCCCCAGCTTCTCTGGTGCCCCCGGTTTAACCCTGCAAGGGCTATCATGTGGCTTGGGGAGCAGAAGGCCCTGACCAAGCTCACAGATGGGCGAGAAAGCCATCAGAAGCCAGCAGAGCCCAGGGTTTAACTGCCATGCCATGGAACTTCAGGACAGCTACCGTGTGTGTGTGTGTGTGTGTGTGTGTGTGTGTGTGTATGTGTGTGTGTGTGTGTATGTGTGTGTGTATATGTGGGTGTGTATGTGTGTATGTGTGTATGTATGTATGTGTGTATGTAGTGTGTGTGTATATGTGGGTGTGTATGTGTGTATGTATGTATGTGTGTATGTGTGTATGTGTGTGTATGTGTGTATGTATATATGTGGGTGTGTATGTGTGTATATGTGTTTGTATGTGTATGTATGTATGTATGTATGTATGTATGTATATGTACGTGTGTGTCCATGATCCCAGGACATGGGGTTTCTCCCCACAGTGGACTCAGATGCATAGACAGAGAGATAGTACTGGGCCAGGGTGAGCCCCAGATATCACAAGAAGTAAGAAGGGCTGGCATCCAGTTTTCTGGGACAAAGGACCTCTGAGCTGGTAAAGGCTGCGCAGGAACCAGGTTATGAAGGCTGAGAGAGGATGGAGGGTGCTCAACCCATCGGCCCCCACCGTGGCACAGGGAATTCAGAGACATTCGCTGCTGGCCATAGGAAGATGACCCAGATGATGTCATGTCTGGTTTGTAGGCTGGGCTGGGAGTAGCTGGGGTCAGAGGCTGAGCCAGGGCCAGCAGAGTAGGTTTCTCTGATGATGTAGCCTTTGCTTCCCTGCTCTTAGCCCTCCGGGGAGGTGGGGGAAGCCTTTTTCTGTTCCTGGGGACCTGGAGGGAGTCACCTGAGCTGCCTTGTCTATAAGGGGATGTGAAGAGAAAGGGTGCCAGGTCCTTTACTGTAAGAGTCTGCAAGGACTAACTTCCAATACGCAACTCCTAGCATCCAGTTCTAAAACAGTCTAATATCTGCATATAAAACCACGTGCATCCTGCTGGATACTTTAACTTTCCCGGGGATTCAGTTTAATGTCTAATGTCATGGACGCGCCGTGAGCACAGTCTTTGTACAGCAGGATGTTGTGACAAGAAATAGCAAGAAAAGGCCACGTGTGCTCAGAGCACAAGCCATTTCAGTCCAAATAGGTGTCCTCCCTCTCTCCCTCTCTCTCTCTCTCTCTCTCTCTCTCTCTCTCTCTCTCTCTCATCTTTTCTTTATTTTCCTTTTTAAAAATTTTGCTCATCTTTTCTACTTGGTGTTTGCATGTTTTGAGAGAGAGAAAATCTTGTTTTGTAGGTCAGGTGGTCTTCAAACTAGTGATCCCCTGCCTCCAACTGCCGGGATTATGGGGTGTCTGCCATCGTAACCAGCTTCCCAAAATTCTCTTTGTCTATGGCTGGTCGGATCCAGGGGATAGGAAAATCCATCAAAAAGGAAGACTGGTTCTGCTGGGAACTGGCCTGGCACACTGTGCTGCGACTGACCTTCCTAACCCCTCCGGTGGCCTTTGTCAAGGCAGATAGGGAAAGGCCAGCCAGGGAGGCCTGAGGAATGGTATGTTCCAGTCCATCTGCCTCCTGCTTGGGTCCAGGGCCAGGACATGGGCACAGGGCTGGCAGTTCCTGACTCCCAGGTTCTGTCAGTCACGACAAGCACCTCCCTCCTACTGCCCGGAACACTGTGATCACAATGGATGCCTGGCCTCTGCCAACTCCAAAGAGATATAATATCCCTGTCCCTCACACTCCTTACACCTCCCTACCACCAGGATGCTCATAGAATAAAGACACGGGACCCTATATACATCCTATGTCTACATATGTAGCTAGCCCAGGCCAGAGTGCTGGCTCCATGCCAGACACGCCTCTGTAGTGTTCAGCTGGCCCCATGTGGTAAATGAGAAAACAGGCTCAGAGAGGTGAAGCCTCTTGCCTATAGCCACACAGCTGGTGTGAGCATAGTCTGACCCCTGGGACTCTACAGAAAGGCTCACACACCCCCACACACACTCCTCTGAAGAGTGGACAGCCCCTAGTCCCATCTCTCCAAGCCTCCAAGCTTTAGCCTTGCATCCCGAGAGCTCAGCCCTCCCCTGTCCTGACCCCACAAATGTGCCCTCTCTGAGCCTCCTTCCCAGGGGTCCCTTCATTGTCCCCTTAAGGTCCCTGTAACCAGCGATTCGTGAAAGCCATCCCTGCGAAGCTGTAAGACTGGTCTCCGGTAGCACTAGAAGGCACCCTCGGAGAAAGCCCCTTGAGGAAATTGTGGTTAAGAGCAACATGGCCTCCCTTGAAGAACTGTTACTTCCTCTATCTCCATAATCTGTGATCTGAATTAATCATCTCTCCCCCTTTTCATGTGGCCACAAGAAAGCTCGAGGTCATGTTTGCAGGTCCCGGCAGTAGCTCCCTTTAACTCCGTGGTTCTGCAGCTTTCCACGGTGGGTCCTCGTGTATCTAACCCTACCTACACTGTACTGGTTTCAGTTCTTTGTGATAGAGAATGGCTGAGTTACAGAGTCACCCAGGTGCTGGGCTAAACCCCGTTATCCCCGTTAGCTGCCGGGTTCCACCATCTTCAGGGGCAATACCATGGTTGCTCCATCGTGAAGGTAACAGAGTACAGTTCACGTTGTGCTCAGCCAGTGACTGCTTCCTCGTGCCCAGATCACTCCGCCCTCCGCCCTTGGTTGTAGAACACAGAACA
>NW_021604612.1:1627099-1636027 GCF_004785775.1 Grammomys surdaster
TGCCCAGATCACTCCGCCCTCCGCCCTTGGTTGTAGAACACAGAACATACTGCCCAGATCACTCCGCCCTCCGCCCTTGGTTGTAGAACACAGAACATACTATTTTGAGTCTGCCACATCCTTCCTGGTGCCCCAGGGTGCCCTCTCCTCTGACTAGACATCCTCCTTGTGGTGATTTCGATAAGAATGGCCCCCATGGGAGTGGCACTATTTGAAAGGATTAAGAGGAGTGGCCTTGTTGGAGGGAGTGGCCTTGAGCTTTGGTTTCAAAAGCCCATATCAAGCCCAGTCTCTCTCTGACCCTGGATCCGGATGTGTCTCTCAGTTACTGTCCCAGCACCTAACTGCGTGCCGCCATGTTCCCGGCCATGCCGATAATGGACTGACCCTCTGAAATGGTAAGCGAGCGTCCAGTTAAATGTTTTCTTTTGTAAGAGTTGCCATGGTCATGGTGTCTCTTCGAAGTTACAGAACAGTGACTAAGACATTTCTTCTTGTCCCACTTTTACAAGCCCTGTCCCTCCCAGCCAGGGAGCTCGCCCTCCCCCGTTTCCAGAGCCATCTGGCCGAGGTCAGGAACACACATGGGGTCACGGATGAAGCCAGCATGGGAGCCGGCCTCTCTTGTCCTCAGTTCCCCTCAAAGCCCGGGGACAGGGAGAATCATCCTGCCTGCCCAAGGCTGCCAGAGTCTCCAAGCTCCCACCTATCTGACACAGGAGCCTACAGTGGCCCCCCTGCTCCACAGAACCTTAGACTGTCCTTTCCCTGGGACAGTCCTGTAGATCTCTTGGGAAAGAAACAGACACGAGGAAGAAGGTACAGCTGACAGTGTCCATGTGGGAGGTCTCTAAAGTCAATGCCCCTGCCTGGGCCTCAGTGGTACATTCAGGAAGATGGGAAGATGGCAACACCTACTCCTGCTGGGGTTTATCAGGACCTGGACCTGCTAAGACCAAATAGCTGCTACAGCAGGGACAGTGCAGCAGTCCCTAGACCTCTCTGAGGCCCTGATACCCTGCATGCATCTAACTGTCCAAGGCCCTTCTAGTTCATATCAGTCCCAGTGAGCCTAATGGAGGAGACCTAGAAAAAACAAGCCAAGGCCCCAGAGGCCAGAGGTCTCCAACTGTGACATAGAACCTGTTGAGATGTTAGGTATGGAACGTCATTGTTTTAGACCAAAGCCAGTGCTGGCAGCAGCTGCCATGATGCAAAGCAACATTCCCTCTGCAAGTTCAAAGCCATCCCTGAAGGGCAGGTGCAAACATCCTTACAGATGGTCTTCCCCTACGGCTGCAGTGATGCCTGCGCTCTCAGAGAAGCCTGTCCCCTGGAGTCCGAAAATCAGAGCTACTGGGGGAGGGAGGAGGGTCTTTGCAAAGTAATTATGGTAAGACTGTCCTGATTAGAATGGGTCCTAAATGAAGTGACAGAAAAAGAGAAGGTAGGTGGCCTAGGCCTGTCATCCCCACAGTCAGAGCTGGCCAGAGCTCCATTGCAAAGCTTGTCAGAGAGGGAGAGGGAGAGGGAGGGGGAGGGAGAGAGAAAAAAAAAAAACAAAGGGAGAGAGGGGGAGAGAGACAAGGAGAGAGGGAGAGGAAGAGAGAGAAATGAGAGAGGGAGAGGGAGATGGAGAGGAAGGAAAAGAGGAGAGAAAGAGAGAGAGAGAGAGAGAGAGAGAGAGAGAGAAACAGGACAGAGACATAACAGACACACAGAGAGGGGGAGGGAGAGTGAGAAAGAGAGAAGGAGGGAGAGGGGGAAGGGGGGAAGGGAAAAACAGGGTCAGAGACAAAGACAGAGACAGAAAGAAAGAAGCGACAGAAAAATTTGATATTAGAAGGTGAGGTCACATGGCTACCTGGGGTCACTGGAGAAGGAGCAGGAGGACACCCCCTGGGTGGACCGCATCTGACCCCTTGAACCCTGGCTTCTGTCACCCAGAGCTTCGAGGAAACAATTTCCTATTGTTTTCACCCTTAGGAGATAAGCATCAGGACTTCCCATGATAGCCCGCTCACACAGGCAGGCAGGGCCTGTTGTCCTGTAGAAACAGAAGATGATGGCTGTCTCATCAAATGTGCAGACACCTGGTGCCCTGAGGACACTGGGGTCCGCTTCTGCTTCTGCTTTGCCCCCTCAGGTCATTCCGAGGACCCTGGACACCAACCAGTGTTCCTTCTGATCTATCCCATTTTCCTAATGCGATCAAGCAACCATTGCGTGGATGCATGGGCATCCTCTCTGCGTGGTGACCTCGGAGCAGTGGACTCTATGTCACAGCCCTGTGCTCCTGGAGTGAATGAATCTAGGCGTCACTTCTTGTCCCTTTTTATGTCTATTTAAGACAGCCTCATAGCCCGAGGGCATCCCATTGAAGCTCTCCCATTTCTCCCATGGTGCATTGCACACAGCTCTGATGTAGAAACTGCTGTGTTGGCTAGTGAACGGATGGCCGGGTGAACAATCAGATGGATGAGCAGACGCCTTTGAGACTTTAGGTTGGCCTAGATGACAGGACTGTAATAATAACGCATTGGTACCACACTTCAGCATCCTGCTAACCTCGTATCCATAAGCCGTAGAACTCTCATATCCTTAATGTTTAATACCCTTAGTGTCTGCTGCTGATCTGACGTTCAGCCTGGGATGGGGAGGAAGGCCTACTCAAGCTTTAACTGAGAACTAGTCATCAGAGAAGGGAGTCTCAACAGAGGGAAATTGAGGGATTGTCCAGATCAGATTGGCTGGGGCAGCCCACTGTGGGTGGCACCATCCCCTTGGCAGTGTTCCTAGGCTAGCTAGCTAAGCATGGGCCTGTAAGGCAGCAAGCAGCGCCCTCTGTGTTTTCTTCTTTCAAGATCCTACTTGAGCCCTGCCCTGACTTCTGTCAGTGATGGACTGCAACCTGTTAAATCAAGTAAGCCCTTGTAAATCAAACTACAACAGCTAAATAATGGTATCTGTTGGCCCAGGGCCTGCCCAGCATACAGAAAGCTCAGGTCGATACTGCATGCAGTGCTTTGCAGGTCGTGTAGCTCCTGGCATGAATAGACCCATTCCCAGTTATGGAGAGAAGCTCTGGAGGGCTCCGTGGAGCATTCTGCTCACAGCTCACTGTAAATCCTTTACTTGTGGAGGTAGTTCTTACCACAGTGAGAAGCCCCAGGTTTTCCTTCCCTTCCCTCTTTCCTGTCGCAGTCACTAGTCCCCAGGCCCTTCCTGTTACTGACCGTACCCCATCACTGCACACTCAAGACCACCACAGATACAAGTCCACTGCCTAACATAGGCTTCATCCCCATAAGCCCTGCTCTGGCCTAGCACACAGTAGGTACTCAGTAAATGTACCACTTTACCATTGTGCGCTTTCGAAATGAGTGTCTGGCCAGTCAGCAGTGCCATCTGTCCCGTGGCACTCTGCAGTGAATGAGATGTCCACTGCCACTTTAAAGGTAAGGGCCGGAGGCTCCAGGGATGTCCATGTGGCCACCCGCCTGAGCCTGGCATGAGATGCTTTTGCACCTTTATGTACAAGATTGCAGAAGCATCACTGTTCAGTAGCAGGCAGGTGTCTCGTATTTAATTTGGATCCTTTCTCGGGTCACATGTCATGAGCTGAAGTAGACCCTTTTCAAGTTGCTTCCAGCAATGGGAGATTCCCAGCAACAGGAAGTGACTATGGCATGGTCCATACACACATGATCAGAAGAACCAGAGAGGAACAGCCATCTGGAATGGCTAAGGAACCCCGGGACAATCCAAAGAGAGATGGCCAGCCCAACAGGAAAGCAGCCCCGGGGTGGGAACAGGTGACATTCCTAAATCACACACACACACACACACACACACACACACACACACAAACACACGCAAGTTGACAAGCAAGGAACAGGACACACAAGCATGCTGTGGTGAGCTCTCCGGAGCTGGAGAGGCCTCGGGGGTCTAGGAGCTGAGGTGACCAGTGAAAGCTCCTGAAAGAATGGCCAGGCAGCCCTCCAGAGCCTGGCACACACGGAGTCCACCTGCACTACGGGAAGCATGTCTTCCTGACAAGCAAACACTTGAGTGAGTGAGGAGGATTCCTACATGCAGGGATGGCTGCCAAGTAGTCTGGGAAAGTTGGGTAGGGGAGTGAAACAGAAGGGCTGGGAGCCAGAGGAGGCCAGGTGTGGTGACATCATCCAAAGGGTGACCTGGGCTCAGTCACACCCACAGAGCGTGACATTCTACACTGTGGAAACAAGGCAGGCCACTCTCCATGCTCCAGAAGGTTGCATATATCCATTCCCTGCCCTTCTTGCTGCCAGCATCCTAGGTGCTCCCTACCTAGTCCTCCCACAGAGCCCCAGGTCCTAAGTGCTGGGAGTAAGAAAGAGCCCACGGGGAGACTATCGCTTAAAAATAGTCAAGGTTCTGAGGACGCAGGTAGGACATAGGTGCCTCTGCCAGAGGCTGGGTGCTGGAGCTCCTGAACGCCCATCATAGGAGAAGGGGAGGGATAAAGGAGGAGCCAGGTCCCCACCCTGGGATATTGAGCCACTGTCAGGAGCTGTTGTGCACGGAGCCCCACAGAGCAGGGATGTACATGGAAAACTCACGTGAAGAAGCAGTACACAGCAGGGACCCTGCGACCTACAGACCCACACTGGACCAGATGCATGGGAGGAACGTGGGGAGGAACAGTCAGGGAGAAGTACTCACGGAGGATACTCAAGAAAGACTGAGTACTCAGGGACGAGTACTCAGAGATGAACACTGAGGGAGCACTTGGGAGAGGAGGACTCTGGGAAGAGCACTCAGAGGGAAGCACTTGAGTAGGAGGAGCATTTGAGGTGCTCTCATGGGGGAGCACTCACAGGGGGAGCACTCAGGGAGGAACACTCACACCAGAGCCGAGGCTGCAGGCAATAGGCATGGGTATGAAGGCAGAAAGATATTGTCTTCCTCATCTCTTTATTGAGGAAAAAACAAAACAAACAAACATCTCACGAGAGCAAACAAAACACCCTAAACTCTTGTCTAGGGTTCACGCCTGGGTGACATGACACCCGGGTCACTGGCTCCACAACCGAGCTATGCTAGCAAACTAGAAGCCAAACGAGCCCCCCTTAGGGCCACCCCCAACAGCCTTCTCTGCCAGGCTGGGGTGACCCAAGGTAAGGAATACAGACAGTTCAGTGGGAGGTCACTGGTCAGTGTCCCCACATCAGAAGGTCCTCAGCAAGCCGACACTTGCAGGACCAAGTGCGCCCTGGGCAGATGACTGCTCCTGCCTGCATCCCACATCTGGTTCTACCAGCCACAGAGAACAAGCCCCAAGGCAGATGTCATCACCCTCCTCATTAAACTAACATGCCCACATTCTTGCTACATTCTAACCACCCTCCCACATACTGTTACAAAGAGGCGGCTGAGGTTCAGAGAAACTATGTGCCCAGGCTCACACAGCAAGCTCAGCCAAGAAAGGTGCATCAAACTGGCCGCTTGGCCTTGGGAGGGAATGGACAAGTGGTGGGCAGGCAGGCATCTTTACCCAATGCCTCCCTAAGACACACCGAGACCCATTATCTTTTGCCTTAGAAGGACCTCCTGGAACCCCTAGGATGGATGCAGTTCACTGCCCTGTGGTTCCCTCCAGCCCCTCTGCCTCTAGTGAGTGGCTGTGCAAGGGATGCCTTTGATCACCCATTAATGACATGGCCTCTGGAGTAGGCTCCTTTGTTCCCCATCTTTCAAAGGTGCACGGGGGGGGGGGAGCATCTCCCTGAAACCGTTGTAGACCCTGGCATAGTCCTAGCCACAGGCAGATGGGACATGTCTTTTACATCCTCAACCCATGTAATGGTCCCCACCTCGCTGGAGAGGCACCGGAGGTTGGGGCCAGAAGCTTGGCTAAGGTCACCCACGTCTTACCTGGTGAGAGGCAGGACTAGCCTGTGCTGCCTGTGAAGACAAGGATCCACCTCTGTCGCTGCCCTTCATTGGCCTGTGTCTCCCACCCCCGTGAGCAGAGGATGGTGCAGGAGACATCTGAGCAGCGGATGTCTGTCTGTCTTTGGCTCTGCTTCTGTTCCTTCTGTACCCCTAGGACACATAGGATCCTATTCCCTGCCTGTCCCTCCTGCTGGCTTCTGGATCTCAGTCCCTCTCTCTCTGCCTCTTTTGTCTCTTTCTCTGTAATCCCCCTCCCTGTCCCAGCTATGATGGCCCTTCACCTACATCTCTCACCTTTGCGAGCACCTGGTCCTCCCAGCAGCTGCTTCTCTCTCTCTCTCTCTCTCTCTCTCTCTCTCTCTCTCTCTCTCTCTCCTCAGTAGATGCAGGCCTGACCAGCAGCCTCAGAACAATCGCAAGGGCCTTATCAGGACAGTGGGCGTGACCATGAGGGTAAGAGCCCAGGGGGAAACTTAAAACCCTTCCCCATTCTTCCTCATTTCCAAAGGGCCTGTTTGTTTGATTTGGCTCTGGGCCCTTCTCCCACCGTTCCAGCTGACAGTCCACCTGGGTGATGGCTAAGCTACTTCTGCAGTTCTCTCAACCTCCAGAGGGCTTTTAGGAACTGAGAAGTCCCTCAGAAGGTGTCCTGGGGTGGAAACGGAGGTCCAGGGAGGGTGAGTGGCCCTCTGTAAGCCAAAGAGCAGGGAGAGTTGGACCATCCTGTGTGCGATGTACCCCAGAGCCTAGGGCTGGGGAGCTTGCATACTTTATGCTTCCGTGAGATACCTTGTCCCTGTATCATAGATTTGCACACACAGGTTCAGAGAGGTCACATGATCGGCATGAGCTCACAAGTGTTTCCTTCCCAGGCTCCCAGAGAATAATTCCAGACTGGGAGGACTTTGAGGGTTACTGTCGTTCACTCAGAGCAGAGATGGGTCCTCCCAGCTAAAGCGGATGGTTCTAGAATCATGTAGGGGGCTACAGTCCATGGGGCCCCAGGTGTCTGGAAACCACACAGATGTTCCAGCTGCAGGCCTGGCTGCCAGCCCCAGACAGAATTAGCTCTCAGTCGGGGAGAGAGTTTCCTCCCTGGTCCCACGCCCCCACGCCTAGCTCCCTCTGAGTCACCAAGAAAACTGTCCCCGTGTGCTCTCTGCTTGGAGGGCGCTGTGTCTGAGCCCAGGACTCTGTGAAGATCAGCAGACCCCAGGACACCTCTTATGTCTGGTGGGGACACAAATGGGGGGAGAGTCCCCAAACACCCATACCACGGTCTGCTTCTTCTCCTAGAGTATCCGTGACTCACTCTAGAAGCCCAGTAGCCTTTCTTAGAGTGCTGGGTCTTTGACCCACTGCCGTCCTGACGTACCCTCAGGGTGTCCCAGAAGTAATCCTCAAGAGTTTTCCCTGCTAGGCATGGGGGTGCACAGCTGTAATCCCAGCTCAAGAGGCAGAGGCAGGAGGATCATCACAGGTTTAAGGTCAACCTGGGGCTATAGAGTGAGCTCAAGACTAGCCAAGGATGACCTAGTGAGACATGACCCCCATGCTCCCACTGTGTTCCTGGAAAGCATGGGGCACTCGTGGGGGCTGCTCACAGTGGCATTGGCCTCTCCCACACTAGGATCCAGCCTATGGCCTACACTGGATGCACTGTTAAGAGCTGAGGGGAACTTGGCACCCCTGGAGAGGTGCTTCTGTAGCCCTGAATTTGCTAAAACCAGGCCTTCAGCAAGAGAGACAACCCGTCCCAGTGATGGGCTGGAGAGGGCAGCTAGCGGAAGCTGCTTCCACACCCACTCTCAGGAGACAAAGAGGGTGAGCCTCCAGGCTGGGCTCCTCCTTAGCTCCCACCAGAGCCCACTTGGGTGTGTTCGAGACCCCTGGGCCACCCTCTGGAGAGAAGCTGGTGCCCCAGGACACCAAGATTCAATATGAACAACAGTGGCCCTGCTAGGTCTGTTTTATTGTATGCCTACTATGTGCTGGGACACTGAGAGACACTGTGAGCATCTAGCACCATCAGGCTGTGGGATGGTGGCCATGCCTGCGGCTACTTTCCAGCTGCAGCTGGTGGTTAGGATTTTCCATTCTTGGTCTCACTTAGTAAGTGTCCTTAGAAATAACTTAGGTGGGTGGGGTAGAGTGTAGGCTGACTAGCAAGACGCTAGCTCAAAAAAATAAAAAATAAAATAAAAACCCACAAGTATGCCTGACTCCTTGGAGTCTCAATGATTTCATAGGCCCCTGTCCAGCTCGATACTATATTTGGACCAAGTGCCTATTCCCAGCTTAGTGGTATGGCTCCTGAAAAGGCAGATTTCACTCCCTGCTGTGTGATCCTAGACAAGTTACTTTGCCTCTCTGTACTCTGAGTTAATCACTTGTGAGATAAATAATAAAAAAAAAATTTTTTTTGCAAGAAATGGGGGCATGCAGAGAAAGGGATTCTTGGGGAATCCTCTGAAGCTACGATGTCTTTAGGCCACTGACAGATGTTCAAGATGAATTTGCTCAGGCATTCCTAGCTGCAGGAACAGACAGGAGGCTATAACGGGGAGCTGGCCAGAGGCTCTCTGTAGCCCTAACGTGTTCTAGCCACCTCTGCTCTCTGAGCTGACTGTGTAAATGGGGTCCGTGTCCCCCATCCCTCTGAGGGTGCCCATGGGCAGGACAGGAAACACTCATGAGAGGGCATGGTAGAAAGTCAGCACATACACCACAGATCGGGCCACTGTGCTGCTAGTCTGCCCTCCATGGGGACAAGGGGAGGCTGGCCAGGTGACCCGCCCTGAACCTGTGACTCAGTTTCCCCTTTCATACTGCTCGCTTAAGGACAAGAGCTGGGCGGTGGCTCTCCAGAGGCACCACTAGCTCGTCACCTCTCTACTCCACAGTTGAAAAACTGAGGCTCACACAAGCTGACCTTTCTTGGATCCGTGGGTGCTCCCACCCCCTGGTTGGCTCCTCCTGTGAGCT
>NW_021604612.1:1636037-1664937 GCF_004785775.1 Grammomys surdaster
AGACAGACAGACAGACAGAGCATAAAATCTTATCTAGCTGTATCCTGACCTTCAGTTACTGTGATTCTGGGTCATAGGACACAAGGCCCACATTTGCAGACCGAGTGTACTTAGGACCTTGTGAACCTCACACACAGAGAGCACCACCTGTCCCTTGCAAGAACTCAAGGGTGTCTTAGGGCACAGGATTCAGTGTCTGAATGAGGAATGTCCCTGCGGGTCACCCCACCTTTGTAACAGGTCAGTTCAACTCACATGCCCTTTGGCCAGTAGTTTGCAGAGAAGTGCTTTGGGGCTGGGTGAACAGTTTGAGTCCCCAGTCAGCAGAACTTCTAGGAAGATTCCTGAGTGGTGGAGAGTTCTTCTCTGTTTACTAACTGAACTTGAATACCCTGGTTCAGGCCCCTGGAGCCGCCCAGAATGCATGGCCACCTTCCTGCCCTAGCAATGCCCACTTCCCCCCTCTTGTCCTCAGCTGGTGCTTTCTCAGCATCCTTCCTAACCCCCGGCCAGCTGGCCCACCCTGAGCCCTAGGATGCAGGGTGAGGGTGAGGTGCCGGGTGGGTGTGATAGGTTTATCCATTTGTCTGTTTGCTTAAGTACTGCTTTGGTCCAGAAGAGGGTGAGAGGTCAAAGGGAAACTTTGTATCCGAGGAACATAAATTACAAGTAAGAGTGAAAGGAGGAAGGGACTGGAAGGAACAGACCTCGAGCCAGGACTGACTGAGAAGGAAACAGACCAGACCAGACCAGACGATGGGATGCGGGAACTGCTCCCAGGCTCCTGGTGGGGAGGAGATGACAGCTTCCAGGTCACATGGTCCTGGCTCTGAGAAGTCCAAACCACAGTGAGACGGATCCCTGCTGGGCTACGGGACAGGGTTCCTTGGGGACCTAGCCACACCCAGCCTGGGGTACCTCAGGAGAGACTGGCCATGCAGCGGCATTGGTAACAGGGTTCCAAACAGCAACTCAGCCAAGTCATTTCCCCTGGGTGTACCAGGGAAAGTTAACTGTTCAGTCCAGCGGGGAAATATGTGGCTGAAAACTGAAAGACATTTCTAGACTATTCCCAAGGGTCATTATTGAGTCTCTGCTCTGGTGGGGAACGGAGCTGGGCCAACCCTGTGGTCCCTACACACCTTGTTTACTAATATGGTTTATCATACAAACTCACCAAGACTCGGGGCTTCCACGTAGCATCCCTGCCTGCCACAGATAGTCCCGAGCTATACCTGTTATCCCTGTGCCCACACTGTGTCCGTCCTTCCTTCCCACAGTGCCCAGGTTGGGTCTCTCTAGTCTCAGTTTCCAGTCAAGTTCTCATTCTGAGTCATTATGATCCAGTGATAACCCAGGAACCTGGCACTGGTGTGATCCACACCTGAGAGAGAAGGAAACTAAGTCTGGGAGAGCTGCTCATCAAGGTACACACACACTGGTCAGAAGATACCCAGGACCCTCATGCTAGTTGGCTCTGCACAGAAATAGCTTCCACTTGTCTCTCTGTTCTAGTTGTAATGTGCAGACTGTGGCTCACGGGAGAGCAGACGACCTCTCTGGCTCCTCTGACCAGCTTAGCAGGTGCTACCAAATCCCCACCCCTCAGAGTCAGCTTTATCCCACCTGACCCACAAACTGTGGGCCCTTAGGCAGGTAACGTGGCCTCGCTGAACCTAAGCTTAATTCATCTACATAGTGAAGAAGAGTCTGGTTAGAGCCCTGGCATTAGGAGAGTAAGAAGTAGCTGCATCTGGCTCTTCATCTGTCTCAAGTGGGGGTGAACTTCCTCTAGAAAGGTCACAAACTCCACACCACCAGCTGAGTTGTGGACGGGCCCACTTGCAACATGAAAATGCAGCCCCTTGTCCCTAAAGCATCATGGTACTCAGGACAAATGCTTGAAGAACCATGAGTATACCTCCATCTGGGCCCGGTGCCTGCACTAGCCACTGTCTTCAAGGCTGGCCTGCCCTTGGTTCCATGGAAGTGAAGGACCAGTCCTCTCTGCTTCAGACTTCTCTGTGGGGCCTGGTAGAACTGGGGACCATAGTCAGGAGGGGGCACCAGGGAGCTAAAAGAGGTCTGGGGCCAAGGGGTGGACAGGCAGCACTATGGTAGGGATAGAAAGATGGAAGGGCAGAAGAAATAGTGGAGAAAGCTCAGGGGGAAGAAGAGAGACAGTGGAGGGAGAAGGACTAAGGGGTAGGGTATAAGATCAGAGAAAAGAGCCAAGACCTAGAGACCCGGCAGGAGCAGCCTAGGCTCTGCTCTAGGAGGTTTGAGCCCCTGGCAACTGTGCTGAGAAGCCCCTGTGCTGAGCAAAGGAGCCCCGTGGGACCTCATCTAGGGCTTTGGGTGACCTTGCAGAAAGGCTGAGATTTGTTTTTTTATTCACTGACTTACGAAATGCTGGTTACAGACCCCTGGGCCTTTTGCAGTCCCAGCAAGAGCTCTGCCCTGACCTGCAGCCCTGTTCAGAAGAGGCATTACTCAACAAAAGCTATTTGGTGACAAAGTGGGGGATGGTGGTTGGGAAAGTCCTGGCAGCGACCAGAAGGATTAAGACATCTCAGGCCACTTTCTGGACTGAGCATGGGGTCACTGACTTCTCTAGAAACTTCTACCACCATTGGAAGTGACCACTGAGGAGAGCCATCGTTCTCCTGAAAGCACTTCACCAACAAGGGCGTGGGTCTCCAGATTGCAGTGGGAAAGAGAGAGCAGACCTGTGCTGAAACATCGGCTTGGCCTAGAGGAAGCTGGCAAATGCCTATCCCAGCTGCCTGGAGGATGCAGAACTAGACAGAGGAGGGATTCCTACATAAGCCCCACAAAGACTCTTCTCCTGTGACAGGGAAAAGAACCAAATGAAGGTGGTTCAAAGTCCCAGACTTGTCCAGGTAGATGGAGTCTCAAATGTTTGCTGCACATGCTCAAAATAGAACATTTGCTACTGATGTTTCCTGAGAGGCTCTCCATTCCTGACTCAAGTCTGATCTTTTTTTAGTTATTACGTTTCTGACTAGGCGATACAGATACACCTCTATCTAGAGATGTTCAAGCTATAAAGAGAAGCCCTACTACCCCCTCCATGCCGCCATCCATCTCCCAGTGTACCTCACTCCTTCTACTAGATTTTCAAGTGTCTTTCTGAAGCCTCTGAGTAGTTACAAAGGATTTTTTATGATTTCTCTTCCGCTTTACATAGGAGAAAATATACATGCACCTTCCTTACCCAATAGTAGATTTAGGTGAGCCATAGCTCATCCTTCTAGATAGCTGCATAGTATTTTACTGTTGGGTTTACCAGCTTTTCAATAACCAGAGCCCCAGGGGATGTGCTCTCGGCTACCAATTCCTTACCGTTAGGATGCTACCAGTCAGGCACTTGATCTCTGCCTAGTCTCTTAAATGTTACAATGTTGTAAGCAGTCTTGCTATATGTGCCACAATGTTGCAACTGAATCCTTAGCCTTCCACTCCGGCTTACTGGAGTTTGTTTGTTGGTTTAAGTTTCCCTTTGTGCTATCCTTTTTATCTTTTTGTTTGTTTTGTTGGAATGTGGTGGCTGAGATGGCACTCGGGGGCCTTCCTTGTGCCTACTAGGAAGATGCTCTGCCCCTGAAGGGCTTCTACAACAAGGAAACACTCCTGTTTGCACAGAGTCATGCTGCTTTAATTGGTGAAGAGCATCCTTTGATGCCAAATGGTCTTCACCCAGCACAGCTACACCTGCAGCACAGTCACGGAAATATCTGCTCTTGCTTCGGTTGTGAGAGCTAGTCCTGCTTCTAGCCCTTGGTTTCCACCTCTATCCACTGAGTCTGGGGCTGCTGCAGGGAGTGGGTACCAGGAGCTCTGCAGTGCACTGGTCAGATGGAGCTCTAGGCTCTAGGCAACCCTATGAGTGTAGCTGGATGGTGGGGGTTCAGAGAGTAGCCCAGGAGCTAGAGAATACATCCCCAGTGTCATCCCTGAGCCTGAGGCTGGAGCCTGAGTGCACAAGGAGGGAGGGTGGTCTGGAGGTGACTTGGTATGCTAAGGATCCAGCAACCACCATCTTGAAGTTGCATTTCCACTTTTATTTGGGTATAAAATAAAATAGTAAAAGCCCTTGGGTGTGGGGTGGTGAAAGGAAGAAGCCACTTCCCAAACCCTTCAAGAAAGGTCCGGAAGAATCTTCCAGCCTGGCCCAGAAGCAGTCCCCGGCAGGCGGTAGTGCCAGCCTGCCCCTGGGCAGGAGGCCTGTTCTTTGGACGGCTCATGGCTCTTCGATCAGGGCCTCCCTACAGGCCCTGAGTGGCTAACAGAGGAACCTTTGTCCCCCTCTCTGGTTCCTTGCCCTCCTGCCAAGAGTCTTGGCTGTGACTTCTCTGCTGGTTCAGGTTTCTAAGGCCTCTAGGGTCTGTAGCCAGGAATGAAATCTCTTGAAACCCTGGACCCTACTGCCAGACCCTGAAGCTCCTCTCCACCCTTCACTAGTCCTCCCTCAGGCCCCTCCCCATCCCTCATTTGACCTCAGTGACCCAACAACCCTGGTGACCTCTTTGGGAGAGAAAACTGAAGCTCTGGAGGGTCAGGCAACTTGCTCAATGACACATAAGTAAAAGATGGAGAAGCCAGACACACAGCCCCAAAGCAGCCTTTGTGCCGTGGAGATAACAGCCAGTCACGGCTCTGGAGCCCGGCCTCCAGGCTGAAGGCCAGTTCTGCTGTGCAGCCCCTAGGAGAACTGGATGTTTGGATTCTGTGTCAGTGTCCCCAGGTGACGTAGTGATAGTGCATATTTCACGGGGTGAGTATTAGGATGGAAAACAAACCCCAGAGCAACTGTGCACGTGATAGAGCCCAGTACACGGCCCGTGGTGGAACCCAGTCCACGGGCCAGGGTGGAGCCCAACAAATCCACCAGCACCCGTGTTGTTGCACCGTGTGGTCTACACACGTGCACGTGTGCTTGAGCAGGATACCGAGTTCTTTCTTCTATCACCTTTCACCTCATCTCCTTGTGAGGAAGGTCCCTCGCTGAATCAGAATCTCACAGTTTGGACAGTCTGACCGGGACCCACCTGCCGCCAGAGCCCGGTGATGATGTCACCGGCACGCGCACAGGTACCCAGCTTCCTACGTAGGTGTTGGATATTCATTTTGTCCCGTTTCTAGAGAAACTATTACCCTCTGAGCTATCTCCCAGCCCCATCAATGTCACTGTTGAACAGGGTTATGAAACATACTGTTCAGAGCCTTGGCTAAGAATGAGCCCCCAAGTTCCTCTCCTGCCACCCCCCCAGCAGACCTCGGAATGGAGTTATCAGCAACAGAAACTACCCTAAGATGTTCTCCTCTTTCCCACGCAGACCTGGAAGAACGAGATACTGGCCTGGAATACAAGTTTAGAGGAGAAGGGTGTCCCCAAACTCTCTAACCAAACATAACGATTTCCCAGACAGCTTTACATTTTAGAGGGAAAAAAATTCACAATGAAAAAATTATCTACTTTTAAAGTGTCCTGGCCACGACCCTGACTGAGAGACGCACCCTCAACACATCAAGACCACCCAAACCCCCATCTTACTCTACCTCTAGGGTCATCCAAGATGGGTATCTGAGACACAGTAGAACGTCTAAGAATATTCTTCTACTCGTTTATATTCTCCTATCAGGTTCCCCCTCAGCTCTGCAGGGAAGGGTTTGTCACACTGTCCAGGAAATTGATCTCAGCTGCCCCGCCACACGTGTGAGATGACAGATGGGAGTGGTAACACCTTTGTGACCCTGTGGTTAAGGCTTCACATTCTTACAAGGGACAACGCTGAACCGTGTGTCTTGGCCAAGTTACTTAACCTCTTTGCCTCTACTTCCTCAGGGGGTGGGGGGAAGGCAAGAGGAAGAGACCTGTTATCTGCTGGGGACTCCCACGGACCGCAGGGCAACTCTCCGAGTTTCTCATGAACACGTGATGGTGATGAGAGGCCACCTCAGCCTCCGCCTCACCTTAGAGCTCTCCCGGAGGCTTGGGGAGGCCTGGAGTTATCTTCCATTCCTTTTTGTTTGTTTTTGGAGGTAGAGTCTCGAGTGACCTCGAGTGAACTCCTCATCCTCCTGCCTCAGCCTCCCGAGGGCTGGGATGACATACATGTCTCATCATGCTTGGCCAAAGACCCACGTCTATGTTTGAAGCACTGAGGAATGCAGAATTTGCAACTGTTCAATGGAGGCCTATACACACGCTCTCAAAATAATATTATGTGCTTTCAAATACCACATGCCCTCACAATAATTATGGCTAAGGATGGTTCTCCCTGAGAGGGAGACAGAGTGGCGTGGGGTTTGAGTGACGCCTATGATCCTGCTCCCTGACTGTCCCTCTGCTGTCAGCTTGCTCCTTCATTCAGACCCCTGGCGTCTACTGAGCACCAGGATGTGGTGGTTGCAGGGTGGGGCTGCCGGGTATGTGTATTAGGCAGCACAGACACTCCCTCCCACAACCTGGTAGCAGGGTCTCGATACAGCCAGTTCCCGAGGGGAGGAGCCACCCAGACCCCTTCCTCTGAGGTCAGAGGTAAGCCTGGGTTTTCCTAGGAGGGAGAAGAGGAGGAAGGGAGGCAGAGAACGAGTATGGGGGGATAGGTGGTGGGGGAGGGGCACCAAGACAGATGCGAGCACTCCACACTCTGCACCCTTCCTTGGAGAAGCAACCCAGAACCCTAGCCCTAAGGAGCCCAAGATCTGCAGGGACCTTCAATGCTTTCACGCAGCACCCCGGGGAGAACAAGCAGGGTGCTACCCTCCCCAGGGAAGGCTGGCCGGCCATACTGTTGGCTCCAGAGCATCTAGAGGACCAGTCACCTTCTGCCTTGCCAGCCCCTTCCCATCACCTAAGGCCACAGAGCACTGTCCCAGCCTCTAAAAATCTCTCCTTTAAAAGGTGGTTCCGTTTACCCACCACGTCCTGTCTAACTGAACCCATCCCCGTGGCTTAGGACCAGCCAGTAACAAGGATACAAACAGCAAGGCCAAGCCAACATGGAAACTAAGCCCTTCTGAGGTAGGCCATCAACAAAGTAGCCAGAGCCCTTAAGCACTCAGGGGCAGCACCCTGCATACCTGCTGACATGATTAGCCTGGTTCCCACTGGCCCAGATCCAATCTCTTTGATGGGCTTGAAAATATAGATAAAGAATTGATTTTTTATAAATTCTATTTATTTATTTCACATGGGTGTTTTGCCTGTGTGTCTAAGAGAATGTCTTATTTCTGGGACTGGAGTTACAGACATGTGGGTGCTGGGAATTGAACCCAGGTCCTCCAGAAGAGCAGCTAGTGCTCTTAACCACTGAGCCATTTCTCCAGCCCAATTAGTTTTTAAAAGATGATTTCCCTGCCCCCCCCAATCCTTCAAAACCATTGTCACAACCCATTTCTCGGATGGGGAAACTGAGGCTGTCTCACTAACAGGCTGCCTTACCACACTCCCCAGTGAAGGCTAACTGCCTCATCCATCTTCTCCCACACCCCAGGATGGCTGAAGCTCTCTTCTCACGCCAGTCTGGGTGAGACCCTGTCCCTCCCAGCGCCCACTGTCACACCTGCTAAGGAAGGCAGGATGCTGCTGAAGAACCACCATGACCCCCAGGCTCTGTCTGAGAGGCTGGCCGTGGGTGTCAGTATAGACACGAGCAGGCTCTGTGTCTTGCTAATTAAGACCCTGTGAGTTAGAGGAGGGAGGGAGGAAGGGAGGTAGGAAAAGCACCCACCCCACCTGGGCCTCAGTTTCCCTGGCTGTAAAGCAGGACCATGTGCTTCCTCTCAGGCTTCCCATCCACATGTGTCAGAAAGCAACACTGTCAGGACGGTCCCAAGGTGTGACTTTATTGGGTAAGATCTGGGCCTGGAGGCCGCTGTCCCTTCAGACAGGATTGAAAAGACTCCCCTTTTTTCCATGACCCAGATCCTGGGCTTGTCATGAAAGACTGAAACTGCCCACATCCCCCTAAGAGCCTCCTGTGGTTTGGTTTCCTTCCCCTCGACAGGATCCTGTGATGCCAGCTGGGCCTGTGTATATGTGGCATATATACCGCATGTAGCGTGTGTGGTGGAGCCTGCCTCTGCGGGAAGGAGTCACCAGACATGCCAGGAAGATCAGGGCTCAAATCCTGAAGCCCCTCTCTAATGTACTCCCGGGACCTCCTGACAACCCGGTTTATGGCCCAAACAACCCAGGACATAAAGTCCCAGACTTTGAATTACAAACCCAATTAGTTGTGGTTGTCTGAAATCTTCCACTTTCGAAACTTCACATTGAAGCACTGAGTTTGGAGAGGGCGGGTATACCACGCTGGTAAAATGGAACATGTCTGGCCACCCAGGAAACTGGGTGGGGCCTTCGGGGTCCTGCAGAGCCCTGCAGCTTCTCCCTGCACCACAGACCCCATAGTCATCTGCCTTCGATTCCTGATCCATGCTTCCTTCTCGGCTTCAGCGTCTCCTACCCCTGCCAACTTTCCTTTGGGCAACTCATGGGTTCATGCTTTGAACCCGGCTCAAAGGCAGGTTTCCTGTCTGAGGATTTATTTCCTGTCGTTCCTATGAAAGCCATCTTTTCTTTGCTCCTACAGCCTCCAGCCACCCAGTGTTTCTGGCAGATATTAGTGTGTGCGCATTTAACAATTTGCTCTTGGTCAAAAAAAAAGCACACACTTGCCAACTGCATGGATAGTGCTCCCAGCCTGGGAGTGGTGTGCTCCAAGCTTCTCAGGGGAGAAAGCACGCCTTCTGACCACTCGGGACTCTCTCTGTCTCCTCACTCAGCTGGCTTCCTGCTCAGCCAAGAGCTCTTTAGGTAGGGCCAACTCCTTCTGAATCCTCTGCTGTGAGCATGTAGCAAAGCAGGTGTTTAATAGGTGCCCAAGCACAGAGGCTAGCTCACCCACAGCCTCCCTGCCTCACTTTTCCCATCTGATAAATGGGAGTGTGGAGAAGCTTGGGTGGTAAAGTGGTCATCCCAGTTGGTGTCATCTCCATTGGGTTTAAGGGTTAAGTCTGTTAGTTGAAAGTCTTAAAGGCACCATAATAGCCCCCAACACTGTGACAAGCCATTCCTCCAAGTAAAAGGCCAACTCTATTTCCCCTCCTTCTGAATCTGGACTGGCCTGACCTGGGCGTTAGCCATCAGAATGTAGCAGAGAGGTGATGCCATGCTGGTGTCAAGAGCCCCCGTAGACTGAAACTTGTGGCATCAGCCTGTAAGCCCTGCTACTTGGGAGGCTGAGGTAGAGGGATCTCAAGTTCAAGGCCAGCCTGGGCAATTTAATGAGACCTGCCCCTCAACCCCCACCCAATCCCCTGAAATAAAGGAAAACAAGGGCTGAGGCGTGACTCTGAGTTAGCGATTGTCTTATGCCTTACACGTAAGACGTCCTAGAGTCTATTCCTGGGAGGTGGGGGTGGGAGGGGCCAGGATGAGGAGACAGCCAATGTGGCTGGTAGCAGAGCTGAGAGCTGCATGCTTTTGCACTGAGCGGACAGAACCTAAGAATCATATAACAACCCTAATGGGGCAGTCGGTTCGCATCCTGACACACGTGACCTCACGGGCGAACCTACCAGCCATTTTGGCTGCATGGAGCTTACACAGGGGCGTCTCATGCATGAAACTGACCTATGCCTGCTACAGAGAGACTCAACCTAGAGAACGAGGCTGTCTGGGCTCTTGTGTGAGCGTGCTTTCAGACCCTACCCTGGCTCTACACACTGTAATCCTCACGACAGCCCTGTGGGGCCTTTATCGCCACCACCTTCCACAGCAGCACAGTCACCTGCTGTCAGCAGTCCCTTACATGCTAAACCAGGTACCTGAACCCTCCTCCATGGTGCCAACGTGCAGGGCTGAGCCTAGACAGGAGGACTTCTTACACCTGTCACAGTCCGCTGCAGGTTGACCACACCCACATCTGTGCTCATTGGTCCATGCTGCGCTCCCCAGAGCCAATCACAAGGAAGAGAAATGGTCCCGCCCCCTCAACGCGTGTGGTTGCCCTCACTGTGGCCTGCCGTGCTAGACTGCCCCTCAAAGATTGCCGCATCCTGGCTCCCAGGATCAACACAGCTGTTCGTATATATGTCGAAAAGTCACTCAATATTTGTGATCAATGAGAAAATTACGGGAACTGCGGAGAGAGGAGGGGGTGGAGGTAGGATGGGAGGATGTAATCCCGAAGCTGATCTATTTGCTACCGGCTGGCTAGAGTAACTGCTAACATAACACAACCTGGAATCGCCTGGGAAGAGAGCTTTTGGGGGGTTGTTCATTTGTTTTAGTTTTTTTTTTTTTTCATTACGAGAGAGTTCTGAGACATCCAGGTGAGTGCTGGGATGCACTCCTAAGCCCTGAGCCATCTCTTCAGCCCTGAGAAGAATTTATTCTTGAGGGATTGTCTAGGCCAGGATGGCCTGTGAGGGCATCTGTGGGCCATCGTCCTGATTGTTAACTGTTGCAAGAAGACCTGGCCCTCTGTGGGAGCCTGCAGGCAGCAAGGACAACTTTACTGTTTGTTCCTGGCTGTGGCTGTGACTGACTAGCTGCTTGAGTTTCTGCCTTGACTTCTCCTCGGTCTGTGACCGGAACTGTGAGCTGAATAAACCCTCTCCTCTGCTAAGTTGTTTTTAGTCAGGCTGTCGTTCACAGTAACAGAAAGGAAACTAGCCCAGCATGAACTAAACCCTCTCACACAAGGCACTCGGAGACTCTGTAGACTCTCAGAAGAGGTCATACAACAGGGATAGAGCTTTGAATATCTGTCCTTAACCACGACCCTGACACTCACTGAGCACAGACTACAGGCCAAAGACCACAACATCCTACGCAACTCCGAGAGAGGAAGAGACTGAGGAAACTCAGGAGCCGAGCCACAGCTGCAGGGCTTGTCCCACATGGCTTGGCAGGCTCTCCTTGTGTGCTCACTGCCCCTGTCACCCAGGGGAACACGACGTGTGTGCCCGCCGCTCTGTGTATCAGTCTCCCTGACCACATACCTCCTTGCACAAGAACTACTTCATCACCAGCCTGGGCTGAGATCTCAGAACCTTTAATCCCGAGAAAGCGGAAGTGATCCTGGGCCCTGCTGAGTCAGCGAAGGGTACTTCCAGCATTTACACAGCACGTGTACAGAAGACGCCCAGGCACCCCCACCAGAGCTCAGACACAGGGCCGGGACTGGAGCCAAAGGCTGCTCAGATCTGCCCAAGCCCATCTCCAAGCCCATGCTTCCTTGGAGAGGCACACGCTGCGCTCTGCCCTCGGGGCATGTAAGAGGGCAGATGGGATGAGGAGGCCAAGAGTCAACTGCGGACTTCTGTCGAGAGCATTTCTTTCATCCGCAGCACCACGGAAACCCACGGCCTCTTGGCTCCATCCAGCAGGACCAAGATCTCCACTCTTTCCAGTCTTACTTGAGACCCTTGTTGCGAAATGCCGAGCTTCCAAGAGAAACAAAGTATCTGGTTTCCCACTATTGCCTGGGACCGGGAGTCCTGAAGACCACCATGTGGCTGCCACAAACCCGCCCTTTCCCTGCTTCCCGGGGTTGGCTTAAGGCTCCCTCTTAGAGGTAGCACAGAAAGATCCACCTGTGGGAAATGTCCCATCAAGAGGCTCTGGAATGTCCCTCAGCAGATCAGCGCCCCACTACCTCATCAAGGTTCCTAGTGGGAAGAATGTTGCTTTGCTCCATCTGACACAAAGCGGGTACTAGAAAACACTTGTTGAGCTAATCAACAAAAGTCTGTTTCAAGTTGCCCCCTTCCCGAGGGGCTGACTGGGCCTGACCCACTCTGGCTTCTTAATCTTCCAGGGTTTCCTTACTTCACCCCATGAGCCCAGCCCAGTCACAGCCTCAGCTACGATACCTCCTTCTCTGCATGACCAGTGCCTAAGACAGTTGTGGTGGACACTCGAACAGTAGTCCTGAGCTGACACTTCCTTAGGCTTAATCCTGAGATAGCCCAGCCAAGGACATCCTAGCCACACTCTAACACACACACTGACACATATGCGCACACATCTGTGAGGGCTCCAGCGTGCAATGGGACCGTTGGACACGAATAAGGTTCCAATTCTTGTGAGCTGTGTGACCTTGCTCAAGTGCCTTTCCCTCTCTGAACTCCATCTTCTCCCACAACAAGGCGGTTGTCCTAACTGGGGGTTCGGGGGGAGGTCCCTTTTGACACAGGATGTGAGAGGGGAGTGTGGATCTGAAACCGGTCCACTCTTACACAGTGCAGAGTGACATGGTTATCCCTGTCTCTTTTTTTCTGGAAGGGAACAAGAACGGCCATTGCCTGCATTCCAGGAGGATCTACATTTAGTAGTTGAGAACCAGGGAGTTGCAGTGAGCGTAGCGGTCAGTCATCACTGTGAGAACGAATAAAGATGAGAAGAGGGCTGAGAGCCCGCCATATTTATGGCAGGGACACTTAGCTACTCATAAAGGTCCCTTCTTCTGACCCAGACACAGCTGTGGCTGGGCAAGAGCTGCCCACACCAAAATGCCGAATCCCAGCATCCTTTGCAACACATCAGATTATAAATCCCAGCATTCTTTGGCCCACCAGGCTAGATCTCACATGCCAGGTGCACAGTGCTTGCCCACCAAGGCCCAGTGCGTGCCTTCCCACTTTCCTATCTACCTCTGAGCCCACAGGGACTCCGCCAGAAGGGAGAATCGGGCTGCAAGCCAAGTCACTGAGTCACTAGGACGTGGGGACCTGCCACTTAGAAATACCTCTGTAAGCCAGGAATCATGATGGGCACCTGCCAGCCCAGGCATTGGGTTGCTGAGGCAGAATGGCTTGAGCCCAGAAGTTTAGTGACAGCCTGAGAAACATGGCAAGACTCATGAATAAAAAATTAAAATAGAAGGTCAGAGAGAGAGAGAGAGAGAAAGAGAGAGAGAGAGAGAACAGAAGACAAGAAGGACGGCCAGCCTTTTTCATGTTTGGGACAGTAAGTTTTTTCAGGCCTATTTGTTCCTGAAGCTCACACAATCTTAAGCAGGCTTGTGCCTCCTACTACAGAAAACAGCAGGAGAATTAGAACGCCTTTTCTTTGATGGCTCAAGTCCAGCAAACATCTACAACATCCATGTCTTGAGACCCTGGAGTAGGTCTGCAGTTTGCAGCCCATCCTGGAACTGTGGAGCCTCTTGGAGGGAGTCTGGTGGGCTGCCCTTCTGTTTCCCGGAGGAGCAGTGTTTTTATTGGTTTTCAGGTTGCATCTTTTTGTCTGGTTTGTTGTTGTTTTGTTTTTTGTTTGGTTTGGTTTGGTTTTTTGACAAACGGACTCTGTAGATTCAAGTAACTGCAAAGCCCCCACCCAGGGGTGACCGGGTGACATGGGACATGCTGTGTCCCATAAGGCAGAGTTTCACTTCTCCACGCCGTCTTCTGGCCTCAACCTGCTGACACGGGGCATGTGGCCTCACAAAGATCTGTGGATATTTGCTTAGGAAGTAAAAAGAAACCCAAGCACACAGCAAAGCGTCGGGAGCCTGGACAGAGGGGAAACAGAAAAACACTCGAGGGCTCCAGTCAGCCGCTCTCAAACAGGAAGGGCATCGAAGTTTCTGAGGAGCCCGTTTGGCCCAGAGATGCTCTAGGCTCACCCTCAGACAGCCTGGTTCACAAACACTGAAACTCTAAGAAACTCCCTTGAAGGCTGGGGAGCTGGCTCGGGGATGAGAGAACTTGCCCGTTAAAGGCTGGGGATGAGTGTGTGTGTGTGTGTGTATGTGTGTGTGTGTACCTGTAACTCCAGCACGGAGAAGGGAGAAGGGGAAGATGTGTATATTCAGGGAGCTTGATGGTCTACGTAGCAAGCTGTTGATTCGGCTAGAGAACTGGTCTTACGGCAGTAACGTAGTGACAGAGGAAGACACCCAGTGCCCTGCTCCTCTCTCTCTCTCTCTCTCTCTCTCTCTCTCTCACAAACACACACACACACAGAGAGAGAGAGAGAGAGAGAGAGACAGAGAGACAGAGAGACAGAGAGACAGAGAGACAGAGAGAGACAGAGACAGAGAGAGAGACAGAGAGAGACAGAGAGAGAGAGAGAGAGAGGGAGAGAGAGAGAGAGAGAGAGAGAGAGAGAGAGAGAGAGAGAATAGAAGCTCTCACCATTATTCCAATACAAGCTCAGAGCATCCCATGGAACTCTGTCAGTGATGGTCACGATGTCACTGGAGTCAGGGGCTCTGGGATGAGGTCACACAAATGAGACCTGAGCGCCAATAACCTGAAAACCCCATGTTAACGTCTGGGAGGATGGCTCAGTGGGGGAAGCGTTTGCTGAGCCGGCACAAGGACTGGAGCCTAGGCTCAGCGACCATGTAGAAGCCGGACATGGCAGTGTGTGTGCACTTGTGACCTCAGTGCTGGGGAGGTAGAGACAAGAGGACCCCTGGGGCTCGATGGCCACCCGGCCTAGTCAACTCCTCAAGCCCCAGGTCGCAGAAGAGCAAGGTAGACAGCACCGGAGGAACGATACACACAGTCAGTCCCTGGTCTGCACACATATACATGTATATACATGCATGAGAGGTCTGCTCTACCATGAACATGCATGTGCGCACACACATACACACACTCTTCACACATTCGCACACCGTGTTGGCTTCTATGTGGCTCAGAAGGTTGATGGCACAGGCAGGGTCTGAGTGCCCTGGACATAACTGACATTGTGTCCCCGTCTGCTAAGCCTTGTTGCCAGGTAGGGCCTATCTCATTCTACCTTTGTGAAAACCCTACTGGGTTTCTCCTGTTTAGAACCAAATCTCGCAGATGTGGAAACTGAGGCACAAACCCGGATCTGAAGCTACGGGGCCCTATGGAGTCTGTGGCAGTCTGTCCCTGGGACCCTAAAAGGCCACAAATTTCTAATCTGCAAACTGGGGGTATTACTGGAACCCTCGTCCTGAGGCATGGTAAAGGGTCCAGAAAACCACCTCAAGGTGTCATTTGCAATCAAACATCTAAGAGGCAGGACTACAATCCAATATCCAACCCATTCTGCAGATGTTAAAACTGAGGCCCACCTTCTTCATGGACAGGGCTTAGGCAGGGGATGGAGGCCCCGGGGGACATAACACTGAGCATAGCCTCGGGGTTCCCAAGGTTGCTAGGAGACAGGCTAGATGATTGACAGATATAAGACCGTGGGAGCAACTGTGTTGGGGGTGCAGAGACCACTCCACTGGGTTGAGGTCGATAGGAGCCGGTATGGGGTTCATCTACTCCTCAAAGAGTTGGTGGAGTCCTGAGCCACCCGCCCCTGGTTCTCAGATAACACCCCGACCTCTCACGTGCCAGACACCCCCCCCCCGAGTTTAAGCCAAGCCTTTCAGAAGAGAATCTTGAGCCTGTCCCTTCTGCAGCCTGAGTGAACCGTAAACCAGGCACGCACACGGCAGCAGCAAGGCACCGAGACAAGCTGGCCTTGCTCTTGACAGAAGCCAGAACCACAGATCCCCTCGGAAAGGGGAAGGAGGGAGAGATAAAGGGAAATCGAGGCTTTCTTAAGACACAGCAAACACAAGACCTCCTCCTCCTCCTCCACTTCCTCACTGTGTGACCTTAGACCTGTGGCCTGCCCTCTCTGAGCCACATAAATATCACATCAAGCTCTCAAGTAGCCGCTTTGGGGCTGCTGTAGGTGGTGATTATCTGTGCCAGGCTCCCTTAAATGCCTTAGTATCCTAAGCAGAAGGAGAGTTATGCTTTCAATGGACAGCGTGGCCAAAGGGTCTTCCATATGCAAAGAACTTTTAGATATAAAAAAAAACCATAAACACGGGGGGAGCAGATTCACACAGAAGAGTCAGACATAGCAAGGGAACCACAGACCAAGTATGTCAGCATCAATAATGACACACGGGGGCCACCAGGGAGATGGCTCAGTGGGTGAGAGAGATGGCTTGTTCTGTGAGCGTCAGAGAGTTCAAATACCCAGAGCCCATATTAAAAAAAACATACATCACGGTACATACTTATAATCCCAATGCTGAGGAAGCAGAGGTGGGAAGATCCATGGGGTTCACTGGTCAGCCAGCTTAGCCTAGTCAGTGAGCTCAGGGACCCAGCGAGAGACCCTGCCTCAACAAATAAAGAGCTGCGAGTGGAAGAAGCATCTCAGGCAGGAGGCAGGCAGCCCTAGTGTTGGGGAGGCTTCAAGGCTATTGCACCCCCTCTGCCATGCCATGAGCAGTGTCAGCAGGCTGAAAGTGCCATGACCAGACAGCTCAAATATCTTTAAAAAAAGGGTAGTGAGGGGCTGGAGCGATGGCTCGGCGGTTAAGAGTACCAGCTGTTCTTCCAGAAGATGCAGGTTCAGTTCCCAGCATTGACATGGTGGCTTCACCAGCATCTCATAACACCATCTCTAGGGGAAGTTGGTCCTCTTGTCTCTGGAACCTGCACTTACATGCACAGACCCACATAGATATTGGACCCACATAAATACACCCATGTGTATATGTAATTAAAAATAAAATAATTTTTTGAGACACGGTTTCTCCATGTAGCCCTGGCTGCCCTAGAACTCACTCTGTATACCAGGCTGGCCTTGAACTCACAGAGATCCTCCTGCCTCTGCCTGCCTCTGGGTCTCTGAGAGATCTTGACAAGGCTTATGATAATCAGAGAGTGACAGAAAAAGACATCCCATCTGGCTATCACACACCGCACCACACACACAGTGGCATGAAGTCGCCTATGGAAATGTATCCACAGGACCAATACACAGAGCAAAACTATCCCACAAAGTGTTCATTGCAGCGCTGGTCACTCATAATAATAAAAAGCAAAAAGAGAAGTGGACCCGACAGCAGTTACATGCTTCAAGACAACTTTTGCTAGAAGCCACTGAATTGTCAGCCGGGGAGCAGGAACAGCCCAAAGGAGGTGGTCTGTGGATAGGTACAAGTTGGCTTCTAGCTGGCTTCGGGGAAAGATCCGCCCTAACGGATGACCTGCGATGGCCACGCTGGTTTTCACAAACACCAGCGTCGCTCTTCTATGCTAGAAACTTTTCCTTTGACACACACAGGAGAGGAGCTCCTGTCCCTGCCCGCGCGCCCCTTCCCGCCCTCTGCAGGACTCAGAGTCAAGAGCTGTACCTTCTCTCCAGTCTCCGCCTTGGGCTCCTGTGGCTTCAGGGTTTGGGGACTCACACGCCCTGGCCTCTTTCTCCTGGTCACACAGTTGTTCTGGTAGTGGCTGTTTGCTTGGAAGCATTTCTTTCATTCACGGAAGATTTCGTCTGAGCCCCGCGGAGCACAACCTCCAGCAACATCCCCAGAGCCTCGCTCTGTCCGCTCTGTCCGCTGTTCTGTGTGGGACAGGGACAGAACTCAGCCTGAGAAACAGCTGGAGCGGGGAGAGGAGGGAGGAGCAGGAAGCAGCCTAGGGAGGGCGGGGGCGCCAGCTGTGCGGAGTGGGGGCCGCTAGAGGAGGCTGTGCCTGCCAGCCAGGCTGGGCTCCTGGGTGGTAGCGGCCCACTAGGGATGACCCGCCCCTTGGCTGGGAGCACAGCTGGAGCCGCAAACCAGGCTGCTGGGGAAGTAACTCCTGACCAACCTGAAGACCCACCGACAGCTGGTTATCTCTCCCGCTCTAGGGACCGCAGCAAGCCCTAGGGCCTCTTGCCTGCTGTTCCCTACCTCTGAGTGCTGGTCCTGCCCCTGTTGTGGCCAGACGGCCTCCAGCTCCTTTTTTCGTGGCCAAGAAAGAAGCCTCCCCGGGTCAGGACAGATTGCTCTGGGTTCTCATACTAGAGCACTCACTGACGGGTACCATGCTGTCCTGCCTGCTGTGTGTCTCTTGCTTGGACTGGGACCTCCTTTGGTGGCTTTCTTCCCTAGTCTGTCTATGTACCCACCTGATATGGTACCCAATTTACTGGCTACATTGTCACCAGCAGCAACAGAATTATTGAAATAACCAAGAACCAGGCAGGGTACTAGGCACTCAGTACATAACCTTCACAGTGCTGCACACTTGGTATCAGACCCTTCTTACAGTAGTGGCAGTGGGCGGGCATTTTTATTACCCTCGTTTATTGGAAAGGAAATTGGGGTACGTAAGGGTTAAGTTTCTTGCTCAATGCTACCCAGCTAGTAGTAGATGGCAGAGCTGGAGGCCAACCAGGCTAGACCCCAGCCTTGGCCTCCAGAAGAAAGACATAATGGTCCTTAGGGTGTGTGGTCTATAGTAAGTCCTTCAGTTAAGAGAGTCATGCAGCACCGTGCCTGCTACCACAGGGCTGGAAGAGTAGCTCAGCCGTGGCGGATGGAGATGCTGAGGCCATGGACAGGAATCTGTGTCCAGGCAGCCAGCTCGGGCTCACAGCTGAGACCAAGCTGAAGTGTGTCAAGGTTGGAAGCCCTGCTGCCTAAAATTACTTACAGATTAGGAGAGAGGACAGAAAGAAGAAGGGAAGGAAGCAGAGGAAAGGTAATGGAGAAGGGGGTGGGGAGAGAAAAAGAGGGGTGGGAAGGGAAGAAAGGGAGAGGAAAGAGAGGAGGGAGGGGAGGGGAAGAAAGGGGAGGAGAGAGAAGAGGGAGGGGTATGGGGAAGAAAGGGGAAGAAGAGAAGAATGTAGGGAGGGGGAGGAAGATAGAAAGAGATGAGAGATAAATACAGCAGAAGAATGGAGGGAGGAGGAGGAGGAAGGAGAGGGGAAGACAAAGACAAGGAGGAGGAACCTTCTCAGCCCAGCCTCAAAGTCTTAGACAATTGGACCGTATCTCTCACCACCTGTCTTTGTCTTTGCAGCTATAGCAGGACACCCAAGACTACGTTAGCTCACAAGCAGGAGCTTATGTAGATCTGGGCTCTGGAGGTGGGAAGCGGCCCGGAAGCTGGTGTCTAGTGGGCTTCCTGCTGCCTGTGGTGGGAAACAGGAGGTGAAGCCACACAGGAGCAGGGAGGAGAGGGCTGAGCTCTGCCTGTCAGCTTGTCAGCAGCAACGGCCTTAGTTTGCCAGAAGACTTAAGACAGAATCATCCCTCAAAGGCCCCACCCCTCCTTACTGTAACACGGGGATGAATTTCCCAGCAGCTACACAATGGGGACAGGTTCAAACCACCACACTGCCCGACCCCTCAGAGTGCTACGTGCCACTCCCAATGGACCATCCAGTGATACTAGCACCCAGAAGGCAGAGCTGCCCTGACCTTTCCATTTCCCAGGTAACTGCTTGAACCAGAGTGGTTAAGTCATTTCCCCAGGGACACACAGTACCCTAGAGGACCAGCCTGTCTGAATCCACATCTCCTCCTTCCCCTGCGCTAGTTCAAAGAGCAGATCACATACTCCCAATGTATACGATGTACACATTGTAATTGTATACATTGTATACAACACAGAACCCTAGAGGACCAGCTTGTCTGAATCCACATCTCTCTCCTCCACTAGTTCAAAAAGCAGACAATATACTTCCAATGCATACAATGTATACATTGTAATTATATACATTATGTACAATGACACAGAATATACATCACCATTCTGGAAGAGAGAAAAGGTAGTGAGGAAACACTGGACCAGAGCAAGACCAAACCCCAAACTCCAAATCCTGTAGCTCCATGTCCAATGTCAAAGAGCTCAGATGGCTCCGCCCTCCATGCCTCGCTTGCTACGACACTGTGACACATCACTCTCTTGTGCTGCTTCCATCCCCTGTCCAACATCTCCAACATCTCGGGGTCTCCATGGTAACCCAGGATTCACCTTCAACTTCACCTTCTCGAAATGGCCTCTCTTAGCTTCCATGATGGACAACCCAGGCACACACCCTTTACACAATGCTATTACTCCTGTATCTTCCATGACTCTAAAGTCAGAGCCACACGTCCAATGCTGCCAAATTCTGCTGCCTTCTTGGGATGGCACCTGAGCCTCTCCCTGAGTTACATTTTCATAAGCTTTGATTTGTTGATGCTTTCCTTCCCTGAATACACTTTCCATTTTCCTTTGCATAGGGACCTTGAGATTCCTTTGGAATGGCCAGTTTACAAGTTGGAAGCTTAGCTGGGTGGGGTCCTGCCCTGAGGGCACCACTCCCTTAACCCTCCCCCCCCCCCCCCCCCCGTTTTGCATCTGGCCAGTCTTTAGACGGCTGGACCTGGGTAGCACTGGACTTGGCTCCAATATTACACTCTGCTGTTCTTCTTGTCAAACTGTACAGGTCCTTTCCACCCTGCTTTCTCTTTTTCATTGTAGCATACTGTGATCACTGATTACCACAGGACACAGTCACTACTAGGCTGTCTCGAAATCTCTGCCAATGAAATTACTCCAAAACTCTTCGGGCAGATTCTTAGGATAAGAGCAAAAACAACAAAACAAACAAACAAACAAATAACACCAGCAACAGGGCTGGAGAGATGGCTCAGTGGTTAAAAGAGCACTGACTGCTCTTCAAGAGGTCCTGAGTTCAATTCCCAGCAACCACAGGGTGGCTCACAACCATCTTTAATGGGATCTGATGCCCTCTTCTGGTGTGTCTGAAGACAGCTACAATGTACTCACATAAATAAAATAATAAAAAAAAACACAAAATAAAAATAACAAAAACAAACAAACAAAATTCAGTCACATACTCTTTGCCAAAATATCACAAGAATGATCTCTAACCCAGCAGCTAATATCACTCCCCTCGGAAATCTCTTGTGAGCTGGGACACCACAGTGCTCTCAGCGCTATAGTTCTGCTTACAGCTTTCAACCGCTTTCTTAGTCTAAAGTCCCAAGCTTTTCCACATTTCCCATAAGCCCCCGCGGTCAGGCCCATCATCACAATAGTTCATTCCTAGGCGTCACCTTCGGGGTCAGTTACTGTTCTAGAACTGTGAAGAGACACCACGACCAAGGCGACTTAGAAGAGAAAGCATTTATTTGGGGGACCCAGTTCCCGGGAGGGCAAGGCCTTCCTGAGGGAGAGGAGGCCGGGCTGGAGCCGGAAGGAGCTGGGGAGGAGTTGCGGCTGCTGAGGCAGGCGTCTTTGTCCTGGTGGTGTTGGACTTTGGTATCGCAGATGCCACGGAGCAGATACCATTTCTATCCGGGTATTAGAAGAAGCACAGAGACTGAAGTCAGTTCCCCAGTGGCACACAGCCACGCGTGGTAGAGCTACCTCTGCTTGCCCCGTGTGAAGGATTCCACAAAAGCCCCGATCGTCCCAGGTCCCGCCCCCAGTAGCCCAGAGCAGGGTCCACGGGCCGAACCCTGAAAGCTACTTAAAAATGGAAGTCGTGAGCAGACTGAGGCCAGAACACAAGAGGAAGTGGCGAGATCAAGTTAGTCTATGTCCGATACAGTGTCTACCTGTGAGTCAGCTTCAACTCACGTCCTCAGAAAGATGAAAAATCACAGGGATGCAGTGAATAATTTAATCATTAGAACACAGACAAACGTATGCTTTTAAACCCTTTCCATTCGTGTGCAACAACACACCTTTGCTGCTGACGTATAAGGGGCATTTGGAAGTTCTCCTGTGACGTGCGGTGTGGTTCCCAAATGCCAGCCACTCCAGAGCCTTCAAAGGCGACAGACAAGCTCTCCTGGCCCCTAGCCCTCTGGTCCACACTCAAAACCGGCATGAGCCAGAGGCTTTTCCGTGTATTTTACAAAGAGGCTGTGTGTAGCTTTTATGTGAGTCATTTAAAAAAAAAATTTTTAAACTTTGAAAACATGAACTATCCTCATGGCAACAGGCTGCCTTTTCCTATTTTTTGAAAACCGAGCAGACCACTTCTTTCCCTTGGCACAGTGAATTTTCTCGCCTTGGCCAAAGGCAGAGCTCTGGAGACAGGGCCCAAGATGCTGGCCCAAGTCCAGGAAAGCATACCCTAGGCCTTCAACCAGCCTGTGTTGAGCCTTACCTACCCAACCCAGATGGCCTCTACATAAAGTGTGCATGTGGGCTGCTGGAAGAACTGATTTCAAAACGGTCTAGCCACTGAGAAAGACTGGACCCAGCAGCACCTTCCTTCCCTTTGGTAGAAACCTGGGAGCTGAAGGGGGAAAGCTGGCAGCAGGAAGCCCAGAATCCCAATTAGGGATTGTTAGCTGTGTGACTTAGGCAAATGACTTCACCTCTCTGGGCCTGAATTCCTTTGTGGAGGCAATAATAAAAGCAAGTAAGCTGTGGGCTGTATTGACTGCTAGGACAATGAGACCTGAGCTGAGAGGCTTACACACTGCATACATCTCACAGCACAGCCCCAGAAGCTGAGAGGCCCCAGATCAAATGCTGGCAGATGCTGGGTCCTCAGAGGGCCATCTTCCCAGAGATGCCTAGCTCCTCTCTGTGTCTTCATGGGACATAGTGTAAAAGAAACACTCTGGGGTCCCCTTTATAACAAACAGCATTAATTCCAGTTTTCAAGACTCCATGCTTATGACCTACTCGCCCTCAAAAGTCCCCCTTGTGAGCAACACAAATTTATGCTTGCCTCTCATAAAAACCCCCATCAGCCATGACTGAGCTGGGTGGTCTTACAATTGCTTACAGACGAGCATAGGGAGCTTTCGTTGGCTTCCTTGGAACCAGTGGGAGAGCTAGAACCCCAAGAATTTAGATAGGCGAGGAGCCAGCCCCTGTCTAGACCAACACATCCACTGGGGACCAGTGGCACATTCCTGTAACCCCCGGCACTCTGGAGACTGAGCCAGAAGGATCAGGAGTTCATGGGTTAGCCTGGGCTGCCTGGTGAGGCTCTGTCTTGACACAATCAACTGTACATTCAGTTTTCCCAGACATACTAGCTTCCAGATAGACTCACTCTTAGCTAAGGCTACCCCACCTCTGTCTCTGCCTCTCAACACTGGGGTTTCATGTACCTGATGCCATGATCTGCTTTTTATACAGATCCTTGGTTTTTTTGATTGATTGGTTTGATGGTTGGATGTTTGGGTAGTCATGCGAGTTGGATCAATGAATAGATGAATGGGTAGGTGGATGGATGAATGGATGGATGGATGGATGGATGGATGGATGGATGGATAGATGGATGGATGGATGGTTGGGCAGATGGATAAACAAGCAGGTAGGTAGATGGGTGTGGGGTAGGTATGTGGCTAGTTTTATGTCAGTTTGACACAAGCTGGAGTCATCTAAGAGGAGGGAACCTCAACTGAGAAAAATCTCTCCATAAGATTAGGCTGTAGGCAAGCCTGTAGGGTATTTTCTTAATGATTGATAGGGGAGGACCCCGCCCACTGTGGGTGGAGCCATCCCTGGGCTGGTGGTCCTGGGTTCTATAAGAAAGCAGGTTGAACAAGCCATGGGGACCAAGCCAGTAAGCAGCACCCCTCCATGGTCTCTGATCAGCTCCTGCCTCCAGGTTCCTGCCCTGCCTTTGATGAGTTATAGTAAGTGAAATAAATTCTTTCCTCCCTGAGTTAAATTAGTCATGATCTTTATCATAGCAAAAGAAACCCTAACTAAGACAGTGGATGTATATGGGTAGATGAGTGGATGGATGGATGGATGGGTGGATGGATGGATGGGTGGGTGGATGGATGGATGGATGGATGGATGGATGGATGGATGGTTGGGTGGGTGGATGGATGGATGGATGGATGGATGGATGGGTGGATGGATGGATGGTTGGGTGGATGGATGGATGGATGGGTGGGTGGGTGGATGGATGGATGGATGGATGAGTGGATTCATGGATGGGTGGGCGGGTAGATGGATAGATGGGTGGGTGGATGAGTGGGTGGATGGGTGGATGGATGGATGGGTAGATGGATGGATGGGTCGGTGGGTGGATGGGTGGGTGAATGGATGGATGGATGGATGGATGGGTGGGTAGATGGATGGATGGATGGATGGATGGATGGATGGATGGATGGGTAGATGGAGTGAATGGATAGATACTTGAGTATTAGATAAATCAATGACAGCACTGAACATCAGCCTGTGTGGTGATCAGGACATTTCCTGTATGTTCAGCCACCACCATTCCAGCATTTAGGAGTAAACTTTCATCAAAATACCTCTTGTCACTAGAGTGCAAGAAACAAATGCTGCAGACAAGAATGGGCTGCACCTGGTGCTGAAGGCATCCACTGTGAGCAGGGGAGAGCTGCACCTTGGCATCCATGACCCGAGAGAGATAAGCAGGTTCCCTGTAGAATGTGACTCTGCTGGGGCCTCTCACTCCCGGGGATTGTTATCTGAGCTGAAAAGAAATAAAACTGTCTCTCAAAAGGAATCCTGGGGCCTTACTTGGCCAGCTCCTCTGCCTGGAGGAGCCCTGTGATTAGCCTGCATTGTCTCCTCCACACCAGAATGTCACACAGCTGAGCCTAGCCCAGCCAGAAAACATAAAACCCAAGCTCTGAAGGAAGGGTGATTAAAGAAGAGTCTTCTGTAAACAGTAGCCAAGGGGGCACCCATGGCCCTTACCACAGAAGTGGGTGGACTGAGGAAGCTCTGAGGCCACGAATCTTCTAGCTCTGGCTGTACAGCTACACTTCCAGAACATTATTCCAAGGAAGCCACCGGATTCATGCATCGAGATTCATTTGTGGAGGGCTGGGGTATTACTAGAAGCAGAGTGCCTACCCAGTGTGATTCCCACCGCGACCTCCATCCCACCTCAAGAGATTGATTCACGGAGATGTATTCGCAATAGAACCCTATTGTCGTATTAGAAAATATTACTCATCTATTATCCGACATACTAGTCATAGCAAACGTCGTGGTGAATGATAGACGTTAGTAAAATCGCGGCTGCATCGGTATTTGTGTCCCAGCTCCATTCCCCTGGGAAATATAAAGTCGGAGGCTCAAAACCCATACCTGAAATTACCCTGGAGAACTCACAAAATAAATAAATAAATAAATAAATAAATAAATAAATGTAAGAGCTCCGAAGGATACATTAAAGAAAAAACTAACAAACGGAAAAAAAAAAAAAAAACAGGAAAAGACAATCCATAGATTTGAAGGACATTATTTGCAATTTGTATATCTGTTGAGAGGTTCCTATGGAGACTGTATAAAGATCTTTCAAAACTCAACGGGGCAGGGCGGGGGATAGAACAAGCCAATAGCTCAGTTTTCAAGTGGGCAAACACTGGAAACAGAGGCTTCAGGGAAGACATAAGGGCTCACAGCTCATTAGCATATGGGCATTTCACGTCACGGGTCACCAGGGCAACGCCAATCGGCATCAGCGCGAGGCACCACCTCAACCTCACCAAGATGCTATGGCAACAAAACCGGAAGGCGCTTAACTCCTGCTCACTGTCAGAGTAACCAGAAAATGGTGTGGCCCCTCTGGCAGATAAAAATAAATAAAAATAAACAAAAAACCAAAACAACAATGACCCAGCAATTGTATTCTTTAATGAAACTATACATTCAGGCAAAGAGTAGAACACAAATGTTCCCGGCTGAATTATTTAAGAAGGAAGAAAGAACCCAAATGTCTATCAATAGATGAATAGACAAAATACTGATATGGTAGAGTATTGTTGTATTATTTGGCATAAAGGGTGACGAAGTAGTGACGCATGCTACAATATAAATAAACCAGCGAGCCATGAAATGTATAGTTCTATCTATGGGAAGACATTGGGTGGGCTTATAGAGAAAGAAAGCAGGTTTACAGCTGCCTGGGACTGGGGAGAACTCTGGAATGGACTGCTAATATATACAAGGTTTCTTTCTAAAACAATGGAAATGTTGTAAAAATTGATTGCGGCATTGGTTGTACAATTTTGAGAACTCGATAAAAAAAAAACAATTGAATTGTGTACTTTCCTCGGGCAAATTGTGTAATGCATCAATCACATGACAGCAAAGCTATTATACGATGTATGAAGTGTATTGCCTATTACAAAGCATCCAGGCAGGGGGCTGGAGAGACGGTTCAGCAATTAAGAACACCAGCTGCTCTTCCAAAGGACGCAGGCTGTGTTCCCAGCACCCACGTGGCAGCCCACAACCATCTGTAACTCCAGCTCCAGGGAATCCCACGCCCTCTTCTGGCCTCCTCGGGCACGCCACCCCGCTTGCATACAATTCAAAAATAAAATAAATATTTAATCAAAACATGCAGGTGGGCTTTTCTTCAGCACCCGTTGCCTGGTAAGCATTATAGAAAGAGGCATGCTGAAGTAGGAGATTCCCCGCACCACCCCCCCCGAGATCTGGTGTCTGAAGTACAGCCCACACCACTGGTACATTTTTCTTTGAAGCCTTGTAGCTCATTTACATAATCCAGGTACATTTACCTTCTACTTTCAAGTGTGGCCATGTTCATTTTAATCTAAAAAATAACGGATCAGGCTAAGGGTGTGGCTCAGTGTTTAGCGTGCTTGCCGGACCCACACAGACCGTGAGTTTAGTCCTTAGTACCTCATCTGGGTTTTTTTTTTTTTCTCCAAACCCATGAATAAAATTGATGCTCCAGGGGGTAGAAGGAGAAAATATTTAGTGAAATGGGAAGCAGTCCCCTCCGTTTGATGACAAATGAGAAAGTCAAGTGAACAGAACGGGAGTCGACCAGGGGCTGAGAGAGAAAACGGATGGGATTTTAAAATAGACGCCAGGAGAATAGATGCTCAGGGAGTGGAAACTGGAGGGACTGTGGGAAGAAGGGGAAGCTGCTGTCTCAGATTTTCTTCAGCTGAGAGGTGCCCCTCTGCCAAAATCCTCGCTAATGTTGCACAACATTACAAATAAACACGGCTTTCTGCAGCTGGAGACCCTGGAGGGAGAACGGGGGCCCTCCCTGTCTTTGGGGAGATGGCTTGGCCAAGTCCCCTGGCCGACGCACACACCCTGATCTCACACCGCCCCCACCCGATTCCCGAGAACTTTCCACCAGCCTTGCTTCCCGCAGGTGCTCAGGATGGAGACGGAGCTAGACAGACCCTTCGCAGAGTTCATGAAAACCATTACAGATGTTCACGGCACAGCTGGAAGAGGTGAATACAGCCAGGCGTGGGGGGACGGGGCAGAACTGGGGAACGTGGCTAAAGGGCTTCTGCTCTGCTTCAAGCTAGAGGGACGATATCAGTTGGGTCAGCTATCTCTCCAGGCCTCAGTTTCCCCTACACAAAGATTCTCCGCAGATCCTCTGGACTTAACCTGCTGCTTCTGCTCCACCTTCCGCAGACCTGTCTGAAGCCCTTCATACTGACTGTCGGAACCCTCATCCTACCTCCAATGGCCATATTCCCCCGAAAGCCAATCTCTATGTTAACAAGACGCTCATCCCCTCAACTGACAGCAGATTTCTCAAGAAGGCAGCGCGAGCCAGACTCAGCCATGCACACCTCCAATCTCTGCCTACAGGAGGCTGAATAAAGTCAGCCTGGACCGTGCAGCGAGAAGGTCTACAAAACAGAACAGCAAGGCAGTATGGGTAGCGCAAGGCAGTATGGGAAGCAGAACCCCGTCCACTCCCGTTCTTTAGCCCCATCGGAAGAACCTTCTTGAGCCTCGGCCTGATGCCTGGGGCTGTGGGAATGTAGCAGCTTGCTGTTCTCGGAATGACCAGCCATGAGGGAAGCCCTACCTGTGCCGAGAGAAGCAGAAGCGAACCACACACGGCTCTTTCCTCATGCCTACCCTGTGAGGTGGACGCTCGCTCACAGTCAGTGTCTGAGACATCCCAGATGTTGGCTTAGGGGTGAGAACACACTATGCACAGGGTCAGAAGATAAAGAGAGGAATCAAACCAGACCCACCGAGCTCTGGCCAGGCTCCCCACAAAGACGGCTGGAATTGTCTCTGGCTCCTTTTGTGGTTCTGTTTCTGGATTTTGTTTTTGATGTATTTGCTTTACAGAGCAAGACATTGACTCCAAAGGCTCACACAGGCTAACTCTGCCACTGAGCCACGTCCCTACTCTATTTACATATATTTCTTTCTTTCATTCATTCATTCATTCATTCATTCTCTCACTTACTTCCAGGCAGATTCTCTTTGGGTTTCTAGGCTATATACTGAGACAAGACTGAATCATGCCAGGCTCTGCCTCAGCCTGGTCAGTACCTCTTACCCTCACGATTTGGCCTATGGTAAAACAGTCACCCATCTCTGCCCTTTGGATTTGGCTACTAGAAATAAGCACCCAATAAAAACTGCAGAAAGCCCGATGCCCAAGCCTCAAATTTGCTGCAGCTCACACGTTGGTTTGCGTGATCAAACAGCACGCTGCCACAAGGACAAGATTTTGAATAAATATGACATCGCCGCAGGCAAAAGCTGTTCTTTCCTGCTCTCATCCCATCTTCTGACTCTGGATTTGCTAACGGGTTTTAAACACTTTCTCGGATGCATACCCATGGGGAAGAGCAGGCCTTCAAGCCTTGCTGTGTCAGGGCAGATTGCAACACTCTTTGTGTGGACACACAGTGGATGCGCGCATGCGCAGGTGCGCAGACTGTGGAGGTCAGAAGACATGGGGTGTCCTGTACTGCCGTTCTCCACCTGATTCCTTTGAAGTGAATCTGGAGCTAGGCTGGCGGCCATCAGCCAGCAAACCCCGGTGACACCCGTCTCCACTCCTCACAGCGCTGAGGTTACAGGGATCTGTGCAGCCATGCCTGCCTTTTTATGCGGGTGCTGAGGCCCAAACTCACGCTTGTGGCATCCTAACCCACTAAGATGCTCTAGATATTTGGTAAATTGTTCTAAACCCATTGTTTATGCCGATGTAGGAGTTTCATGTCTACTTTTTGTTCAAAGAATGCCTGGGTTTGTTTGTTTTTTTCCTTGTTATTGGGTTTTTCTGTTTGGTTCGTTTAGTTTGGGGTTTGTTTTTGCGAGGTTTTTTTTTTTTCTTTTAGACTTTTTTATTATTAGTCATGTTTTGTTG
>NW_021604612.1:1664947-1686147 GCF_004785775.1 Grammomys surdaster
GTGGGTTTTAGGTTTCATGGGCTTGGGGGAGAGAGAACCACAAAAAAAGAACATGGAGGAGGAGAGAGAGAAGCGTTCATGGGTTAGGAGACAAGAGAGCGTGGTCCTGAGGGCTGATCAATTGGACTTAAGAGAAGCTCAGATGAAACATAGTGATAACTGGGAGTGATCAATAGGGGTGATTGATAGGAAAGTCGATTCTAGCAGCACAGAAAGGCAGCTGCCCAGCTCTAGTGCTGATTAAGGGTTATTGTAAATATAAATACTGTGAGTGTGGTTTTTATCCAAGAATTCAATAACCAAAGGGGGTAGAAACTCCGGGCCGGGATTAAAGTAATTTTTACTACAATGTTTATATGAGCAAATACACACACACAAATGCAGACTCCCTTGGAGACCAGAGGTGTTGGGTCTCCTGAGGCTGGAGTTTCTCGTGATTGGGAGCCAGGAACTGAACGCAGGTCTTGTGGAAGCAGCCCCAGCTCTGCTTGCTTGCTTGCATTTTTTTTTTCTTTTGGAGTGACAACTGACTCTCTGTTTTGTGTGACCAATTCTTGAAGGCTGGCTACCCTTCTGACTTTTTTTTAAAACATATTTTTACTACCATTTTACGTTTGTGTGTTTCAAGGAAAACGTTAAGTTTGTGGACATCACAGGGGAGGTGACTCTGGGAAGAGTCACAAAGGTGGTTCTGGGAAGACAGAAGCCTGAACCACGCTGCCCCGGGAAATTAAATATAACCCAGCCAAGGGAAGACATGTTCTCGATGTCGTTTGTGAGTTAGCTAAAGAGGGGCCGTTTACAGCAGCCCAGCTCTGTTGAGAATTTCTGAGGGCTTATGTAGGCTGATACTTTAGCAGCAGGGGTAACAGTGAACCACGCAGCAGCCACAAGATACGTGTGTAAGAGTGGCTTAATTATTGGAAAATCATAGACCTGGGAAACACAGCTGTGCTTCACTGTGCGCTGAAGGGTTTGCCCAAAGCCCTCATGATGATTCAATAAACCACATCTGTGTGGAGGACTCAGGAAAGCAGCAGCCATGCCAAATCGGGGATCTCCAAGGACCTCCAGGACTCAGCCACCCAGTCACCCACTGCTCACTGAAATTTTCAACAATTTATTTTTTTAAATTAGAGCTACACAGTGAGACTTGGTCTTGAGAAAACCAATAGGGTTTCACTACTGCTGGTGGGAGAGGACAGGGGCCAAGGAACTGAACACACTTCCTGGACAATGTGGATGCACAGCCCAGAAGCCCCACCTAAGAGCATCATCTTCCCCCTGAGAGTGTGGCCCTCGGGCTCCAAAGTGCATACTTCATAGGCATGCCCACCAAGCCCAAGCCAGTCATGACCTGCTCATCGACAAGGCAGCACCTCCCCAGCGTCAACAGTGAGTTAAGACTGAGTCTGCAGGACCGACCTCCGTCCAGCCAGGGGCACTCATGCTCTGGCCTAGTGATTCTCAACTGAGGTCAACACAGAACTTCCAAATAGCCAACCCGGGCCACACCCATGCCGTGACTTAGCCACGCCCAGCTTCAAGTAAGCTCCACCCCCACCTACCACCAGGGCACGCCCACCTCATGCCTTAGCCACACCCAACTCCAAGCTAGTCAGGGACCAGGCATGGCCCCAGACACACACAGCGGCCACTTAAATTAAACTCTGTTGCTGTTGGTGACCGTGTGGGTGCGACCTGTGAGGTGCAGCAAGCCAGGCACGGAAAAGACAACACAGACTCACTTACTTCGGGAATCAAAGCGACCGACCCGTCACACTGAGGTGGAGAAAACCCCGGCTATCACTGAGCAGGGAAGGACCAGGAATGAGGAGAGGCCAGTGAAGCAGCTCCAACTTCAGTCAGATAAGAGGAAGAACCTGGGCGTTCTTAGGATAATGAGTACTTGGGAGGTGGAGGCAGAAGGACAAGAGTTCAAGGTCAGCCGGGGCTACACAGAGAATTTGAAGTCAGACTGGACTACACCGAGAGAAGTTGCTTTAAACAAGAAACAAGCGCCGGGCAGTGGTGGCACCTGCCTTTAATCCCAGCACTTGGGAGGCAGGGGCAGGTGAATTTCTGAGTTCGAGGCCAGCCTGGTCTACAGAGTGAGTTCCAGGACAGCCAGGGCTACACAGAGAAACCCTGTCTCGAAAAAAAAACAACAAAAAAAAAAAAAAGAAGAAGAAGAAGCAAGCAAACCAGAGGACTAAGTCACTCACTGTCTACATAATCAAGACTGTAATTAGCCGTATTATATCGTTTATATCAAAATCTAAAAGGGAAGCCCTCACCTCTCCACAAAGAGTGATGTGTTCACTAATTACCTTCACGTGACCATTGCACTGTGTCCATGTGTGGAGACAGCACACTGCACCCATAAAAAGGTACAATGAAGACTGTCACCACGTGTCTTAGTCACGTCACAAAATACCCTGAAAATACCCTGACAAACCACGAGGGGAGAAAGGGGCTTAGGTTTTTTTTTTTTTTTTTTTTTTTTTTACATGTTACTGATGCATTTGGGGTAGGGGGAAGTTTTAAACGTGCTACATACAGATGTGGAGGCCAGAGGACAGACAGCTTGCAGGAGGCAGTTCTGTCCCTCCACCATGTGGGTTCCAGGCATTGCACTCCAGACACCAGGTAAAGGTAAGTGCCATCTCACAGGCCTGAGGAAGGGTTTATGTCAGCCCGCACTTCCAGATTGCAGCCCACCATTGTAGGATTGTAAGCAGTCAAGGTGGGAACATGACAAAGTGGCTGACACATCCACAGTCAGGAGCAGAGAGAATGGAGATATGCATGACAGTACTCAGTTCTCTGTCTCCGGTCTTAAAAAAGTGTGTGTGTGTGTCCGTGTGTGTGTGTGTCTGTGTGTGTGTAACTATCATGCTTGGGAGTGCAGATTTTAAAACATACTATTGACTTACCAAGCCTGGGGGATGGTGGTTAGTTAGACACGAAGACCCCTCGAAGAAGGGCTCAGAGGCCCCTCATGCATCGTGAGTTGCATTTGTCCTGTGCTTTTTGTCTGGCTCAGGTGGAGGACTCAGGCCCTTGGACACGTGATTTGCTGTTTATGACAGCCATGGCCCAGAAGCCTTCCTACCCAACTTTATACAGGATGTGAGAGCTGGGCATTGTCATGAGGCCTTGGAGTGTGGCAGGCTGCAAGGACACCTTCTGTTATGTCCCTATTTTTCAGCCTGTTGCCAGCACTTGGGGTGTGTGGGGAGGCTGGGACGATGGATCTAGGCTCTGAGAGATTGCCTTTGGGATCTGGCTGCTTGGGTACCATTTGGGTCCAGTGACTCATGCATACCACTTTGAGGTTTGTTGGAGATGTAAACTCTTGATGCTTTTAGCTTTATCACGTGGGCAAGGAGTCTCAGTGAGGGACTGTCTAGGTCAAGTTAGCCTCTGGACATGTCTGTGAGGCTTGTCTTGATTAACTTGAAGTGGAAAGACATGCCCACTGTGGGCGGACCATTCCCTAGGAAGGGGGAATCTCAGTGTAAGAGTGAAGCAAGCAGGCTGGAGAGAGGCTCAGCTGCTAAGAGAGCTGGTTGTTCATCCAGAGGAACTAGGTTTGATTCCCAGCACACACACTCACATATACACTCACAAACGCATACACACAAACATACACATTCACAAACATACATATACATACTCACACACAAACATACACATTCACACACACATATAAGTAAATGAATAAACAAATTTTAATTTATGTCTTTTGTCACGTGGATGTGTATGGTGTCTATGGATGTTGTATGTGTGACACATTCACTTGAGTATGTGGGTGTGCACATGCAGATGCCACCAGGGGACATCAGGAAGGCCCCTCTCTCACTCCCATCACCTGAACCTGTTCTCTCACTGAACTAGAAGGTTGTTCTATTAGCTTGGCCAGGAAGCTCCTGGGATCTGTGTGCTTATACCCCAATGCTGGGCTTATAGGCAAGCATGCCACACCGGGTTATTTTTATCCAAGTACTGGAAATTGAAACACCAGCCCTCCTGCTTGTTCAGCAAGGGCTCTAACCACAGAGCCACATTTCCATCCTTTAGAATGTAATCTTTAAAACATGTTAGCACTCATTCGGCATGGCGGTGCACATCTTTAATCCCAGTTCTCGGAGGCCGAGGCAGGCAGATCTCTGCGAGTTTGAAGCCAGCCTGGTCTCAAAGTGAAGTAAGTTCCAGGCCAGTCAGGGCTATGCAGTTGAGATCCTGTCTTGAGAGGGAAAATCTGAACTCAGACTTACAGGAGGTGGCTCAAATTGTTTTTGAAAGCCTCCGCCTTCTACCCAAATACGTGTGCGAGCCACGTGTGATGCTCACATCAGTGTGGCAGCATGGAGCCTCCGGATGGGAGACCAGAGGAACTGCCTGGAGAATCAAGCTAGTCACTGTTAAGACCCAATCCCTCTACTACAGCCTGTACTGACCTGAAAGGAACAGTCAGTGTGTTGGAAGCTGGACCTCAGTGCGGTGACATTGGGCCTTTAAGAAGTAGAACTTAAGCCAGGCAGTGGTGGCGCACGCCTTTAATCCCAGCACGTGTGAGGCAGAGGCAGGTGGATTTCTGAGTTCGAGGCCAGCCTGGTCTACAGAGTGAGTTCCAGGACAGCCAGGGCTACACAGATCTGTCTCGAAAAACAAAAACAAAAAAAAGAAGTAGAACTTAGTGTGAGGGCATGTGTCACTGGTGTTCTGGTCCCACGGAGGGCTGGTTCTCGATAGAGTATGTCGGGGGCAACAGAAGACCTGATTTCAGTCCCAGGTACACATGGGACTGCTCACAGCTGCCTGTGACTGTGGTTCCAGGGAATCCAGTGCACCTGGTCTTTGAGCACACCTGCACCCACATAAGCGTGCATGCACACACGTGCGCGCACACATACACACTATTAAAAATAAAATATTTGAAAAGAAGAGAAACGTGTGTTTTTTTATAAGAGCAGAGCTCAGCTGGGCAACGTAGCACACACGTGTAATCCCGGTCACCTGGAAGCAGATCTAGAGTTTAAAACAAGAAATCGAGAGAGAAAGGGAGCCTAGATCCTGAATCTCTCTGGCTTCCTGTCTCATCACACAGACCTGCCAGGATGCTGTCAGCACTTGTAATGTAGCCAATGAGGCCTCACCAGAGGCCAAACTGATCAGGATGCTCAACCTCGGCCTTTCGGCCCACAAAACTATGAGATGAATAACCTTCTTTTCCTTATAAAGTCCTCGGCCTGGGGTATTTTGTTATAGCTACAATAAACAGACTGATTCTCATCAGACTCCTCAGAAACACACCAGACACTAGCCTGTTCACTCAGATAGCATGAACTGAGCCACTAGCCCCCAGGTCCCATACTGAATGCTGTCCCATGGGCTTGTCGTATGGGCACAAGCATGTTCATGTCGTCCACCAGAGAGGCAAGCATTGCATACGAAGCTCCTAAGGTCACATCACGAGTGCCAGGTAATAACCAACATGCAGTGCAAGGCCTTTATAGTATGAGACTGGTCCTAATCCCCTCCTGTGTTGTGGGCCTTGATCCGAGCAGAGAGTGGTTGGTTACCTCCTATACCTCATAACAGATGTGCCACTACCACACCAGTGTGTGAATCTCGCGTGTCATGTTGGTATTATAGTTCATAGGGTCTGACAGTGGGTAAGACTGTGGGGGATTTTTCTCCCCTAATAACCTGCATAACACCTTCCAGAGCTATGACATCCAGCCAGTAAGGCAGCAACAAGAAGTTCCAACTGACTTATTTATATCGTGAATCAAGATGTGTGGTGTCTTCAGAGTAAGCACTTGCTATGTAGTTCTGATGGACAACCAAAAGAACTGACAGGAGCCTGTGTTATTCGGGAGGCCTCTGGGGCCTCCTTGGCCAATGAGCCATAAGAATATATCCAACCCTTGGCACTGAGAATGATCTGTAGCTTCTGGGAGGAGATTTTAAGGGAATCTCTTGTCATAGTCTCAGATAGATAGATAGATAGATAGATAGATAGATAGATAGATAGACAGATAACTGGATATATATATATATATATATATATATATGTTACAAAATAGATTTCCCTATGACTTTTCATATTTCTTCCTGTCTAACTCTCACTTCCCACCTCCACCCCTCTCTCCTTAATCCTGTCACCCTCTCGATTGTCACATTCCCTGTGTCCTGTTGTCCTCCCTCCCAGCAAACCTCCCACCATGGCCTCTCTCTAGTTTTCTGGCTTCCACTGATTCTCTAGATTGAACTCACACGGAGAGACATGATACCAGATCCCACGCGAGAGGAAGAACACGCAACCATGTTCTCTTTGTCAGCCTGGGTGGCTCGATTTAATGTTTTTTTTTCTCATGTCTGCTTACATCTACCAATTTCATAATTTTGTTTTTCTTTACAGCTGAGGGAAAGTCCAGTGTGTAAATGTATTCTTCCGTTGGTGGCCATCTGGGTGGCCTCCATTGTTCTGTTACTGTGAACAGAACAGCAGTCAGCATGGATGATGAGCAGGTTTTTCTGTAAGAGGGCGGAACATCCTTTGGACGTTTGGCAGGTGTGGAATAGCTAGGTCACGTGGCATGACTATTTATAGATTTTTGGGAATGCTCCACCTTGACTCTCTAGTGGCTTCATCTGCTTGCAATCCCTCCAACAATGAGTGTGGGTTTCATTTCCCTGAATCCTCTCCTGAGCTTGTTGTTATCTGATTTCTTGATTCCAGCCATTCTGACTGGGTTGGCAGGGCATCTCAACGTGACTTTGATTTGTATTTTCCCAATGTCTAATGTTGACCACTGGGGAAAAAAAAAATGTTAAACAACCATTTGTATTTCTTCTTTGGAGAGCTCTTTGTTGAGATCTGTGAGCCACTTTTTAAATTGGGCTGTTTGTTTTTCTAGATTTTTGTTTGTTTGTTTTGCTTTTTGTATTCTAGGTATTAATCCTTGCTCGGATGTATGGCTGGAAACGATCCCCTCCCACGCCGCGGGCTTCTCTCGGTTAACGGTTCCCTCTGCTGTGCATAGCTTCTTAGGTTCACCAGGTCCTGTGTGTCAGTTGTTGGCCTTATTTCTCAGACAGCTGGAGTCCTGTTGTGGACGATCCTGTACGCACACAGCTCCCCACATCCTCCAGTGCTTTCAGAGTTTCCAGTTTTATGGTGAGGTCTTTTGATGCTTTGGGGGTTGGTTTTTGTGGGTTGAAAGATAAAGATCTGGGTTTGTTCTTGCAGGTAGATATCTAGTTTCTCAGTGTCATTTGTTGAGGTGATTTTTTCCCTCTCTGGTGTGTATTTTTGGCGACTATAAAAAGCCCAGGTGCCCGGAATTGCATGAAGTTGCATTTGAGTCTTCTTTTCCATTCTGCTGTCTCCTTTGCTGTCAGAACCATGCTGTTTCTATTACGATGACTTGAGATCAGATATGGTGATGCCCCAGTCGTTATTCTGCAAGAAGAGCCACACAGATGCACGTTGAGTGCCTCCACCATTAGATTATGTGTGTGCACGTGTATGCATGTGTTTGTGTTTATGTATTTTTGTGTATGTTTGTATGTGTGTATATGTGCATGCATGAGTACGATGTATGTATGTTTGTGTAGATTTGTGTGTGTTTGTGTATGTGTGTGTCTGTGTATGTTTGTGTGTGTGTTTGTAAATACTTGTGTGAGTGTTTGTATGTTTGTGTGTGTGCATGCACGTGCGCACGCAAGTGTGTGTGTGTGTGCTCGTGTGCATGTTCTAACCCAGTCTGACCTTTGGTTTATTAATGGGGAAATCAGGGCTGCCTGATTCCAAAAAAAATCATCTTCTAGCAGAGTCCAATCCAACTCTCCAATAGAACAATTGTTTCCTAATGCTTCTCTCTTTATCGTGTGTGTGTGTGTGTGTGTGTGTGTGTGTGTGTGTGTACATTCATAAGCATGCCATGCATGCCCGTGGAGGGCAGAAGACAACTTTCCAGAATCAGTTCTCTCTTTCTACCATGTGGGATAGGGCATGGCTCTCTGGTCATCAGGTCTGTGAGCAAGCACCTTTACCCACTGAGCCATCTCAGCAACCCCACTCAGCTGGTCATTCTCACATGGCGATACCCCTGACATTCTCCCTCCTGGGAGCAGGGTTCCTCCCCAAGTTACTATGGAAAACTCACACAGTAACCTTCACAAAAGTCTAATCTGGGGACTGGGTTCTTGCCAGGTATGAATGTGCTCTGATCCCATCCCAAGAAATCCTCTCCCAGGATCCAGTGAAGTTCCGAATTTATCTCCCCAGGATCCACTGAAGCTCTGAATTCTCATAATCTCTGAAAACACAATAGTACAACCATCAACTGCCTGGAGAACGTGACTGACCTGTCACCAATAAATCAAAAACTCCCAGAGACACTTTTGAATAAATGATGGCTGCTCACCTTTGTGGGCAGGCCGGCGGCAGGATGTTTAATGTCCCCTGGGAGAGAGTGAGACCCGTTCCTGCCGGGGGTGGGAACAGGGAGCTGAGAGGCAGAAAGGAGCCCAGGAATTTGGACAGAATCAGATCCATGCTCCTTCAGGGTGGGGTTAGGGGGAGGACAACAAGACCCCACCCTGGCGCTAAAATAAATAAATATTGACTCAAATACCTCAATTATAATCCTAACATTTTTTAAACAATTACATTTTCGGCCCCTTTCCCCATTTGTGAGGTAGAAGTTCAGAGGTTTCCCACTTAGAGCCTCCTCCCATGGGCCGTTAGAGACCACCAGCCAACTCCGTTTCCACAAGAGATAGAGGCTTGCAGAGGAAAACACTAAAGCCAACAAGGCAGGACTCCAACACTGCTCTTCCTCCCACGGGCTGACCCCCGTGTCCTGTTGGCTACGTAACCACCACACTTAGGAACTGGAGAGGAAGTCCCAGGCATGCGCCCCACCCAGCCCTTCTGTGGGCTGAGCTGCAACGTGTGTGACTCATAATGTCTTCCTGTGTGTGCCCAGGTTCTGCTTCTGTCCTGTGAGATTCCCGGAAACAGGCAGTTAACCAAGCCCAGATGGATATTCCCTCACAGGGTGCCTGGTGGGTGCTGGGTCCAAGCACATCCAATGGCTTGCCAAGGACTGGTTGGGGGTTCCAGCTGGGCCTGTCTCTAAGGAGCAGGCCTGGAAGCTAATGGTGAAATATAACTGGGCAAGCCTTTCTTGAGATATGCCAGACAGACACAACAGTCCCCCCGGGCCTCTCAGAGCAAGTGTTCCCTCACCCCACCTCAGGACGCCATGTGCCTGAATCCCAGCAAGACATAAACATCTCCGCTGAGCCCTCATCCTCCCTGCCTCCTCGTTCCCACGGGCGGGGCGTAGCCATGACCACAGCTGAGAGGGAGGAGCCTCTCGTGATCTTTGACAAAATGTCTGACAAGAAGCTACTGAAGAAAGGGAGAGCTAGGTTCAGATCACGGTCTCCGAGGATTTCTGACAATCACAGTGGCATGGCTATGGGTGGGACTCAGTCTGAGGTGACCTGAGCACCAGGTGGTTAGCCCATCTGACACAGAGAAAGAGAGAAAGAAGGACTTCAATGGGGACTAGAAGGAGGAATCGCCTTCATCGCCTCCCCAGTGATCAACCTCCACCAGCCAAGCCGCAGCTCCCAGAAGTTCCACAGCCCCCCAAACAGTCTCACCAGCTGGAGACCGAGCGGCCAGATGGATGAACCAATAGACACCTCACATGCAAACCATATCAGAGGCTTACCTTAGTGCCGTTTGGCTGTATGTTTTTGTTTGGTTTTGTGTTTTCACGTAACCCAGGATGGACCTTGAACTTGAACTCAATATGAAGCTGAGGATAGTCTTGAACTCCAAATGCTACGGTCCCAGATGTGCACCATCACACCTGGTTAAGCAAACCCAGAGCTTCACCCATGCCTGGCGAGCGCTCTACCCACTGAGCTATACCTCCAACTTAACCCTGGTGGTTACGTTGGATACTGAGGTATCAAAACCATTCCCCAACCAAATCTCTCTCAAATCCCCAATGTAACAATACAGATGAAACAGAAACAATGTGAAAATCCCAGTCCCGGTGACTCTCTGTTCTCAACTCCCAAAGCAGCCACAGACTGCTGACGGACGTGGGGTTGCCTCCGTGGGCTCTGGAGAATTCTGAGATTTGAATAAGATCCACAATGAAATAGGCACCGAGCAAACAGCGTGGACGAAGGAGCCAAAGCTGTCACCGTGTCACAAGAGCCTTCCATCAGCTCCTAGAATGGAAGAGACAGGTGAGTCGGTGACTGGGAACCTTCTAAATACTGTGCCATCCAGGACACTACTGCAGGGGTCCTTGCCTCTCCAAGCCACCTTCTTCCCAAACAGCCCTGCTCTTTCCCTTAGAGTCTGCCAGGCAGCAACTAGGTGTGTGTGGGTTGCCCTTGTGTGTACTTTAGATGTGTTTAGATGTGTGTGCCTTAGCACACACTTAACATCCTAGAACAGATAGAACCTGGTTTGTAGCAGAGTCCCTGTAGGGCCCGGTCATCTCGGTCCCCTGCCCAGCAGTAGCCATGCAGTGAACAGAGCTGACCAAGCAGCTTGTCTTAATCATTCCAGTGACTTCAGCCCTGAGCATCGACTTAACCTCCATGTCAAAGGCAAGGACTTCAGATCCAAAGAGTGTCAGACCTTCGTTCTGGCAGGGAAATAGTCACTCCAGTCTCCACAGCCTGAGCATTGCATCTTTTCTCAACCTGGACCACTAGGGGCTCAGACTGCACCAGATCCTCCCTCGCCTGCCTTCTCCAGCTCCATGGCCTCAGTTCTCTCCCCGGTGGCGTTCCAGATGCCAATGATGCTGCCAGCAGGAAGCCAAACTGCAGCAGCCTCGTGAACCCAGACAGAACCTCGGATCACGACCCGTCCCTGGAGCTGAAACAGATCTCAGAATTTGTTTGCAAGATTAATGGCTGCTACAAGATTGCTTCTTCACCTTGGGACCAGAAAATCGGAAGGATACCATGTAACAACCCCATAAATATTCCCTAAGGCCCTCCCAGCCGTCTGTCACACCCTCTGTCCTCTGACAACTGACTGTAGAGGCCTCATGTTTTCCCACATATCCTCACAAGGCCAGGAAGACATAGTAGGAGACGGGCCTGGTTTTGAGGTGTAGTGAAAATTGAGTTCCCCTCCTTCCCGAGGGCTTCACTAATCACCCTTCTGGGTACATGGAGAAAGATGTCGGGCAGTTCAGGGCAGCAGCAGCTGCTTCCCTCATGTTAACTCCAGAGGCTACATAGAGAGGCCTTGTCTCAAAAATAGTGAAGAATGGCAGAGGCAGTGTGGACCTCTGGCCTCCATGTTTACAAGTAAGCACACACACATGCATGCATACACACACATGCAAAAGCACACACACATGCATGCACACACACATGCACATGCACACTCGCATATACATACAAAAGCACACACTCATGCATGCACACACATGCAGGCACACATGCACACACATAGACACACATGTGTACACATGCACAAACACATAAACCCCTTCAACAGGGTTTAGGGGCCACAGAAATGGCTCCATATGTAAAGGGCGTGCTGTAGACGCATGTGTATCTGAGTCTAGATTCCCAGACCCCGCATAAAAATCCAGGTAGCAACAGTAATGCCTGCAACCCCGTGCTAACTAAGACAGAGACAGGCAGATCCTGAGTATTGACTGATCACCCAACCAAACACCAAGCTCCGGAATCAGTGAGAAGGTGGAGCCCTGAAGAAATGGCTTAGCGGTTAAGAGAGCTTGCTTCTCTTGCAGAGGACCTGTATTCCATCCCTAGCACCTCCGATGTGGTGGCTCAGAACTGTCTCTCTACAGTTCAAAAAGATACAAGGCCCCTTTCCAGACTCTATAGACACCAGGCATACGCATGGTTCACATACACTCAGGCAAACACACATGTAAAAATAAATAAATCCTTCAAAAATGCTTAAAAAAGATGAAAGGGCTTGGGAGAGACTCACTGTTAAAAGTACCACTGCCCTTCAGAGGAACCAGCACGTGCATGACAGTTCACAACTGCACTCCAGAACACAGCCTAGCACAGTGGTTCTCACTCTTCCTAACGCTGTGACCCTTTAACACAGTTCCTCAGGCTGTGGTGACCCCCGACCATCAAATTATTTCCTTGCTACCTCATAACTGTAATTTTGCTACTGTTGCGCATCATAATGTAAACCTCTGACAGGCAGGATATCTGATATCCGACCCCCCAAAGGGGTCCCAACCCAGAGGCTGAGAAGCACTGATCTAGGGGGTTCTTGATACAGAGCAAGTGCTGTGAGGAACCCAACTATCAATTCCACTGATGCTTTCCTTAAATGCCGTATTTATAGTGTGTTTACATGTATTTATAGTGTGTAGAGGTGTGCATGCACGCCCCTGTACATGTGCCTACATGTGTGTGTATGTGTGTATATGTATGTGTATGTATGTATGTATGTATGTGTATATGTGTGTATGTGTGTGTATGTGTGTATGCATGTGTGTGTGTGTATGTGTGTATATGTGTGTGTATGTATGTGTGTATGTATGTATGCATGTGTGGGTATGTGTGTGTATGTATGTGTGTGTATGTGTATATGTGTGTATGCATGTGTAGGGATATGTGTGTATGTATGTATGTGTGTGTATGTGTGTGTATGTATGTGTGTATGTGTGTGTATGCATGTGTGGGTATGTGTGTGTATGTATGTATGTATTTGTATGTATGTGTATATGTATGTATGTGTATATGTGTGTATGTATGTATGTGTATATGTGTGTGTGTATGTGTATATGTGTGTGTATGTATGTGTGTATGTGTGCATGTGAGTGGTATATACATGCTCATGTATGTTCACAAGGAGATCAGAGAACAACCTATGGGAGTCAGTTCTCTCCTTCCATGTGAGTCCCAGGGATCAAACTCAGGCTCCGTGGCAAACGCCTTCACCTGCTGAGACTGAGCCAGCTCTCACCAGCTCCACTTCACTGATGGCTGATGAACAAAGATTGTAACAGTAACACGAGGCCGGTCACACAAGTCAGAAACAAACAATAGACAGCATCTATCGAGATATGCCTGTGCGCTGTGTGGCTGGCCTGGTTCTAGACTTTTCCCAGCTCTTGGTTCCAAGTTCCCACGAGAAGCCTAGGGCGTGGGACCCCGCTGCACTGTTCTTCCTCTGAGGACAATGGAGGGTATCAAGGTCAAAGCCTGGCAAGGTCTCTCCATCGGGAGGAGTTCTGGTTCAAGTTCTGGTTGTCTGAGTCCAGAGCCTGGGTCTTTAGCCACAGTCACCCTCAGGTCACTGTGACCCTGGAAGCAGTCCAATAAGAATGTGTTATGACCCCACCGTTGTGCCAGTGTGAGGGCGGCACTCCGGAGCTCAGCCACCCCACCCTTTTAATCAGCTGTCTCCTTCCTGCTCCCTGCTTAAGCCCTCGGGTCCCACCATTGAGTCTGCCCTCTCTCTGTCACCCCCAGTCCTGTCACTCAGCCAAATCCCTCCACCTGCCGGCACTGCTGTAGCTTGGATATAGGGAGTGTCCGGCAGAGGCCCTCAGGCACAGGCTTGCTCCAGGGTGATGGGGTCAGGAGATGTGCTGGACTTTGACTGGTGGAGGCTTATGCCAGGATCCTTGGTACTGAGACCTAGCTCTGAAGGAGACTCTGGGGCTCTGATTGTTTCTTCTTTCTGCTTCCTGGCTCATGATGTCACCTTTCATCTCACACATGCTACCTGCCCTCACATCGACGACCCTCCCCAGAGGGGAGCCTCAGACAAGCACCATGCCCCTGAGCCTCCAAAACAAATGAACCTCTTTGTACATACATCAGCAGCCTCTGGTGTTTTACTGTAGACTCGTAACAATGACTAACGCCTTACCAAGGAGACAAAAAAAAGGGCTCCGGTGGGTTGGAAGGCAGAGCTGGTCTGCCAAGCCCTGAAGGAGCAGAGGGTGGAGACAGTCACCAGGCTTCAGGGAGGACCCTGTAACAACAATGTGGTCTTTGAGAGAAGCATGTGACCACACTACACACCAGAGGGACTATGAAAGACATCGGGAGGGACATGGTGGAACAAATTCACAACTTTCAACTACCAGATAAATCTAACTGGTGTGTAGGTATCTGTGCTTTCAGCAAATGCATATTGAGCATCTATTGGTTTCCTGGCTCTGTGCTAGACACTCAGGATACAAGAGTGAGTAAAAATGAGGCCTGGGGGCTGTCGAGATGGCTCAGTGGTTAAGAGCCCTGACTGCTCTTCCAGAGGTCCTGAGTTCAATTCCCAGCAACCACATGGTGGCTCACAACCATCTGAAATGGGATCTGGTGCCCTCTTCTGGTGTGTCTGAAGACAGCTACAGTGTACTCATATACAATAAATAAATAAATAAATAAATAAATAAATCTTTTTAAAAAAAATGAGGCCTGGGCCTAGGTTCATTCTATTACAGCAGGAGGGTGCTCTGAGGGCGTTTGCAGAGGCAGGGGGATGCCTTTCTTCAAAGGATGAAGATGAACAAACGGTCCCTAAGGACAGTGTCCCAGCTGACTTTCCAGTACACATCATGATCAAAAGCAACAGGGAGAAAGGGTTGTCTCCATCATGGAGGGTTGGTGTGTACAGGATGCTAAGAGGGAGTGTGAGAGTGAGCCGTCTGTAACTTCTGTCATCTCTGCTCTCCAGGGTCGATTCCGCGATCTAGCCAGCTAGACAAATGTCCTCTTCCTTCCTCACTACCCCACATCGTGTGAGTCTCTCCCAAGATCTTACTTTAGATCAAAGAGGGTGACGTGCCTTGATGGAGGAGGGTAGTCTTCAGCCAAGGGTGAGTGCCTGTGTTCTCCCAGTGTGGGTGGGGCCAGGGCAGGGGCGGGGCCAGAGAAGGGGCAGGGCCAGAACAAGGGCGAGGCAGGGCAGGGGTAGAGTGGGCGGGGCAGGGCAGGGCAGGGGCGGGATGGGGGAGGGGCAAGGGTAGGGGTTGGGGCGGGTAGAGAAGGGTCAGGGAGCCGTCTGAGGAACAGACTAGGTAAACCCTGAAAGGCAGTGAGGGAAGACTCACAGACAGGACCCAGCAGAGCTCAGTATGGCAGAGAGTGAAATGCAGGGAGTGAGGTTCAAGATAGAAACCGAGGCCAAGCCTTGGAGACCCGCAAGAAGTTAAGGACTTTATGCCGAGGGCCACCGGAAGCTGTTAAGAGTTCTAAATATAGGCGAGAATTCCTGGGAAGAACCATACCATGCCTTCAGTGATTGTGCGGAGGCTGGAATGGTGCCAGTCCAGCGCTTAATTACAATTTATCTTGGGTTATCTTCAACCCTTGTAATAGAATTCCTCCCTACCTCTGAGTCTGACCTAATGTCCTTGTGACTAACAAGTGAAACCATTTAGAATGTGCTAATTTAACAGACAGACAGACAGACGGCTACCACCCACCAACCAAAAGGCTGGATGCAGCGAGCTGTGATCTGAGACCTGTTGTCGATTTGCCTGCTTGGCTCTAACTGCCCACCTAGTGTTTCTAATATTTCTACCAATGTATTTGAAAAGTGCCCTGATATATTATTATTTTCTTTGTTCTCTATACTATAAAGAATTCACCAACCATTACTACATGGAACATGGAATTTGGGGGCACCTGAATCTGTGTCCCCATTGGTCAGTCATATTTACCTCAGCTCCTTATTTTATGTAGCAGATTTTATAATCTAAGCAACAGCCCTGTGCCTTGTTCAGAAGCCCTTCCGTGGGACAGGTCACATGGGAGGTGAATGCCAGCTGCTGGGGGGGGGGAGGGGTCACCGTACCCACAACTGTTTTCTTGCCCACAGGCAAACTGAACTTTCTGATGTCTCCTTCCGAATTCTGTTTTTGAGTAAGACCAGGGCATGGGTGGGATTTCTCCCCTCCAAGACATCATAACTGCCTCCCTAATGCAGAAATCCACTCAGTATCCCACACAAAATGAGCAGGCTTGTCGAGGCCACCCGACCTGCTAGGATGGGCCCGGGTAAGCATGTGGATGCCCATCTGGACTTCTTTCTTCTAATCCAACTGTTCCCCTCGGAGCTCTGAGGTCCGGGAATACCATCTGCCACGGCGTGCCTTGCCAAACCAGGCAGGCAGGTGTCCTGGCACTGGCTCTGTCGAGGAGGAAAAACATCCCCTTGGTTCCACACTCTGGTTGCTATTTTCCACCTGGGTGGCTTCATTCAGTCTGGCTGAAACCATGCCTTAGTGCCCTACAACCCTGGGAAAGCAAGAACCCTGAGTAGCCCAGGAAGGAAATAAAGTATATAGGGTCCTGCATCCAGTCTGTCCGCTGTCACAGCCAGGAGACCAGGTGACTAGAACAGGGTGTCCAGCAGCAAGTCATAGGAAGAAAGAAAAGATAGAGTGTGGTCTTGGGTAAGAAGAAGGCGGCTTTCTGGGAAAGGCTTCTGCCCATGCTACACTCCAGGTCTATCTAGGCCATTGGCTGTCATGTCTATGCCTCTCCACACCCCAGTTCAGCCCTACACCTCTGAGTACCTCATCCTCAGCACCTGGGTCAGCAGAGGGTACAATCTACTTTCAATGGGAAGTTTAGACAAAGGACTGCAGGGTCTAGAGAAGGCAGGAGCCAGGCAGCTGTTCCCGTCCCTTTTCTGATGTGGCCCAGGTCCTAGAGCACAGGGCACTGGGATGACATCAGCCCCAAGTCTATGATGAGCTGAGAGGTGCAGGGTCCAGATGCCAACATCTGGCAGGGGCTTCACTGACACATCATGACCTGCCTTAAGGGCAGAGGAGGTCTAAGAAGAAAAGGAGAGAAGGAGGGAAGGAGGTAGGGAGAGGGATGGGGAGGAAGGGAGGGCAGCCAGGTCACTCTCCAAAGAGCCAGTGTTTCATGAAAGATGGTGTCCTAGTCAACATTTTATTACTATGAAGAGACACCGGGACCAGGGCAACTCTTGTAAAAGAAAACATTTAGTTGGGAGCTTATGGTTTCAGAGGTTTGTCCATTATTACCATGGTGGGGAGCACGGTGGCATGAAGAAGTAGCTGAGAACCATACCATGATGTATGGGGGGGGGGGGGGGGGGGGGGGAGGGGGGCTGGGCCTTCTGTGAGCTTTTTGAAACTTTGAAGCCCACCCCCAGTGACACACTCCCTCCAACATGACCACACCTCCTAATCCTTCTAATTCTTTCAAACAGATCTACTCCCTGGTGATTCAAATATTTGAGATTAGGACACAAAACACACTGATCTGCAGCAGTTAAGAGTGTGTTGCCTGCAGAGTGTCACGGGATACTTGATCACAGTGTGAAACTCAAAGTTGTGTTCTTTACTAAAAAACCAAACAAACAATACAAACAAACAAACAAAAAAAAACAAACCAGTTTCTAGTGTAGTGTAGCTTAGCCTTAACACACACCCTTAATCCCTCTGGCTGGAATACAGACACTCCCTTAGTACGCACCTTTAATCCCAAACAACGAAGGTTAAGGTTGTAGAAGGAAGCACCCACGTCTGAAAGTGATGTCTAAGTGAGTGGCAGACAAAGTGATGAATCAGAGAAAGATTTGACAGAACAGGATATGCCCAACTCTCACCAGAATAGAGAAGAAAGGGAAGTTACGTAAGGGGCAGTGCAGAGAGGGGGCGGGGTGTTTACCGGGACAGATGGAGAGAGAGTGAACAAGCCAGACACGGGTGAAGACAGAATGAGCCGGAGAATGAGAAAGAGCCAGATTAGGACACAAAACACACTGATCTGCAGAGTGTGTTGCCTGCAGAGAACCAGAGTTCAAGTCTCTGCAACTGTGTTAGGCAGCTCACAACCACCTGTTCCGCCAGCTCCTGTCCAAGACCACCACACCCCCTAACCCATCCCCGCCCAGGGCAGATGGTGAGGGGCGTGTCCATGGGGCGGGGCAGGGGCGGGGCCAGGCAGCACTCCAAAGCTATAGGTGCTGTGATAGTTGAGGCTCAGAATTTTCTTCCCAGCCTCCACACGTCTTGCTCACTCATCCATCAGTCTGTCAAGACAGCTGTCAAGGCAGAGAAGCAAAAGACTAATGGCCACATGCAAACAGCCTGACCAGACTTTAGTACCCGCCACCAGCGCCTACGGGCCCAGAAACACGGAGCTGATGTTTTATGTACCCCTCCAGCTCTGCAGTTTAATTCCACCGCTTTTAAGACTCAGAAGGTGGGTGAGGCACAACCATGGACCATGATGGCGGGGACAGAGAATAGAAACCCAAGCCGGGGCATCGCTTTAGCAGAGGGGGAAGGGCGGGTGTTCACGTGATACAGGTTAGATCAGCTGCTTCTTGGCTGTGTGGTCCCACGTGATGCTCACTCCAATCTGACCCAGGAAAGGTTTCTGACATCCAAGAAAGCCTGAGCTGCCACCAAGCCGCAGGTCACTCTAGAAAGGTTTTTTAAAACGTCGAGTGTTTGATTTCTGATCTGGCTGAATCGAGGGCTGAAAGGAGGTGAACCCAGAGCATGCCCAGTGTTTCTGAGCTACACACCATTCTAAACCTGCTTCTGACAGAAAAGGACAAGAAGCCCCCTGGCTTCATCCCCCCGGAGCTCTCGGGGAGGAGCCTCCCACCCACACTCATGGGTGCATCACGGTGGGAACAAGACAAGTAAAGATATTTTCATCCAGGAGGAAGTTCAGTCAGGAATTCTTTTCTCCTCAGAAGCTTGGGGAAACTGAGGCAGCTCAGTAGCTAAATGCTTTGCCACTTGGGATAAGGAGAAGCATGTCTCTGGTAACATTAAAGCCTAAAGCATCCTGTTAGACTCGGATGCTGTGATGAAATACCGGAAGCTGGCTCCTTTTACATATAAGAGGCTTACCTGCTCTGAGTCCTGGAGGCTTGGCAGCGTGGTGGCTACCATCTGCTTGGCTCTGGTGAGGGCCCCAGTGGTGGATGGATTCATGAAGCAGGAAAGGAAGCAAGAGACAGGAGCGGCCAAACTCACTGGTGTGACCGTCTGTTCTAGTGGGAACAGAACCAGTCCTGCTAGATTTGACTTGTTCCCCTCAGAGGGCACAAATTCAAAGCTGGAAGAGGCCTTACTACCCAGGCACCTTCCACTAGACCCTGCCTCTCCCATCAGCATCCACAAGTGAGTTAGTTACTTGTTTTGCTACTGTAGCTAGATGGCTGACAGAAGAAATTAAAGAAAGCAAGGGTTTGCAGTTCCCATGGATACAGCCCAGGGAGCCATGGCAGCAGGATCATGAGGAAGTGGGTCACATTGTGTCCACAGTCAGGAAACAGAGAGAGAGAAGGGTGGTGTGGTCAGCTAGTTCTCTCCATTTTATGCAATGTAGGGCCCTGGCGTAGGGAATGGTGCCGCCCACTTTTAAGGGAGCTCTTCGGATCTAGACAATCCTCTCAACAGCTGTACCCACAGGTGCCTCTTAGACGACTCTACAGTCTGTCAAGTTGACTATCAAAGTAACCATCACAATTAGGGACTAAGTATCTAGCCCTGGAGCCTTTCACCGGCCTCCACAGCCTTGGGAGCAGATCACGGAAATCCCACGGCCTGGAGAGGGAATTATAGTGCTCCCATGGCCTGCTGGGAAGACTTGCAGTGAGCAGAAAATACCAGACAATTCCTCATTTCTGCCTCTTCTGCCTCCCTAACAGGAAGTTTTAGTGAACCTTGCCAGGCAGAGACTCTCTAACTGCAGCCAACATAGCCACCTTTGTGCAGCTTAGGGAAAAGATCCCGTGTGTCTAACCCAAGGTCAGAGCCCAGAACACGCAGCACAATTCCCAGCATCCCTGGAGCAAGCTTTGCCCTTCATCGGTCCTGCCCTCCGCCCCCTCCTCCCTCCCCGATGCTATTAAGCAGTTGAGCCTTGCAGCTCCGTAAGCAGCAAGGTAGGGAGAAGAGAAAACAGCAATTTCCGAAGGATTTGTGGCCGTGTAATTTCCTTTCCCCGCTGGCACTGTCCTCTCATCTCCCGCCCCGAGAGAGCGAGCCAGCGAGCTCGAGCGTCCTTCAGCAGTCAATGACTTCAACGTTTGAGAAGCCTGCCCTGACTCTCCCGAGGGGAATTGTGGGAGTGCCTCCATCATTCTTGTTTAGCTCTTGTGGCACTGCAGGGGCGTGGGCTCCTCTGAAGAGCCCTCAATGTCAAAACAATCCCAGCCACTGCAGAAAGCTTGTCTTTATTTATGCCTGCCTACAACGGGCTGGAGAGATGGCTCGGTGGTTAGCAGTGCTGGCTACTCACTCAAAAGACCCTGGTTCGGTTCTCAGCACCCTCATGGTGACTCACAATCATCTGTAACCCCAGGTCCGGATGATCTGATGCCCTCTTCTGGCCTCTACAAGCACCAGACCCATGCATGTTACATATCCATACATGTTACACATACATGCTGGCAAAACACCCAGATAAAATACTGGATAAGCCAAGAGCTTATTTAGCAATGAATTTCAAGAAAGAAACAGACAGCTCCATATCTTGGCAGTGCTGAGGGTGGGACCAGCTTCCCCTTGTTGCTTATGGTAGTATGCTGGAGGCAGGAGATGTGTTGGAAGAATGGATGGAACCAGAAGAAGCAAGGGCGTGCTGGCTTTGTAAAGTGTGTGTCTCCGTGACACATAACAAGAGTCAGACACTGCCTCTGGAAAAGGTTCAGATCCCAGGCATCCTCAGGAAAGCCAGGATAAAGATGAAGTTGGGGATGTGTAAAATCCTTTACTGACAGCTCATAAAGACTCATGGTGCCTTCAGCCACCAATCGGTCAAACCACACAGCTTTAACTATAGCAGAGTTATTGCCTTCTGCTGCTTGGAGTTACCTACAAAAGCCCTAAATCAGGAAGAGCTCATGTCGATAGATCTGTGTGGCTTTCACCCAGTGCAATGAGCCCTTAAGATTCACAAAAGACCCTTAAGGCAAGTCCGAAATGCAGAGAGCCTGGGCTGAGAGAGACAGGAGTTTAAAATGGGTTGGAAAGAGGATGTCCTGCATCCGTAAGATACAGCTAGGAGGACTGAAAATTTTAGGTCAGCCTGAGTTCTGTAGTGAGATCTTGACAGGAAGGAGAGGAAAGGCTGAAGGAGAAGAAAGAGAAGAGGAGAGTAGGGAGGGGGAGGATGGGGGAGGG
>NW_021604612.1:1686547-1703421 GCF_004785775.1 Grammomys surdaster
GGGGGAGGGAGAGGAGTTGGGGAGGGAAGGAATGGGGAAGGGAAAGGAATTGCAGTGGGAGAGGAATGGGGAGGTGGAGGAATGGGGGAAGAGGGGGAGGAATGAGGGAGGGAGAGGAGTGGGGGAAGGGAAGAAATGGGGAGGGTGAAGGAGGAGGTATGGGGGGAAGGAAATATAAAAAAAGATTTTAGACCCTCACTCCTCAATGGGAAGAAATCCCACTAAGGTTAGCAAAAGCGGGCCATCTTCTCAGAGAACAGTGGAAACCCAGAGCTCACAGGCTGGAGCTAAGAGCCAGAGGTATTTATTTTCAGGCCTTGAGAACAGGCTTTTAAAAGCACAACTGTCACCTTGTGCCCTGATGTGTTTCAAAGGCGCCATGGACAGGTAACCTTCAGGGTGCTCTCTCCCACTCATCCCTTTCAGACAGAGGAGCTACACATCAGTGTCGCCCTCACGCCTCTGATGCCTCCGTGTGTGACTTTAATCTAACCGGCTTCAGTTATGAGACTTTGCCCAAGCTGGTAGCACAGCAGAGTAGTCATCAGAGGGACCCCAGATGTAAAGAACTGGGGGCAGAGGTCACCATCCCTCAGATGGCAGGTTATGATAGGGTGCCATCCTAGTGTGGGTTGCTGTCCAGATGTCCATAAATGCTCTGTGTCTTTCGTCATGCCTGTCTTAGTCAACGTTCTGTTGCTGGGAAGAGACAAGACCATGACAACAGATACAGGAAAAATGTAACTGAGGGCTTGCTAACAGTTTCAGAGGTTTAGTCCATTATCATCAATGGCAAGAGAGTAGCTGCCCTCACAGTGCTGAAACAGTAGCTCAGAGATACATATACATCCTGGTCCAGAGAGAGAGAGAGAGAGAGAGAGAGAGAAAGAGAGAGAGACGGACTGACTAACTGACTGAGATCCTAAAATGGGCTTTTGAAAACCTTCAAGCCCACCTCCAGTGATACAAGGCCACACCTCCTAATCCTTCTAATCCTTTCAAACAGTACTCACCGATGACTAAGCATTCTAATAGACAAGCCTATGGAGACAATTCTCATTCAAACCACCACACTGCTACAAAGACCACAGCCGGAAAGCCCTCTGAATCCCTGGGAGAATGTCCTCACATGAAGTCCTGGTGTCCCATCAGTCACAGCCAACAGTGCGTAAATGCTGACTTAGCAAATGGTCATATGTCTGCATGCGTGTCCAGGTATAAATATCTGGCTCCAGTTTCTTACTGACTTATTTTAAGACAGAGTTCCTTTGTAGCTCAGGCTCTCTTGGAACTCACTGTGTAGCCTAGGATCATCCTGTCTCTACCTCCCTAGCGTTAACACGATAAGTACAAACCGCAGCAGCCATTTAATGCAGTGCTGAGACAAATCCAGGCTTCGTGTATGCTAGGCAAGGGGTCTAACCACTGAGCTACATCCCCAGCTGGGGAGACAGCTCTGTGCTCTCGAGAACACTCGAGTTCCCCAGCACCCACATAAAAGCCAGGTATAACCACTCATGTCTGTGATGGTTTATATATGCTCAGCCCAGAGAGTGACACTATTAGAAGGTCTGGCTCTGTTGGAGTAGGTGTGGCCTTGTTGGAGGAGGTGTGGCCTTGTTGGAGGAGGTGTGGCCTTGTTGGAGTGGGTGTGGCTTTGTTGGAGTGGGTGTGGCTTTGTTGGAGGAGGAGTGGTCTTGTTGGAGGAGGTGTGGCCTTGCTGGAGTAGGTGTGGCCCTGTTGGAGGAGGTGTGGCCTTGTTGGAGTGGGTGTGGCCTTGTTGGGGTAGGTGTGTCACTGTGGGCGTGGGCTTTAAGACCCTCACCCTAGCTGCCTGGAAGCCAGTCTTCTCCTAGCAGCCTTCAGATGAAGATGTAGAAGTCTCAGCTCCTCCTGCACCATGCCTGCCTGGACGCTGCCATGTTCCTGCCTTGATGATAATTGACTGAACCTCTGAACCTGTAAGCCAGCCCCAATTAAATGTTGTCCTATAAGAGTTGCCTTGGTCATGATGTCTGTTCACAGCAGTAAAACCCTAACTAAGACAAACCCCAAAGCTGGGGAGCAGAGGGAGGCAGGTCCTGGGGACTCACTGGCCATCCAGTCCAGCCAAAATAGTGAGCTATGGGTTCAAGGAAGAGCCTGCCTCAAACAGTAAGATAAAAAAACAATAGAGGAAGATATCCCACGTTGACCTGAGCTGGGCACACATGCACACACAGGCACACACACTGACACACACATGCACGCAGGGCATACACACGAAAGCACACGCATGCACATGCACAAGCACACACTCGGGTTTTATCTAAAGAAATGGAGACGATGGAAGAGAACAACAAAAGAGGAACCAATCCGCACCTCCAGAAGATTGTCTTGGATGAGGGTGCGGAAGTAACCAGGGGAAAAGTGTTGGGGATTACATTCATTCTTCTCGAGTGCACATCCCTAGGACTCTACGTGGGATAAACAAACGAACAAGCTGCCTCCGGTCACTGGAATCTATCCATCTGTGTGGCCAGAATATAATTACATTTCTTCCGCAACTCTCCCAGGCAGAATCCCCCAGACCAGGGGGAGCCAGAGGCGACTGGAGGTGCCCTTGAGTTAATTGGGAACACCTGGGAAGAGATATGGCTTTGCCTTCGACTCCCTAAGTCTAATTAAGGAAGCTACGGCCTTGCTAAATGGACTGGCTCCAGCGGATGCACCCGGCAGAAACTTTTAATCATCTTTCTGAAATATTCTGGGAGAAGTACAGTGAGATTTGGTAGACACGCATAACCTGGAGAAATTAGATTTCCGGGACTCGGTGGTGGGGCATTAGATCAGGAATAAAGCTCTGCTGTATCAGTGTGAGTGACACAGCTGTGAAGGAGACAGAACAGCCCCTACATCCCGGACCATAGTCTCATGAGGGACAGAGATCGATGAGCAGTGCTGAGCAGTGCTGACGGTGAACGTTCCCTCGCCCTAGCCACGCCCTCTTTAGAAGTCTATCTCGCAGAAACACTCGCTTGGGTACATGGTCACACAATCTGTGCCACTGTCCCCGAAAACATCAGTAGTAAGAGATGAATCAGTGACACCCTATAACATCACTTCAGATGTAAGACAAAGGCCTGGGGTCCTTGTAGCTGGATTTTTTAAAAAGTTCCACAAAGCCCTGTGACCTTGCCTGCATCGGAAAGGACCATTCTCCAAGATTGACCAAAATGGGCCCCATCCATTTGGTGACTGGGGATTATCCCAGCTCCATCTCCCAGATGGAAACTGGGCAGGGAGGTCTCCTGACTCCAGTTGAAGCGCAAACTTCACCCTCTTGACTAGGGAACCCGAGATGCCAGGTCCGTTTGGCAGTTCCCTGGGCCGAGAGGAGCTTCCAGGATCGTGGGCAGATGGCGGTCACCTGCTTCACCATGCTCTGTGCAGGATTTACTGATGTCACTGCAGCTACACAACGCCCTCGGTTGGGGAATTACTAAACAAGATAGCTCAGGGGCAGCTGATTTATGAATCCGCGGAACCATGCTGGGCAAGCCAATCAATGGGGCAGAAATTTGCATATTAATAAAACTCATAAATAATGCAGCGATGGCCTACAGAGTTGATGCAGGCTTCTGGGAAGCAGGCCCTCTAAGGCTGGGGACGCTTGGCAACCCAGCGGGGCTTGTCACAACGTGATGTTACAATCCTCCTCGGGTCTCAGGATGTCCCTTTAGGAGGTCTGGAGTCTGTGGCCTGTGAGTCACACATAATCAGTAACCAAGAGCAACTGCCACCCCAGGAGACGCATACACACGTGTGTAAGCACATGAGTGGACTCATGCATTCTCCTGTGTGGAAGCCAGAAGTCACCCTCCATTGGTGAATTTTCAAGGCAGAATCTCTCCTTGGGACCAGAGGCTTGCTAATTAGGCTAGGCTGACTGGCCAGCGAGTCCTAGGAACTCACCTGTCTGCACATCCCTGATACTGGAAATATACATAATCTTAGCTTTTTTTACATGGACTCTGGGAATCAAACTTGGGTCCCCATTATTACACAGCAAGCACTTCACCAAGTGAGCCATCTCCCCAGTTACCTCTGAAGGGTTAATAGAAATATCACTTCTAGCAGACTAACAGTAAAAAGAGCCAGGAGAGCAGGTTGGCTAGTTCTAGGGCTTTGTGCTACAAGAACAAGAACTTGGCTAACCACAGAGTAGATGATGTAAATGATATGGCTGAATAAGATTGAGCCTTGAGAAAAAAAGACCTATACTTCCCCATGATTATTCCTCGAACCCTGTCATATGCTGAGTAATGGGCTGGCACTTTCTCCGTGATTGTTCCCTGAACCCTGGCACTTTCCACAGTTACCCCTCCCCACTCCCCCTGGGTTGTGTTTTTTTTTTCCTTTAAATACCCTGCTCTTCCCGAGCTGGGGGTTGAGCTCCTCTGCCCCTGGGTGGTTTATGGGGTCTCAGCCTCAGCGCACTGATTGAAATAATCCTCTTGCTGTTGCATCAAGATCGGTGTCTCTGAGTCTTTTGAGTCGTCGTGAGTTCTCGTGGCTTGAGTGGGGGTCTCGCCTCCCTGGGGGCCTTTCACCTCCCCTCCAGGAAGGACACTAGCCTGGGAAGACTGGGGGAGGCTGGTTCTGCTGTGCGCTGGCCTTGTAGTTCCCACAAGATCCTCAGGCTTGACGGTCTTTGCTCACTGTCAGTAAGACGGGGCCATGAATAGACCCTTCCTCAAAGGGTGCTGGGCATGGTTTTGTTGTTGTTGTGATACAGATGCCTCTGTGTGTGTGTGTGTGTGTGTGTGTGTGTGTGTGTGTGTACATGTACATGCCATGTGTGTGTATACACAGTGTAAGTGTGTGTGTATGCCATGTGTGTGTACACACTGTGTGTGAATGTGTATTGTGTCTACATGTCATGTGTGTGTACGCACTGTGTGTGTCTGTGTATATGCTATGTGTGTGTACACATTGACTGTGTGTGTATGTGTGTGTGTGAGTATGTATATGTGTGTGTGTGCACACACTGTGTATATGGTGGTGCCTGAGGAAGCTGTCAGATCCCCTGAAGCTGGACGTACAGGCAGCAAGTGCTCTTAAGCAATAACCCTCAGCTTCAAATGGTTCTCAAGAAGATCAGATGGAGAGGGGAAACACCATGCTGGGCGTGTACCTGCAGGGCAAGAAAACCCCAGGTCCCAGCAATTACAGTATTATTGGTTTCCTTTTTCCTCTGAGATAACTTCAGATCTATATTGTAAATGTAGCACACAGACATCCAAAGGCATCTGGGCAGATTCCTCAAACCTGAATACTTCTTCACCACCTCAGTTTGATCACACAAACATATTCAGAGACAGAGCGCTGGAGAGATGGCTCAGTGGCTCAGAGCACTGACTGCTCTTCCAAAGGTCCTGAGTTCAATTCCCAGCAACCACATGGTGGCTCACAATCATCTGTAATGAGATCTGATGCCCTCTTCTGGTGTGTCTGAGGCAGCTACAGTGTACTCACCTACATACCTACATACCTACATAAAATAAATAAATAAAGCCTTTGTGGGGCAGTGGTGGCACATTCCCTTAATCCCAGCACTTGAGAGGCAGAGGCAGGTGGATTTCTGAGTTCAAGGCCAGCCTGGTCTACAGAGTGAGTTCCAGGACAGCCAGAGCTACACAGAGAAACCCTGTCTCAAAAACAAAACAAAACAAGAACCAACATTGCAGCTTAAAGCCACATATTTTCTTCCTGCTTTGAAGTTAAAAGACTGTGCAGTTGCTGAGGTCAAGGTGTCCTGGGCTGATTCCTGTGATGGATGACCTGCCTCTGAGGCCACCCACCACATCGGCTCAGGTGTCTTCTTCCATCTTCAGGGCTGAGATCTGAGCACTCTCAAAGGTCCCTCTCTGCCTGTGTCATCCCACGACACCACTCCCCCCCATGCTATTTATGACTTGATCCACTTGGCCCTCTTTCTGCTGAGGAAGCATGGGATTCCTCAGCCCCCTGGACCACCCCACATGCTCTCCTGGCCTCAGCATCTTTAGCTCAGCCACGTCAGCTAAGTCATTTTAGCCTCAGAGTGTGATACTTTTTCAAGCTCATGATTGAGAGTTGAGATGGAGGGAAACGTTCAGAGACGTATAATTTTTGTGTATAAGACATAAATGTAATTATTCTCAATTGCTCGGAGGACATCTTAGCTACAGAGATACAGCAGATAGATGTGTATACCCATAGATACAGAGAAGCACAGTAGTGAGAGTCGTTCTTCAGACCTGATGGTAACCTCCTCATGTTAATATATCAACATATGAATGGTCCTAGGAGACACAATGTTACCGCAAACTCCTCCATCCTCTGCCTCTCACGGTCTTTCCACTTACTCTCCTGCGACGACCCCTGAGCTTTAAGTGAGGCAATGTTTTGTAGATGTATTCCCTGGAACCGGGCTCACAGCTATGCATTTTGATTGGTTGTGCTTTTCTCTAACGGTCTCTGCCTGTTGCAAAGAGAAATCCCTTTGACGAAGGGGTGAAGACTGCACTTATCTGTGAGTGAAAGAACAAGTGTTTGTAAATTGTTGTCAGGGATTCTGCTGGTTTAATAAAGGACTAGCTGTAGAGTCTCCTGAAGAAACCATGACTGCGCTAGCACTGGGTTGTTAGCTAGGTTGCCAGCACCAGGCATGGTCCCCTTGTAGAGCAGATCTTAAGTCCAGTTAGAGAGCTGTTGGTTCCTGCCATGATGTGTGTGCCACTGCTACATCCTTAGGGTCATCGGACCATGCTGTCATGGATGTGGTTCACAGCTGGGCGGTACTGTCGGTTGTCCTCCTCCTTTGAAAGTTTGCATGGATCCTTTTAGCATCATGAAAGCTGATTCTCAGGGAGGGGGGACTTCCAGGTCAGCTCTGGCTCAGTGTGTCTCTGGGCCCTGCCTTTGAAGCACATAGTGTCTTCTGGCTGCTGCTTTTTAGATTTAACAGGGGTGGGCTGTCCTTTGGTCCCTCCAGAGGGAGGAGCTAAGTGGGGGAGGGTGTGAAGAACTTAGAGGGGGAAGGGGGGAGGGGCTAAGCGGAGGAGGGGTCCTCTGGCAGCTTCATTTCAGCACAGTAAGAATGATTTCAGACTTTTCACCTCCAAAACTATAAGAGAATAAATCCGTGTGACGTGGTTATTTTCCATAGCCGCGTCATGGCCCTAACACGGCCACTAAGTATTTGGTGTAGAGCTGTTTTGAGACTATCCTATTACTCATTGAGCGACCGTCCTCATTTTCTATGTTTATCATCACCGTCACTACTATTTTAGTGGTTGCTGAGCTCTGTCCTCCCATTGCTGTCTTGACACCGGAACAGCTGTGATTCCCAGGTAAAAGCCTCTTACATTCTAGGGAAGATGGGGAGGCACACCAGGTGAGCAAGAAACAAAGGTGACTTAAATTTAACCAGGAACAAATCCTGACAAAGACCCTTATACCCTCCCGAAGTATACATGAGTGGTTAGCAGTTTGGATGATGTACAGCTGTCACGGTATAGCTGCCCAGAAGCTACACGTTTCACTGAGAGTACCGGATCAACTCCCTGGTTCACCAAACCAGTGTCATCTACCCAGTCAGATACCCCTGACAGCAGTGCGAAGGGAGGCAGTCCATGCGGGATGGGGCGGAAGGGGGAGGAGCTAAGCAGGGAGGGGGCTTAGCAGAGGAAGGGGAGGAGCTAAACGGAGGAGCCGGAAGAGCTTGGGGAGAGCTGGGGGGGAGGAAAGGGGAGGAGCTAAGGGAGTGAAGGGGAGGGGCTAATGTGGAAGGGGGAGGAGCTAAGCAGGGAAGGGGAAGAACTTAGCGTGGGGGGGGATGGGGAAGAGCTAAGCAGGGGAGGGAGTAGGGAGCTAAGCAGCGTGGGGCCTCCCCCCTGTGCTGCTGAACCAGATGCTGCTCTTTAGTTAGAGAAATTAATACAGGTGACAGGATTTTTCAGGCTGTTTGGCACCTTGCTAATGAAGTCTTTAAGGGTCCTTTAGAGGCTGAATCCCAACACCAATTAGAATTCACCTGGAATGGATGACAATTCCCCTTCCTTCAGCGTGCTACCTCAAGGTCACCCTTATAGTTCCAGTGTTCCTCAGGGGATGGCGACCTGGGACCTTACAGCGCTACCTGCCCATTCTGTGAAAAAAGCGCTACAATGCTCACTTCTCGTGGATTTAGAACAGGGGACTGGGAGGTGGTTCGGTTGATAAAGTGCCTGCCTGCACATGAGGGTGTGGAGTGCTACCGCCCACTAAAATTCAGGCACAGTGATGCAGGTCTGTATTCCTAGGACAGGGGTGGGGGTGGGGAGGGCAGAGACAGATGGGTCCCTGGATCTAGTCTGTCAATCAGCTCTGATTTCATCGAGAGACCCTGTCTCAAACTATAAGGCGGTAAGAGATGGAGGGAGACGCCTATTGTTGATTCCTGGCTTCCATAAGCAAGTGAACACATGTGCACCCAAGCCCCCAAGGGGATGTACATGTATGTCCACACACACCAAATGTGTGTGTATATGTGTGTGTGTAGAGAGACAGAGACAGAGAGACAGAGAGACTCCTGGAGGAGACAGGAGACCTCAGTGCCCCTAAGGATTGAGAATGAGAACACAGTCCACACAGGCAAAAGAGCCAGGCTCACTGCAGAACTCTGGGGACCACTGCAGTGTGGCAATAACCTAACAAGGTCATTAAGCAAATGTTACAACAGCCTAGCCTGTGAGTGCAAACAGCTGCAGGTGTTTGGGCTCCCTGGGGAGTGCGGGAGTAGTTTCATTCCCCATCTCGCTGAGTTGCCCTCATTTCTATAACTCCATTTTTTTTTTTAAGTTGGAGGAGAGGGGCCTGCTGTAGGACAGGGACTGAACCTCTTAAGAGGCTTTTGAGCCAGCTAAGGTTCTTGCAGGATGGGCTAAACGGATGTATACCCCTTTACCCCAGTGCCTTTGTGTGCTGGAAGTTGCTGGAAGCTCAGAGGGTGGAGCTGGAGTCTGGTGTGGAGGGAGGGCTATGGTAGAAACAATGTAAAAAGATGACCCTGGCCGGCAGCAGAATCTCTTACAGAGCACCAGCTCCGTGGCAGTAAAAACCGGTTAAGAATTTGCACTGGGGCTGGATGATGGCTTAGGGGTTAAGAGCTCTGTCTGCTCATCCAGAGGTCCTGAGTTCAATTCCCAGCAACCACATGGTGGCTCACAACCATCTGTCATGGGATCCGATGCCCTCTTCTGGTGTGTGTGAAGAGAGCAATGGTGTACTCATACACATAAAAATAATAAAATAAATAAATAAAATCCTTAAGAATTTGCACTGAAGAGCTTTTGGTCTTTCTGAGACAGTGCCGAATCTAACTGCAAAAAAAACGGCAGACATAGTTACAGTGACCTGTGGTTCTCTGGCCCTGTCACCAATGCCATGCAGTGTCCTTTCAAGATACTGACACACACACACACCCCAGTAATCAAACTAGAGACATCATCGGAAGGGATGCTGTCTGTCCTGTGCCACACAATGACACAAGCAAGGGACCAGACAGGAGTGTCTGCAGCAGTACAGAGCGTGGAGGCCATGTGCCTAGAGACAGAAGGAAAGAGACCCCTGCGAAAGAGCAGCATGGAGAGAGCTGGCTCACAGGACTCAGCCTGTGACAATCTAGAGTAGTGACTAACCTGTATTCAGATTCATTGATGGACGGTCTCGTAGGAAAGGAGGGCTGCAGGTGCAGGTGCAGGGTCAGCCGCGGTGAGGACCACAGGTGTGCACATGAGTGCACAACCAAGCCCAGTGGGAATCAGAGGCTCACTGTAGCAACCCACAGCCCACTAAGTCCTCTAGGGAACCAAGAATGTAAGGCTATGCATATAAAGTCTGGCCTTGGGTGAACCACAAAAGCTGGACTAGGGCTTCTGGCATTGCCACGGAATGTCTGATGCTCTGTGTGCAGAACAGACCTGTGAAGCCCGCTCCCGGTTATACCCACAGTGGAGAGAAGCTACAACGTAGCCAGTGTGGGAATCTCTGTGGCCAGCACAGTGTTGGTACAGTCTGTGAGTGGGGTGTGAACATGCGCTCTGTGTGGGTGCTGCCTAGCCCTCTAAAAGCTTTTTTATGCAAGCTAACAACAGGTCAGGTGACAACCACCAGAGGTCGTGGACACTGAAGCCCAGAGAGTCAAAGACTGATGGAGGCTGTCTTTGTTAGGGTTTTACTTCTGTGAACAGACACCATGACCAAGGCAACTTTTATAAGAACAACATTTAGTTGGGGCTGGCTTACAGGTTCAGAGGTTCAGTCCATTATCACCATGGCAGGGTCCAGGCAGGCATGGTGCAGGAGGAGCTGAGAGTTCTACATCTTCATCTGAAGGCTGGTAACAGAATACTGAGTTCCAGGCAGCTAGGATGAGGGTGTTAAGTCCACGCCCACAGTGACACACCCTCCAACAAGGCCACACCTGCTCCAAAAAGGCCACACCTATTCTAACAAGGCCACACCTCCTAATAGTGCCACTCCCTGGGCCAAGCATATACAAACCATCACAGTTATTAAGTGAAAATCCCAATACCAGGGGTGGGACACTTTCTCATCAGTCATTGGCCAGCAAGGCACCCAAGGCCCACAAAACGATACAGGCTATTGCCAACGATGTTTGCTGGGAACTCGATAGTAAGAGTCATTGGTGAAGATGCCACACACTGAGTCACATGACCAACTGATAAGAATTCCCTGAAGCTCCCGAAACTGTTGTTCACCATTTATGTAACCTCAAGTGACCACAGGACTCTGAGAATCAGTCTGCCACTGAGATAGAAACTTCTTCCTGGATGACTGGCTTCCCTGGTACCAAAAGGCATCACGCAGGCTGCTGGGGAACAAGTCCTGCTTAGTCTTGGGTCTTACATGCTACGCTGCAAAGAAACACACATTACAGCAACTGACGCAACAGTGGTGTGGCTGTTATCCAGACAACCAACTACTTTCCTACTGGACTTAACAGTTCACTGCACAAGAAGGAACCCACATTTGTACTGTGAGCCAGAGGGGCAGGTGAGGGTAAGAACTGAGGCTGAGACAGTTGGTCGTAGTCCAACTACTTACTTTTTGTTAAGTGGCTGTGATGTCGCTGGGTATGGAGGCATATATTTGTAATTTGAGTCAGAAGATTGTCATGATTCCAGATTCCAGGCCATCCTGGGCTACACAGAGAGTTCAAGGCCAGCCGGGGATGCATAGACTCTGTCTTTAAAAGGTAAAAATTGTAATGTGATAAAAATGAATAAATTGTGGAAATGAGTAAATAAATAAAAGGTGTGGTGTGAAGTGCTCGCCAATTTCTAACGTCTGTGCCTCTACCGAAAGCTGCTTTCGCAGTGGGAAGGTATTATTGCCGAGACTGACAGCCCATCAAATGTTCAGGATAAGGACCACTGCTTGTGACACGATTCAGCCTCAAATGGGAAGGAAATAGCCAGGAGTCTTATCACTTCCTCCGAGCCCCAGGAAACGTGGTGGGAGATGAGGTGGACAGACTCTATGCACCACATACGGCGGGGATGTTGTGGGATTGTATTTCAGCCCCGACATGGCCTTAGCCTGGGACTTTGGTGCTGCGGATCCCTGAGTCCAGTTTCTTGGACTCCCTAAGCTCACGTTCAGACTTACTTTGCCAGTAAGTTGCACCTATCAAAGACTTCCTGGCCTTGAGCACGCATGCCCAGAAAGCGCGCATGTCCATAGAGCGTCTGCCTGTTGTAGCTCAACAGAGGAGTGGAAGCCCTCCTTATGGTTACTAGGTATCTCTTCTTCCTGACAGATGGTTCCACCCACCCCAAGTCTTATCCCCCACCCCCAGCTCCACGAGGCAGAAGGTGCACACCTGAACCACCATGTCACCGCCACCTCCCAGGGCCCAGCTTGGCTCCAGGAAAACATAGTAAATCATTAACTATAAAACGAAGAAATGTGTGGTACCACTGATCCAAGAGGCTCGAATTCTTCACGTTCTTTAAGTTCCTCTGTGGGGCTGGATGCTTTGGGCAAGGAACTGGCTGCCTGTGGCGAGGAGGCAGGATTCAAACCCATGTCAGCCCACACCCAAAGCTGAGTTTCAACCAAGATGCACACAGCCTCTCTGCCCACCTCCCTATGGCCAGAGGGACCCAGATGTGTAGAGGACACAGCTGCTGTCAGCCTGTAAGGACTCACATAAGTCTCGAGAGGCAAAGGATTCCCATGGTGCCCCTGTGGTCAGTAAACAGCAATTGGTCCTACCCACAGCCCAGGGCACCTACCCTTTCCAAGCCCCTGACAAGACTCTCCATCCCGCAAGGTAAGGGCACTCAGGCCTCAGGTATAAAGAGGAAGACGGCTGAGGATGCTCCCTGGAAATCCAGGTCTTACCCTTCCGGAGAAAAATAAACAGTTTCAAACAAAGAAATGGGAGAGAAACAGAGACACCATTGTCCTTGACAACAGGGTCAGAGATTGTATTGTTGCCAGGTTAATGGCAGAGGGATGGGGGAGAAAGGAAGGGGAGGAGGGGGAGGGGGAAGGGGGAGAAGTCACTGGTCCTACCTAGAAGGCTGTGGGTTGCTGTTCTGTACTGTAATGGGTGAATCACTCCCCGTGTAATGGACCAAAACACGGATTGCTCTCAAACAGGACTCAAGAAGCAGCTTTTGATTACCCTGCCAGGACCAGCGCCCTTCTCCCTTATCTGTTCACCATAGAGAGCTCTGTTGAGCTCTCTCTGTTGGCCATCTCTGGAGGACAGATTGAGCCTTGTCTAAAACAGGCTGGGGGGAAGGGAGGGGCATCAAGATGGTTCAGTGAGTAAAGGTAATTGCCACCAAGTCTGATGACCTGAGTTTGGTCCCCAAAACCCACGGGGTAGAAGGAGAGAAGTGAGTCATAGAAGCTGTCTTCTGACCTCCATACATACACTGTGAGAGTACACACACACACACACACACACACACACACACACACTGAAAGAAGGAAAGAGAGGGAAGCTAGAGAGAGGGTTCTGCCAGTGAAGTGTTCCCAAGCAAGCATGAGGACCTGAGCTAATTCCCTAGCACCCATTTGAGAACGAAATAAGCAAAAACAAGGGTGTGTGGGCTGGAGAAAGGACTCAGTGGCTAATCGTGGCTGCTCTTCCAGAGGACCTGAGTTCGGTTCCCAGCACCCACGTGGCAGCTCACAGCCATTTGGAATTTCTCTTCTGGATTCCATGGTGCACAGAAATTCAGGCAAACAAAAAAATACACATAAAATCATATATATGATTATATATATAATTATTATATATAATATATGTTATATAATATATACTATATAGGGAATATTATATATTTATTATATATTATATATTGTATATTGTATATCAGATAGATAGATACATAGATACATAGATACATAGATTTATATCACAGGTGTAACCACACACACCTATAATCCCAACACTGGGGAGAAGAAAGGAAGATCCCTGGAATCCACTGTCCAAGCCTGTTAGTTCCAGTGAGATTCAGGAGCAGCAGACGTCTCTTTCCCTAGATACAGTGGAACATGACTGAGAAAGACAGCTGTATCACTCTGGCTTCTCTGAAGAGACAGAGTCCATGAGATTAGTGTGTAGATACATAGATATTATGTGAATGAATGTATGAGGCCATCTTAATTGAAATATCAACAACAGTTCAATCACCTCTAAAAGGCTAACAACTAGAAGTTGCTTGATCCTTGAGGCCCCCGAAGTTGGAGTCCCATGGTGGCTGTCTCTCGCTGGAAAAACCTACAACCCGGTAGCTGCTCAAGTCCTGCGATCCTCAGCAGACAAGATGGCAGCCAAACCCTGGGGGTCCCTGGAGAGCCCGCTGGTCTTGTTGACACAGAAACCACAGCTCTTATCTTAAGTAAGTTTATTCTGGGTCCATTTTGAGTGACGGTGGCCTGGAAACACAGATTTAGATTGCCCCAAATTCTAACGTGCATTTGGTTTCATGAAGTTTTTGTAGTTTTTACAGAACAAAGAAAGTCATAAACCAAAGCAGGTTTAAATACATTGGTGGGTCCATCGGAGAGGCAGGTACAGAGAGACAGGGATGCTTTTTCTTTATGCCAAGATGCTGTCTGGTGACGTTCTTAGCTTTGGGGTTGGTGGATGCTAACTGTTAATAGATTCCAAATAAGTTTCTATCTATTAGTCAGGGGCTGTTAGTTCCAACACAGAGGTGGCAAGGAATAGCTTTCCAGGGGTTAGAACTAGCCCAAGGTAAGGTAATTAGCCCCTGGGTCTGCAGCATTCCAACCTCTTCACGGAACTGTGGTTCCTACCAGGCCGTCTCTGCGGACACAGCTTCCCGGACTTCTCATCCACAGTCTTTAGTCCACACTGGGAGCCTGCGCACTCTGGGTTCTGATATCAGCAAAGGAATCCACAGCAGCAGCAGGGTGAGTCAACCCAGGGGCAAGAGAGCAAAAGGGAGTGACCCTCTTTCTGCCACAACCTTCTATGGACACTGCTACCAGAAAATGTGTCCTTGAACTGGGCGGGTCCTCCCATGTCAGTCAAAGCAATCTGGGTGGGTCCTCGGGTGGGGCTCCTTACGCAGGTGAGTCTAATTTGTGGGAAGTTGACGTGAGAACAGCCATAGTAACACTTGACCACTGGGCTCCACGAGAGCAAACACACACAGAGAAAGAGAGAGACACACACATAGAAAGCTGTCTAAACCCATCATCCTGCCCTGTGGGTTGCTCCGATATGAACCCGTGAGAAAGGCATGCGCATGCGCTGAGAAAGGGCTGCCCGGCCCTCATCTGACCATCCTGGTGTTAAGCACTAACTTTCAAGGATGAGTCTGGGAGCAGCAGCAGCCATCTTGTTACCGTGAGTTTAGTCATTGCCTACACGATAGAATCAGCAAGACAAAAAGAGGAAACGCCCATGACACGACTACTTTCTAGAACAATCTTTTACCAGGCATCTTGATGAACAAATAAGGCCTTGATAACATAAGCTCCTGTCTGTTGGGGGGTTTGTTAAGTTTTTTTGTCTGCCACGTTGTAAACTCTTGGTAATAAGTAACAAATCATTTCGAGCTTGCAGACAGTGATTCACTTGCACGTCTTAACTCTGGGGATGAAAGTGATACACACCCACAAAGTCTGGTATTAACTTACTTGCATTTTGATCTTTTTCTGGGACTGGTGACATACGGTGCCTTCCTTCCTGCCGTGTCAACCACACAGTCACCTTAGCGGCCAGACGACGTAAGAGAGGAAGGTGTCCGGTTAGGTTTTTGTCAACTTAACCCAAGCTAGAGTCGTCCAGGAAGAGAGGAACACGGATCCAGAGAACACTTCCATCACATAGGCCGCTAGGCAAGTCTGTGGGACATTTTCTTGACTGAAGCATTGGGGGAGGAGTCAAGCCACTGTGGGTGGTGACACCCCTCGGCAGGTGGTCCTAACTGTGTAAGAAAGCAGGCGGAGCAAGCCAGTCGGTGGTATTCATCCACTGCCTGTGACCCAGACATGTAAGCCAAATAAATCCTTTTACCCCAAATTGCTTTTGATTTGGTGATTAGCCCCAGATTGCTCTGATCTGGCAATAGATACCAAAGTAGCTGGGTGGCGGAGGCACACACCACTGTGTTAGTCTCAGCATTCTGGAGGCAGAGGCAGATAGATCTCTGAGTAACAGGAACAGCCTGGTCTACAGAGTGAGTTCCAGGACAGCCAGGGCTGTGTGGAGAAGCTGTGCAGGAGAAGGGGAAAGGGATGACTGGGTTACAGGAGCCACCTGTGGGGCAGCACTCTCCCTGGTTCCTCCTAATTGACCCATCAAGTGACTGACTGCTGACTGTGCCCATTCCACACCCCGGAACAGGCTGCCTGGTACAGGTCTTGCCTGCTCAGTATCAGGCTCCCATCAGAAGCTGGGAACCTCTTGGTCTCTTTTCCAAGCCCCCAGAACAAGAGCTAATGGGTTTGGTGTAGGTCAGGGACCATACCTGACTTATGCCACTCTGAGCAGGTTTGGAAGGTTGTACCCAAGGACTGTGTGCAAGAGCAGACAGGGAGACGTCAAAGGGAAGATGGAATTCTCAGACAAAAATGCCCATTGAAAACTCTGGGAGCCGGGCAGTGGTGGCGCACGCCTTTAATCCCAGCACTAGGGAGGCAGAGGCAGGCGGATTTCTGAGTTCGAGGCCAGCCTGGTCTACAGAGTGAGTTCCAGGACAGCCAGGGCTACACAGAGAAACCCTGTCTCAAAAAAAAAAAAAAAAAAAAGAAAGAAAGAAAGAAAGAAAAGAAAAAAGAAAACTCTGGGATTCGGTAGTGTTTTCCAGGGTGTGGTTGGAATGTAGGGGCCTGCGTTATACACATCTGTTTCCTAGCTCCCTTATGATAAAGAATCAGCAAGACTTGGCTGTGGCCCTTTCCAGCTGTAAGGAGACACCTGCCTGACCCTCTGTCTCCTCATTTCTAAAAAATCAGTGGCATCCTTCCTGCTCCATTCGACAGTAGGAAGGACTCTGGGGCAAAGCTGCCCCTGGCATGACAGGCGTGTGTCTCCTTAATCTCCTCTACTTTCTGTAGGGTGGGTGAGAATCGGTGTGTTCCCCACAGCTCCTGTACTGTGAACAGTGTCACCCGGAGATTCAGGTCCACCCAGAACCTATGAACCTGACCGTTTTTGAAAATAGTGTCTTTGGAGACACAGCTGATGTGTTTATAAGAAGATAAGGATGAAGAGAGTATGTTCTCAGGAGGTGTGTGGTGAGGTATGGAGGAAGGGGTTGTCTCAGCGGGGGTGATGTGTCATGCTGAGG
>NW_021604612.1:1703521-1783952 GCF_004785775.1 Grammomys surdaster
GGAGAGGAGAGGAGAGGAGAGGAGAGGAGAGGAGAGGAGAGGAGAGGAGAGGAGAGGAGAGGAGAGGAGAGGAGAGGAGAGAAGTAGAGGAGTAGAGGCCGGCCATGACCACGTGGAGAGAGAAGGGGAATGGAGGAGAGGAGGGGCGAGGGGACAGGGAGAAGCAAGAGGCAAGAGAGGAACAAGAGAAGAGAGGAGGGGGCAAGCAGCCCCTTTTATAGTGGGCCAGGCCTACCTGGCTGTTGCCAGGTAACTGTGGGGGAGAAGTTTAGACAGGACACTAACAGTGACCCTTTTGGGGAGAAGACACAAAGGGTCTGGAGAGGGAACTCACTTCAGTGACAGGTGTCTGTATTTAGATTTCGAGTCCTCCACACATGGGTAGGTGGCACGTGAAGGCAGGCAGCAGGAAGGGTAGGTAGGTATGTATCCACAAGCTATGAAGAGCCAGGGAAGAGAGCTGGAGAGATGGCTCAGAGGTTAAGAGCACTGACTGCTCTTCCAGAGGTCCTGAGTTCAATTCCCAGCAACCACACGGTGGCTCACAGCCATCTGTCATGGGATCCGATGCCCTCCTCTTCGAAAGAAAGAAAGAGAGAGAGAGAGAAAAAAAAGCCAAAAAGAAAGAAAGAGAAAGAAAGAAAGGAAGGAAGGAAGGAAGGAAGGAAAGCCAGGGACCAGCAGAGGCTGATCCTTATGTGGGCAGGACAGGTCCTATAGATACTTTTATCCTAGACATCAGGCCTCCAGGGGTACATGAGGATAAATCTGGTTCCCTTTAACCCACCCACCTGGTGGCATTTTGTTAGGACAGCCCTAAAACACTAACACAGATTAATCCTGGCATGTGGGCCACTCCCGAGAAGCAATTGAGAAGGCAGGTGCAAATCTCTAACCTAAGAACGGACCTGGCTGGGCTTAGAAGTACCTCCGCTGACTCTCACTACCCTGGCTAGTACTCGGTGGTCTCTCTCGGTCACTGACTGACTCGCACTTCTCATTTATATTGAGCCCCTGCTTTGAGTTAGAGATTCAGTACTGGCTGCTGACACCATCTTCACTTGAGGATGAATTAGGAAACTGGCCTCTTTTTCTAGTTCCTGGATCTCCCCATGCACCTGAGTTTTGAAGGATGGTCCCTGAGAAGCCACCCAAGTACACCGCCCAATAAAAGGAGACAGGAAATCTCATAAGATTCCAAATGGCCTTCCCCTGAACGTGAATGGCCTTCATATATTAAGCCACCAGTAAGTGCGGTAGCTCAGGGTTCTCCTCCGCACCTCATATTCTCCAGACAAGTTCCTGTGTTAATGGATTCTAGATTCTCATTTAATAACTGTTGCGTGGGAAGCCTCGTTATTCGCGGCTTCATCAATCTGCGGCTGGCACACAGACGCCCCTGTGGAAGTACCTGAGATCGATAGAGCATGGGGCTCACGTCCGCGGTCCTCCGGCTCTGCCACCTACAAGAATTCAGTAATTGAAAAGACCTTATAAATCAATACAGCCAAATTGAAAACTCCCAGAGAACAGCACATCATTCAGTGAGGGCGTTTGTCAGGATTTCTCTCTGCCTTCCCTGGACGGGGGAAATGCAGAAGAATGGCAAGCAGTCAGGAAGACAGCTGTTGTCCCGACCCGGGAAGAGGTGCTTAGCGCTGGGAGTTCATTTAGCTTTGATTGCTTGTCCAGCCTGCTTCATTTTCTTAGTGTCTTGGCCTCCGGTCAAACACTAGATTTTACTACTCCAGACAAAGGTATGAGTTTCTTCTAGGGAGACAGAAGTGCAGAGCTGCCTTGGTGTTAATTACACCCTGGGGAGGGCCTCTCTCCAGCGTGAACGGAATGTTCGTAGCTCACCAATCACCAAGCAGAAAGGAAATGGTGTGGCGGCCAGGAGGAGCAGGAGGAAGAGAGGCTATGCGCGCCCAAGGAAGAGGAAGGTGTTTGAGAGCTGAAAGAAAATAAAGGAAATAAAACAATAAGAGGAAGTCTTATTGTCGATCAGATTAGCCAAAACTAATTGCCTGCCCTTGACAGGGCAGAGGGAGGTGGAGAGCCTTCTTCAAATAGGCAAGGGCTCCAAGCCCGCAGCTCTACCCCGCCCCCTCTCCTACAGAAACATGCACAGATGAAACGAAAAGCTGGAAGTCTGTGTTGGCCCACAGGGAGATACATAATATTCCGTTAGGTTATTAAAGAGCTCTTTCAAAACGAAACCAGGTCTCCTTGTGCCCAAGACCTACTTAGAAGTAACTAAGAAAAACTTGGAACAGTCTGTGTGAGTACGTGCACAAAGCAACTGTTCAAACACGGAAGAAAACCCTGTAAGGAGGTGCGCCAAGCTGTTCAGAAGTAGACCAGGAGGACAGACCAGACTGATACTTTGTATTTTAAGCAAAGAAGAAAAAAAAAATCTAAAGGGGAGGACAGAACAGATTGATACTTTGTATTCTACACAAAGAAGAAAAAAAATCTAAAAGAAAAACAATAGAAATAAACAAGGAATGAGGCCTAACGGATAGCAAACACAACAGCCTGCCTCTGCTGTTCTTTAACTTTTTTTTTTTTTTTACTAATTATTATTATATTAGTGTGTGCTGGTGAATACATGCATGTTGTGGCATCCATGTAGTGATCAGAGGACAGCTTTCAAGAGTCATCTCCACCATGGGCTACAGAGATCAAACTTGGGCCACACAGTTTATACAGCAAGTGCTTGCTGATGGAGCCGTCCTTCCGGCCTTGGCAACTCGGATCCTCCCCTTAACTGTTTAGAAGGTTTTCAGGCATCTGGCTTGCTTGCTCTTCTCTGACCCCTAGCTTAGCATCAGGTCCCTGAAGGGCTGGCCTTGGGGTGTGCGACCACCAGAAGTCACCCTAAATGAACAGGTCTAGATAGTCTCTGGGACTTTAGACTTTGAGCTCACCCATTCTTCGTATTTCTGCAAATCTTTATTTCTGGTTTGTTCCCCTTGACACACTCTGGCAATGGGTATTGTGCTCCGTCAGCCTTTCTTGGCTACAAACGAAACCGAATTAACAGAAGGTAGAATTTATTACACGTGCTCAGCAAAACATCTGCTGTTCCAGCTGCTTCTATTAAAGGCGGAACTTGGCTAGGTTTCAGGAGTGGCTGGATCCAGGAACTTGCACTTTCTCAGAAAGCACTTCACCTGTTTGTGTCTTATTTTCTTAGGTTCACACCAGAGCCTGCCGCTTGTCAAAGCAGTTGTAGCACAAACAAGTGAGGGGAAGGGGTCGGTTACCAATGTGCATAGCTCCTTCTTACAGGTACAAAACCACGCAAATGACACACCCAGGAAGCTCTGGAGTGAAATAAGATTTTATCCAACCTATGTGAACTCAACAGGAGTGTCCCCAAAGAACAAACAAAAAATCCTTCACACCATTACCCCCTTCTTCCTCCTCTTCCTTCCTTCCTTCCTTCCTCCCTCCATTCTTCTTCCTCCCTCCTCCCTCTGCTCTTCTTCCTTCTTCCCTCCTCCTTTCATCTTTCTTCCTCCCTCCTCCCTCCTCCCTCCATCCTTCCCACATTTTAAACAAGTCCCGCCCCCTGGCCACAGTGATTGACACTCTCCAGAGAGTCATCTAAAGCCATTTGAGCCAGGATCTGCTGGAGGAAAAAAGAGTTCTCTTTTTCTCTCTGTCTCTCTCTGTCTCCCCCCATCCTGCCATGTGCAGCTTCCCTTTCTGGAAACTTCTTTCTCATCCGTACCTATAGGATTATAGGGAGAGTAACTGGAAGCCCTCACTGCTGGTCACAGTTAGTGTCTTGAGGATGAAAACTTATTCTAAGAAAGACCACTCTCCCCATGAGGCCTCTTGCCCACCCAGTGTGTTCAGGCAAACGGACTATTGTGATTGCTTCAATCAAATGAAAACTCATCCCTGAAGCAGGAAGTGAATCAGTCCCAGGAACCTGTGGCCTGGTGGAACTGAAATCCAGTTCTATAAGGAAGGAAGGTAAGGAGTGTGAGTCTGACCAGCCAAAGTCAGCTACCCTACCAGATCCAGCCAATTGTCTGGGGTGTGTCCGTGTATAGGTATGTGCAGCCAAAGGACAAACTCAGGCATCCTTCACTGTCCACTTTGGCTGTTTTAGTCTTTTTACATGTATATGCGTGTGCCTGCATCTACGTATGTGCACCACATGTGTGCCTGGTGTCCTCGGAGGTCAGAACTGGAGTTACATGTGGTTGTGAGCCACCGTGTGGATGCTGGGAACCAAACCCAGGTCCTCTGCAAGAGCAGCAAATGTTTTAAACTGCTCTGCCACCTCTTAACAACTCCCTTCTTTTTTGAGACAGGATCTCTCATTGGCCTGAAACTCACGGATTGAGCCAGGTTGGGCCAATGAGCTCCAAGGATCCATCTGTCTCTGCCTCCTCCATGCTGGGATCACCAGTACACACCACCATGCTATTTTCTATATGGGTTCTGGAGTTCAAATTGGGATCCTTGGGCCAGCAAAGCCCAAGCAACCAAACTGTCTCCCTGGAGATACACGTGGCTTACAGAGATGAAGATATTTATTATGGGGTCTTTACAGAAGTTTCCAGACCCTTCTGTGCAGGGGAATGGACCTACCATTTCCTTTGCAATTGTACACGTTCTCACTTTCTTTTTCTGTTCCTGTTCCCTCTCTGTTGAGAGACTCTGCGACAGGACAGCAGAGCAGACCTCTGCAGGCAGAAGAATCCTCCCAGGCCGCATAGCTCCTATCCGGCTTCCTGTGAAGCCAGTGAGTTCACGTCAGGCTCAGGAGCAAATGGAAGCTTTCACAGCCGCTGGAGCACAGACTGACCCCATTACACACCGCAGAACCTCCCCATTCAAAGATCAATGTCTCAGTGCAGCCCGCCTGAGGCTGGCAGGCCACGGACTGCCACCTGGTCTTCTTAGAAGACAAACAGGAAGCCATCTCCAGCCGTTCCAGCCAGAAGACAGTCTTAGTTAAATGACTTTATCTCTCAGTTGAGCGATGTCTGGCTGCCAAGAGAAACACAGGCTATGCATGCTAAGTCAGCCCGGCCCGGATGTGTCCTTCCGTTTCAGCGCAGAGCAGAAGCCTGGAAGCCATGCTTCTGCGGCTCCACAGTAAAGATGGTGTCTATGTCCTTTACTGATGCCCGCAGTACGTGTCTGCTTTTACTCCGTCATTCAGTCCTCTTTTATTTTAGTTTGTGGGGATGGTGTCATGGTTTGAATAGCTTGGCCCAGAGTGACACTATGTGGAGGTGTGGCCTTGTAGAAATAGGTGTGGCCTTATCGGAGCAAGCATGGCCTTGGTGGAGTGGGTGTGGTCTCATTAGAGTAGGCGTGGCCTTGTTAGGCTGGGTGTGGCCTTCTTGGAGTAGGTGTGTCCCTGTGGGTGTGGGCTCTAAGACCCTCTTCCTAGCTGCCTGGAAGTCAGTATTCTGCTAGCAGCCTTCCAATGAATATGAAGAACTCTCAGCTCCTCCTGCACCATGCCTGCCTGGATGCTGCCATGCTCCTGCCTTGATGATAATGGACTGAACCTCTGAACCTGTAAGCCAGCCGCAACATTTAATTGGGGCTTCTAGGAGCTACCATGTTCATAGTATCTGTTCACAGCAGTAAAACCCTAAGACATGCTGTTTATTTGGTTGGGTTTGGGTTTTTGAGACAGGGTTTCTCTGTATATCCCTGGCTGTCCTGGATCTTGTTCTGTAGACCAGGCTGGCCTCAACTCGGGGATCTGCCTGCCTCTGCCTCCCGAGTGCTGGGATCAAAGGTGTGCACCACCACTGCACAGTTGTGTTTGTTCTTCAGTTTGTTGAGATAGGGTCTCATGTGACCCCGACTAGCCTCGAATTCACTACGTAGCCAAGGAATACCTTGCTCTTCTGTTCCTCCGTCTTCTTCCTCCTGACTGCTGGGGTGACAGTCATTCGATACACCTGGTATATGCAGTGTGTGACTCAAGCCCAGGGCCTCGGGCTTCCTGAGCCAGCACTCTGCCAGCTGAGCCACATTCCCAACCCCCTCTCTCTCCACCTTGATTTGTTTCCTTTTCATATGTGCATGCAGTACACATGTATGTACATACATGTTCACATGTGTGCATGAATGTTCACATGTGTGTATGCGTGCAAGGGCATGTGCATTTATAGGCCCGAGCTCCACTCTGCCACCTTATTCTTTGAGGCAGGGTCTCCCCTTCCAACGCAGACTTTGCCAACTTGGACTTTGCTAATATGGCTGATCTTGGTCAGCTTGCTCTGGCGAGCCCGTTCCCACCTTCCAGGGCTCAGATTACAGTTCTACCACCTTTCCCGCTTGGCATTTACACGGCTTCTGGGATCGACGCCCAAACCCTTGCTTCCACTAGGTTTAACTGCAAAGCCATCTCCCCAGCCCACCTTGGGTTTGGTTTGTTTTTTAAAGATTTGTATATTTTACTTTTTTGTGTGTATGAAGGTGTACCTGCATTCGTGTATGTGTACCACATGCGTGGCTGGTGCCTGTGGAAGCCAGAAGAGGGCAGCAGATGGTCTGAAACTGGAGTTACAAATGGTTGTGAGCCACCACGTGGGTGCTGGGAACTGAACCTGGGCCCCCTCGCTCTATCCCCAGGGTATTTTTTTAAATACTTATTTTTAGTGTGTGTGTGTGTACATACATGTCTGTATATGTCTGATGCTGCAGTCCAAATGAGGTGTCAGATCTCCTGGAACTGGAGTTACCAACGGTTGTGAGCCACCATATGGATTCTGGGAACTGGATTCAGGTCCTCTGCAAGAGCAGCAAATGCTCTTAAGGACTAAGTGTCTTAACTTAGTGTTTAAGACAGGGTCTCTCACTAAATCTGGAACTCATCGAATGGCTCAGCCAGCTGATCAGCCAAACCCAGGAGCCCTCCTGCCTCTGCAGCATTGGGGTTACGGGGGTAGGCAGTGATACCCTGCACGTCTGCGGGTGCTGAGGCTCAAACTGAGGTCTTTCTGCTTAGACAGCAAGCATTCTGCTGACTGGTCCATGTCCTCAGCCCCCAGGAACAGGGAAGGCTCTGTCAGATTCTGGCAAGACACTTGTGCCACAGATAGCCGCTCCTCTCCACTGGAGGGAAGAGAGGCAGGCAGTGACTGAGTGCCTGTTGAAGCAGACACAGCCTGCCTCCCCCACCCCTTCCTTTTCCTTCTTCTAAGCTGCATCCAGCAGAGAGGGGGAAGTCTCCGATGGCCCATCTGTCCTCATCCCTTTCTTGTAGCGAAACAGAACACAAATTAATACCTCGATAAATTATCCTGCCACATAAAATTTCATGCTAAATCAACTATCTTCTCACACCAAACTTTCATACAAGCCAGAAGCAAGAGCTGATGATCTGGCTGGGGGAGACGGAAGAAAAAGCCGACCCTATAAAGTCTGTACATTTGGGCTGGCTCAGGGACATTCCCCCTCCCCCCTATAAATTGGAAACACATTAACTTTGGTAGTAGGGAAGCATCTGGTAGACAGTAGGTGCTCAATAAATGTTTGATCCAATTTGGCGGGGTGGGAAGGGACGGCTGAGAGGACCTCTCCAATGCAACACTACCACTCACCCCTCTACCTCACCCACCACACCCTGCATGTGGTGACCCCTTGACGCCAGGGGTCCTCAGAACCCTCCTCTGACCCATCACCACCCTCCTGCCTGACTCAGAGAGAACCTGGGGGCCAGATGGAGGGCATGAGATTTAGCCTGAATCCTTAACAAGTGACCAGGCCACAACCCAGTTTCCTGACATCACTTCCTCCTGAGTCAAGGGGGAGGGGAGTCTCCGGCACAGTTCATGCCGCCTGCCCTCGCAGATGAGTGAGAATATCAGTCATCATCAGGAGACTAATATTAAAACAGAGTAGTAGCTACATCAAGACAGACAAGGCCAAGCTACCACCTTTACCCCCAATCCAGTCAATCTTGTCACGAGAACCCGGCCGACTCCTGCATTTCCTACTGCGGGGGAGGGGGGCAGGGGGCGGGGCTCCGCTCTGCTCTCTGACTTGCACTGCGCCCTTGCTCTCATAGGCCGCTGGCCCTACGCACCCAGAGTCCTTCCTTTTGAAATATAAATTGGATCTCGAGTCTTCCCCAACTCCAAAACTCCAGCAAATGATTTTTCAGTGGTACTTAATGCCTTCATTTTTCTCCCTGACAGGGTTTGATACATCCGTGCTCCCAGACTCATCCCCGGCACTCTCAGCCTCTGCCCAGGGAAACCATAAACTCCCAGCTCTGCCCCTGGCTGGGCACTTCCCCTGATGTACCTTTCTCTGGAACTCCCAGCAACCAGGTGTCTGCTCACGGGTCACCTCCTTGGAGAGGCCACTCCAGAGCCACTCACAGTCCCCTCCCTTCCTTCCTCATCAGCTCAGCAGCCTGACATCGTCAGGGAACTATGAAGCTTCACAAATCACCTCGTTCACCTCTCTGTTTATTTGTTGATCTTCTGGTTCCAGGCTGATACAAACACAACCAGAGCAGAGATCTGTCTGTTCACACACCCAGAACACAGGAGGTAAAGAACAGAGAGGTGAGCCAATGGAGGATCCGATGGGCTTCTGATAACATCTATGCCCACAGCCCTGGCCTCCCATGAAAGAACCAGCTAGCCGAGCAGGCCAGCTGTCCCCACGCCCATCATTCAGCTTGCAGTGAGGTTGATCAGGCAGCGAGGGCTGGAGCCCTGTAGACCTTCTCTCTCTGGTGCCGCCACATCTCTACAAATGTGTCTGTCTGTGTGGGGCTGGTATATCTCTCTCCTCACTCCATGGGATCATAATGAGAAGAGCTGACAGGGCTCAGGCCCTGAGTTTCATACAGGCTGTGAGCAGGGTCTTAAAGCATTAAGACAGAAGAGCCCAGGGCAAAGTACAAGTGGTTTTGGTTTTGGTGGTGGTGGTGGTTGTTTTTTGTTTGTTTGTTTGTTTGTTTGGTTGGTTGGTTGGTTGGTTGGTTTCAGCAGGTGTTAGAATTCTCAGATAGATGGCTGGAGAGGTGACTCATTGGTTAAGAGCACTGACTGCTCTTCCAGAGGTCCTGAGTTCAATTCCCAGCAACCACATGGTGGCTCACAACCCTCTGTAATGGGATCTGATGCCCTCTTCTGGTGTGTCTGAAAACAGCTACAGTGTACTCATATACATAAAATAATTAAAAAAAAAAAAAAGAATTCTCAGACGGGGACCCAGAGCTGGGGACAGCTGAGACTCTAACAGATTGGGTCTTATGTGCATTTCAGGTGTCCCATGAGACAATTCCTATACTCCCCTTTCCTATTGGTCTGAAGGTATCCAGTACCTTTCCTCTGGTAGGGATTGGGTCTCTGTCCAGAAGCAGGGATATAACTGAATTGTTGATTGGCTGGAGCGCCCAATTTCCTCTGCAGTGTAAGGATCCAGAAAGACCCACTGCATGCCCAAAACCAACTACACAGCAGAGACAAGAATTTATTTCCAGGGACAAGAACACATAAAGAAACAGAAAGTCACTGCCCATTGCTGGAGGCAAAAGTCATAAAACTCAGACTGGGGTTGCTCCTTCCCCTCCTCCCATTCTGGAAGCCCCATGACAACCTCCCAAGGTGGGAGCCATTGTCAGCCTATTTTACGGTTGGAACAGGGCTCAGAGGGCCCACGAGATTCAAGCTCAGGTGGGCAGAATGCAGAGCTGAGTGGATGCCATAGGAAGTGGGGGACACGTCACCAGGATGCCCCAGCAGTTCACACTGAAGCAGGAATGAGCCTGTCCCAACCTTGGGTGGAGATCTTTTCCTCAACGGGTGAGGCCCAGGAGCCCAGTTAAATCCAACCATAGCTGCTTCCTTGCAATCAATCTCATGGCCTCTCTAACAAGAAGAACACGGTATTGATTCTGCAACATCCCTGGCTGGTGCTCTTACCCTGATGGGCAAGTTCTGCAGGGCTGGGGGAGACAGTCTAGTTCAGAAATGGAATCCATTTAAACTATCGGCATGGCAGCCCTATGGCTGCTGGGAGGCAGACCTGCATTGGAGAGTATTTACCGGCATTTGTGGGTCAAAAATGGAGGTTTATGTGATCTGGGCCTACCTCATTAGACAGGGAACCTCGGGGATCTGTCCTGGCATCTCCTCTGTCCTTGGGGAGGTTAATCACACCAGGAGGAGCAAATGTGTGGAGATGACTGTTGGTCCATCTCCAGTGGGGTGCCTGTGTGTGTGGACACACGTATGAATTTGTGTCTCTGTGTGTAAGCCTCCCTGTATCTAACTGTCTTTGTGGCTGTGTTTGTTTGTGTTTCTATCCTGACCACACCTCTCACTCATCTGTCCATCTCCCTTTTAAACATTTTGGGAGATGTCTTAGTCAGGGTTTTACTGCTGTGAGCAGACACCATGACCAAGGCAACTCTTCTAAGGACAACATTTAATTGGGGCTGGCTTACAGGTTCAGAGGTTCAGTCCATTATCATCAAGGTGGGAGCATGGCAGCATCCAAGGCAGGCATGGTGCAGGAGGAGCTGAGAGTTCTACATCTTCATCTGAAGGCTGCTAGGAGAATACTGACTTCCAGGCAGCTAGAATGAGAGTCTTAAAGCCCACACCTACAGTGACACACCTACTCCAAAAAGGCCACACCTACTCCAACAAGGCCACACCTACTCCAACAAGGCCACACCTATTCCAACAGGACCACACCTACCCCAACAGGACCACACCTACCCCAACAGGGTCACACCCATTTCAACAGGGCCACACCCATTCAAACAAGGCCACACCTCTTCCAACAGGGCCACGCCTCCAAATAGTGCCACTCCCTGGGCCAAGCATATTCAAACCATGACAGAAGTCAACAAGATCAAGCTGGCTCCCTCAGCTGCGCGTGAGCTGCCTTTCGTACCTGAGGCAGCTTCCCTCTGCTGCTCCTTAAGCAATCTTGGAGCCAGCGTTGGCTTCTGTAATAAATAAGAGCATATGACATAGTATGTTAGTAAGCAGTGTGTGGTGCCAAGGCTTTGCTTCTTTCTTCGACATTATTCTTTTTTATGTTTGGCTTTCGTGTGTGAGTGTGTATGTGTGTGTGTGTGTATATACACATATATGTATGTACATTTATCTCTGTGTGTGTGTATATTTGCCTACATGTGTGCATACATGCATGTATATACATGTACATGCCATAGCATACATTAGGACATCAGAGGACATCTTGGTGTAGTCGGCTCTCTCCCTCTACCATGTTGGACCGGGGAACGGAACCTCAGGCCTGGCTGTAATCACCCTCATGCCAGCCCTGTTCGTGAGTCATTCTTATTTAGAGCTAAGATTGTCATTGTTGATGTAGAACACTTATTCCAGGTTACTTATTTTTATGTGGTGGTTATTCCCCTCAACAGACTCCTTTAAATTCCCTCTGGTGTAAGAGCTTAACCTTTGACACCTTGTGAATAGTTATGATTTATAATTCAAGTACAGAAGCTGAACAGAACTGACAGAGGTGATTTTTAGGTCCCCTGCAATTGTGGACACTCAGGATCCTCAACTGTCCATCTCGCTGTCCCCTGTCCCCATGACCTCGGAGCTACACACTGAGGGGACATGCTGGAGGGTTTAAGTGTCTTGTTCGATCACTCTCCACTTGAGATGGGTCTATCACAGAGCCTGGAACTCCCTGATTCGGCTGGACTGGCTGGGCAGTGAGCACCGCCCAGATCCTCCCCCTCCCCACCTCCTCCTGCTCCCCACCTCCCCAGCACTAGAGTTGCAGGCTCATGTCACCGTGACACCATGCCTGGCTTCTTCACTTGGATTCTGGGTTGTTAAGCTCAGGTCCCCAGGTGAGCCCATCAACCACCTGTCTCATCTCTGGGCCAGACTTGGTTGCTTCTAAGGTCCTGTTCTGCTCTGAGAGTTGACAACCTGACCTCTCTGATTGGATGGCCCTTTGTTGGTTTGTTTGTTTATTTGTAACTTTTAAAATGTTTAAATCTGGGCTGGAGAGATGGCTCGGTGGTTAAGAGCACTGTCTGCTCTTCCAGAGGACCTGAGTTCAATTCCCAGCAACCACATGGTGGCTCACAACCATCTGTAATGGGATCTGATGCCCTCTTCTGCTGTGCAGATAGAACACTCATATAAATAAATAAATAAATCTTTTTTTAAAAAAATTTAAATCTTTGGTGGCGCATGCCTTTAATCCCAACACTTGGGAGGCAGAGGCAGGCAGATCTCTGAGTTTGAGGCCAGCCTGGTCTACAGAGTGAGTTCCAGGACAGCCAGGGCTACATAGAGAAACCCTGTCTCAAAAAAACAAAACAAAACAAAAAAATTAAATCTTATTTTGAAGGCTTACTTATTTTCAGTCTACATTTTTTAAGTTGGATTTTTTAATTTATTTTAATTAAAACATTCCATTATTTCTTCCTTCTCTTTCTCTCCTCTCTCCAACCGTTCCCATGTCCCTTCCTTCCATTCCCCCCCCCAATACCCCACCTCACTTCTTTTCAAAATCAAGGCCTCTTTTTCTTTGATTACTATTGTTTTACACACAACACACACACACACATGCAGATATATAAATACAATATGCTGATCTGTTTAGTGTTAATTTGTGTCTTCAGGGATGAACACTTGGTATTAGAGAACCAACTGGTGGGGGGGGGGGCTCATCCCCTAATCAGTTAGTTAGCTGTAGACCTTTGTCCAGAGATGAGCTAGTAAGATTTTTTTGCCTTCCACAATAGCACAACTATTGGTCATCAAAGACTCGTATTCTTGTCTCTTACAGCATCTGGAGGGAGGGGTGGGCTGTAAAAATAAATCTCAAGCCAACACCACCACCCAGCCCTGTGGTGCGTGAGGTGGTAAGAAACCCCACCCATCCTTTCTGGGATGACAGGCATGAAGCCCAGCTTCCTCTTGACCCTGAGGCCCACAGGCATTCACTGTGAACTGAGCAGCTCCTGCAGAAGGAGCCGGAGGCAAACCTTTCTCTCTGCAAATCTCTGTGATCCAAAGACGCTCTTGATTGGCAACATCCCAAGAGTGCCTGCTCTTTGGCCTCAAGCAAGCTAGGTTCCCTGGAATGGTAGGGTGACCTGGGTTCAAAACCCAACTGTGGCACTTCCTAGCTGTGTGAACTCCGAGAGCTACTTCACCACTCTGGGCCTTGTATGCTTCCTCTGTAAAATTTAGATAACTCGGGCACTCACTACCTCAGACTGTCCTGTGGTCTACAGGACAGGACACTAGTTATTGCAACTGGGTGAAGAACCACAGCCCTTCCTGCTGGTAGAAAAGAGAAGCCACGTGTGCTTGAACACACTCCTTCTCAAGCAAGGCAAAATGGCAAACAGATTGACCACCATTTGGTCTTGAATGCTGTCTCCAGAAATAACCTTGACCTGAGAAGACAGCCCTGCAGTTAGCACTGATCTTCACCCAGGCTTGGCTTTGGAGACTGTCGCTGTGATAAAGGGTGGGGTCCAGTGTTTGTTTGTGAGGAGGAGGAGGAGGAGGAGGAGGAGGAGGAGGAGGAGGAGGAGGGGAAGGAGGCAAAGGAAGAGGAGGAAGAGGAGGAGGAAGCGGAAGAGGAGGAAGATTGGGAGGGCAAGTGTCATGGTCTAGGCATTGCTTTAGCCAAGTGACCAGGAAAAGCCCCAGGCAATAAGGAGGCTTCCTATAGACAACATTCAAGTCACTTCACGGTGCTCTTTTTTTCTCTCCCACATAGCCCATGGATATATACTCCACTGATACTCTGAAATATCTGTCACCATTTTTAAAGAGTAGTGGCTCTGTGAGATATCGTTTCTGTTGGTGACACTGTCTTGCGTTCTTCTCCCATACAAAGCCCTTACAAACCCCACCCCCACCCCTTCTCCTTCCTGGAACCTCATCCCACCAGACCGAATGAATAAATAAATAAATAAATAAATAAATAAATAAATAAACCAACTCTCTCCAGTTCTCAGGACCCTCCAGGAGCCATTTGTCCCCCCCCCCCAAGAGGGTGGCTTTTAATTCCACTTAGGTGAGAGCCTAGCTTTCATCCTTTCTCTCTCTGCTGCTATGGCAACCGATGTACTAGCAACACGACTAGAAGAGAATTCATTCTCCTTCCACCAAGCTGAGGAGAGTGGGGAGACCACCCAGGGAGAGAAGATTGTTCACCACGCTGCCTTTGTAAACAGCTGATAGAAAGATGCTCGACTGACTTCAGGACCATGGAAAGCTCCGAAGGATCGGGATGGCTGCGGGAGGTGGAGGAGCCGGGCTTAGAAGGAAGGGAGGGAGGGAGCAAGAGATGGGGAAGGAGAGAGGGAGAAGGGAAAGGGGATGGGAGAGGAAGGGGGCAATTTCCGTTAGTGACTGCATCCTTAGCTTCCCCAGAAAGTGGAGTAGGGGAGGTGGGGCTGGGTTTGTTCTCTCCACCAACAGAGGACTGTCACCAATGTGAATTCAGTTTCCTAAAGAAGAGGCAGCCTCTCAGCCCCTGGGACATTGTTTCTGCTTCTGCAGGATCACTCTGTGAAGGCTTGAGTCCTGGGTTGTACTTTTGAAACATCTCACTGAACAATCCCAACGCACATTCAGTCTCAAAGCTGCCTGATGCAGCCGACGCTCTCATTGTTTGGGGATCAGGGGAAACGGACTCATCAGGGTGAGACACAATACCCAGATTCAAGCACCAGAGTTACAGCTCCAGAATCTCACTGAGTTACCCAGAGTTTCTCTTGATACATCTCAAAATACTGTCCTGGTCAGACATGGTAGCATGTCCCTGTTACCCCAGGCCTGGTCAGCAGAGGCAGGGCGATTGTGAGTCTGGCTCTGATCTGAATGGTATATTGAGTTCAAGACCAATCTGAACTATACAGGGAGACCTCAGCTGGGGCAGGGGATGGCAGGGAGATGTCAGAGATTCAGCAGATAAATGTACTTACCAAGCAAACCTGACAATCTGAGTTTGGGTCCCTAGAAATCGTCAATGGCTAGACAGGATGGTACATGTCTGAGACACCAGCATTCTGTCATGGAGGTGGGAGGCAGAACCAAGAGAACCACCCAGAAGACATCATGATGTCTTCCTTACTCTTCTGTCACGGTGATAAGACACCATGACCAAGGAAACTTAACAAAGAGAGCGTTTGTTTGGGCTGCGGTTCCAGAGGGTTAGAATCTGTGATGGTGGAGGGAAGCCATGACTGTGGGAGCAGCTGAGACCTTATACCAGAGAGAACGCTGGCAATGGTGCTTCTGAAACCCCAAAGCCCGACTCGGGTGACACATGTCCTCCAACAGGGCCGTGCCTCCTAACCCTTCCCAAACCTGTTCCATCAAGTGGGAGCCTGGGACTCAGAGCTGAGACTGTGGGAGCCATTCTCATTCAAACTACCGCAGAGCTGAAGCAAGGAGAAACCCTGCCTCAGAGGTGTGTCCTTTGGCTGTGGTGTTAGCTGGGGCTCCCTGGGTAACAGAAATGGCTCCAGGCTAACATTACTGAGGAGAGTCAAGGATGGAAAGAAGGCTCTGAGGAACAGAGACCTCGGCCTTCCTGCAGAAGACCACGTTCGGTTCCCAGCACCCACACCACACAGCTCTTGACCAAGTGTAACTCCATCTCTCAGCATCTGATGCCTTCTAAGCTCTGGGAATATTTGCAGTCTTGAGGGGGGAAGGGTTATGTGCGCGAGCACACACAGTTTTTAAATAATACACTGAGTAGTTTTTAAAAGAAACAAACAGGGACTTTGTTTGTTACAAGGTTGCAGAAGTATCTGGAGAAGCCCGAGACTCAGGAGAGCCCTGACCAACTGCTGGTGACTATCAGAGTGCTACTTCCTCCTCCCCTGCCCTGAAATGCTTCTGTCTGCATGACCGCCACTCCAGGTGACCGAAGCTATCAGTGAATGAACAACGCTCAGGAGGAAATGCCCTAACCTGGAAGGTACATCCATGTTAGTTCCTTCACTGTGGCCAGAGAATAGCTAGGCACTGGGCACACCACCCAGGGACACTGTGGCTCACAGACAGACAGAAGCCGCTTACAAGACAGCAAGCTAGGCAATCTTGTAAGCTCTTGGTGGCAACGACACATCCTAGCCCAAACCCAGGAAAAGGGCTTAGTCGACACGTGAGAGAGTTTTGTCCAGTGTTCACAAAAGCTAGGGATGACTGAGGGAGCTAAGCCAAACCTGTGGCTGGGTTAAAAGCACCCCCATACTGAGCATCACTAAAATGGCCCCCGTGAACTGCTAAATAAAAAGTGCGAAGGCAGAATTATAGTCATCAGTTTAATTGGGTGAAGTTGGCTGCACATTAATATTCATGATTATTAGAGCAGCTAATTTTCCTCTTTATAGAAAGCAAATGGGGGTTCGTCTCAGCTGCAACGTTTTTTTCCTCCCGTGGATTTGTGCGGGGGGGGGGGGGGGGGAGGACGATAAATGACAAGGCCGTTGGAATCAGCCATCCAGTTCTGAATGCTCTTGCATGATTGTCAAGGACCTTTTAATGGCTTTGACCTCTTAAGAGGGTGCTGGGGAGAAGCGGATTATGAATATTAAATAAACATACCCAAAGGCCTCTAAGACAGCCCCCTGATAGATCAGCGTAGGTCACCAGAAGGAGAGATTCATCCTGTGTACTCTATTGTCCCGTGGCTCCCAAGAGGACTCAGACCAGAGCAGTAGCCACAACAGGAAATTCAAACCCTGGTGGGATGGGCGTGGGGTGCACACCTGAGCATCCTTGTGAGATGAAGACCAGGATGGCCAGTGGAGAAGCAGTAACAAGAAAATGTTTACAACAGCCCAGTGCCGAAATCTAAGGAGGGTGATGGATCTCCAGCTATCCCTGCAAGGGGGAAGCAGAGGCGGGCTGACAGAGCTGATAGTGAGAGACGGAGTCCTTCACCCATGAAATGCTCATCATCTAGAGAAAGGACATCTAGAAAACACATACACACGCATACACACACACAAACATACATACATACATATATACACAAACATACCTACACACACATACATATACATACATATACACAAATACACATGCACACACAAACACATAAATACATACACATACACACAAACATACACATACATACATACATACACACACATACACACATATACAAATACACAAACACACATACATATAACACACACAAACACACATATACACACAAACGCATACACACATACATACACAAACACACCTACATACACATAAACAAATACACAAACACACACATACACACAAATACAACAGACACACTTATACACAAATATACATACACACATACACATGCATACAAATACATATACACATATACACAAATACACACACACACACTGCGTGTGTCCTCCAAGGGGCGTGTAGTGACGTGCCACTAGCAGCAAATACACCTGACACCAAGATCTTTGTCCTAGATGTTTTCTGTTAAGTTGAAACAGTGTTCCCTTGAGAGGCCTGAAGCCGATGATTCTTCCGGCAAAGGGCCATGTTATTCCAGAAAGCAAGGCGTACTCAAAGAATCAAAGAAGTCGAGAGACAAGGAAGCTGCGAGGGGCCCTTGCTGCCCAGTGCGGCAGTGTAAGCATCAAAGTCAATGTCAGTGGGAACAGATTACAACCCACTCGATGAAACAGCAAAGAGTAACTCGGTTCTCATGTACATAAACAAATGGACCTTTTTATCCCAGCACTCGGGAGGGTAAGTGTGAGGACAGAAGTAGGCGAGTTCAAAACCAGCCTGGTTTACATAGTGAGTTCCAGCACAGCCAGAGCTACATATAAAGATCCTGTCTCAAAAAGGAAGGAAGGGAAAAGGAAGGAAGGCAGGCTTCAAAGACACTCCCCACAAAACCACTTCTAAAGATTCTTTGCGGGGGTGGGGGAGAGATTGCCTTTTTAATGTGTATGAGTATTTTGCCTGCATGTATGTCTGTACACCACATTAATAGTGCCTGAAGAGAGCAGAAGAAGGTATCAGATCCCCTAGAACTGGAGTCACACATGGTTGTGAGGCCACATGAGAGTGCTGGGAACCAAACCCAAGTCTCTGTAAGAGCAGCCAGTGCCCTTACCTGCTGAGCTGTGGCTTCAGCCACACAGCATTCTAACAAAAGCCCTTGTGTGCTGCTGGTGCAAGTGTGACTGCGGAGGCCACTGTGGGAATCAGCCTGGAGGTTCCTCAAACACCTCCAAACAGAGCTACCCTGTGGGCCAGCTATGCTGCCACACAAAGGGTCCAAGCCAGCATTCCACGTGATTGTTGATGCTGATATTCAATCCACGGGAACCGAGATAAGGAAGAGACCAGGGCCACAACCAGATGGAGAAAAGGAATGTCCTTGCGCATAATGGAATAGTCGTTTTAAAGAACGAAAGTGGGACATTTGCAGGGAAGTGGGTGGATCTGGAGACTTCCCCAGCAGGGGAATATGTCAGTCTTTAAAAAGAAGACAATACTGTAGATTTTCGCTCATACATGCAAACAAAATTTGTGTATGTGTGCATGTGCATGTACATGTATATATGTATGTGTGTGCATGTATGCATGTATATGTGTGTATGCATGTATGTATTGAACATGTGTGTGTATGCGTACATACACACATAGATGTGTTTATGTGTGGGGGTGGGCATGAAAATGTATGTGTACATATATATGTGTGCATGTGTATATATATGCATGTATGCACATGTGTATATGTGTATGTATGTGCATGTATGAATGTGTATATGTATGCATGTGAGCATGTGTGTATATATATGTGTGTGTGCATGAAAATGTATGTGTGCATGTGTATATGTGTGTATGTGTATGTGTGCATATATGTACATTGTGCCTGTGTGTATGTGTACATATATGTGCATGTATGTGTGTGCATGAATATATGTGTGTATGCATATGTTTGTGTGCATGTGCAAAGGACATAAAACTAGAAAAGCAGCTGTGAGAGGGGAAGAGACAATAAAAGGAGAGGAAGCATGGGGAAAGGAGGAGATGGGAGAGACGCGCCCTCTTCTGGCCGTTGTGGGTACTGCATGCACATGGTGCACATATACACACATGTAGGCATGCACAAGTACTCACACATCTTTAAAAGCACTTCCCTTGCAAAAGGAACAAAAGCCGCAAGAGGACAAGACATCTCTCTCCTGCCATTCCCATAAAAGATGCTCATCCTGGACCTAACCATACAGAAACAACACACACTCACACACACACACACACACACACACACACACTGGGGGTGTCCCATGAAGTGACAGCCTGTCCCCTTCAGAACTGTCCAGGTCAAATGGCACAGTGACACATGTCTGTAATCCTAGGAATGAGATGGAGACGGGGAGGGTCAGGAGGTCATCCTCAGCTACAGTGGGTTCAAGGCCAGCCTGGAACACACAGGACCCTGACTCAAAAGCCAGTGTCTAGTCCAGGTCACGAGGGTCGAAGTGAGTCTGAGGGATGTTCCAGATTGAAAGAGACTCAGGAGACAGTGCAGCTACGTATAAGGGTGAGACTGAACTTATTCACTGGGACAAGTGGACTCTTTGGTGGGATCTAGGGTCTTAGTGGCCAGAACGCTTGGGGTTAGTATCCTGAACCGAAGTGTTGGACTGATGGTCCTACAGGTGACTTTGGTGTAAGAGGCAACTATTGTGCTCATGGGTGACAGAGCATCATGTCAGCAGCTCCTCAGTTTCCTCAGGGGTGGGAGCAGGTGGTCACCGGAATTGAACTCTCGACTTAGTTTGCGGCACTGGGTACTGAACCTAGGGCCTTCCGAGTGCATGGCTGTCCCCTTCCTGACATGGTTCCCCTAAGGAGACTTCCCCTGGCTGACCCATCTTGCAGGCTTCTAAAGAACCCTTTCTACTGAGCCCGGGCTACTTCACAGGCTGGGAGGAGGGATCCAGTTCTACTTCTTGCCAGTCTGGGGACAGCTGATGCAATCTGTCTCCTACTGAGATGCAGAGCTGGGCCCTGGAGCAGGAGAAGGGAAGTCCCGCTGTGGGGCCAGCTGAGCGCCATGTGGCCAGGTCTGTTACAGCCGGCATCGCCAGCAGAAAGCCTTGGCTTCCCTTGTACCCCGAAAAATGAAGATACCTGTGTTTTGTAAGAGTTGGGTAGATAGGACCATTCTCTAATGTCAAACTGTGGTAGTCCTTAAGGGGTAACTTCCAGCAACCCTTAGTCTGGGTGGTTCTCCAGTCGCCTTTAGAGCGATCACCAAGCCTTGACCTTGAGCTCCCTGGCACAGCTGAATCCGAGTTTTGCCCCTCCCCCACCCTAGCCCCACCCCCATCCTCTGTCACAGTAATGAACCAGCCTTGTCTGAGATATCCCGGATTCTGTTCTTCCACCAACACCTGCTCTCATACACCTCATCTTGAGCAGGCCAGGTCCGGTTACGGTGCTCTAACAAACGGTCCTCCAATTCTCCCAGTGACTGGACCACCAAGGTTCGTGATGCATGCATTCAACTCAACCCAGACATCTGCTCCTAGTCAGCCGCTACCTCCATGGACAGCCACTGTGGCCTGTAAGGGAGGGAATGTGTTCTACAGCCTCATTCAGCAGTGGTTCTAAGCCCCAACCCAGAACCAGATGCATGACCTGCCTGGGCTTTGGATGCAGAGAGAAAAGTTAGCCCAGGGATGGACCTGACAGGTCTCTGGTTGGTAGGGGAACGGGGGTCAGGGGGAAGAAGCAGTGTTGACTTATTCGTGGCAACAAAACTGAGCAAAGCAAGGTGTCACCAACCTTTCGTTCCTGTGACAGAACACATTAGAAAAAAAAACAGCTCAGAGGAGGGACATTCATTTCTGCCCACGGACTCGGGTCCTATGTCATCATAAAGCCAAGAGCATTGAGTTGTCAAAAGGCAAAGAGCTGAGGAGTGGATTAGGGACAAAATATACCCTTTAAGGCACACAAGTGCCTACTTCTGGATAGGTCAACATCTCGCCAGCCAGTTAGCAACAAATCCAACCAGGGAGGGTTCAGTGAGCTCGGTACACTCATGATCCAATTGCCTTTCAACAGCGCCACCTACTGGTCAAGAAAAGTCATCAGCTGAAGCGGCCGCCAGGGAGTCCAAGAGCAGGACCCAGCAGCTGCTCAGCCAACTTCCAGCCTAACCAGGGAGGCAGCCTTGCCAATGGACGGTTATGGCCTGAGGGCAACATTCTAGATCAGGCACCAGAACACTGCATAGAGTTTTCTCAGTCGCTCTCCAGAGCACTCTCTCACAAGATGCCATCGATGTCAACAGGTGTGTCGCATGGCCTAGTCATGGACACTCCCACCAAAGACACACAGGATGAGTCAAGGGGAAAGTCCACGGGCTTACACAGGGCTGCTCATTAACAGCCACCAAGAACCTTTTAAGGGTTTTTTTAAGTTGAGTGTGTAGCGTGTGTGCGCGCACACGTGCATGGCACACGTACCACAGCATACATGTCTGAGGACAATCTCTAGAGTCGGTTCTCTCCTCTCCTCCTTCTAACATGGGTCTTGGGGACCAAACTCAACACACACACCCCCAGGCTTGCGTGGGGCCACTGAGCAATCTTGTGGGCCCGAGAATTTTAAAATAAGGGCATGCCTAGAATACAAGAGCTGACCATCATCAAGGCATCCTTGAGAGCCACTGGAGGAACTCCGCTTGTATGAGGAGGAGCAGCTCCTTGTGACAGGAAGGGGCCTGGGTGGGCGTGGGTTCCCCAGCCAGCCAGGGTAGCACCACACTCCATTACAGAAGGCCAGGCCCACCGGGAAGAGCTTCAGGGTGAGAAGAAGCCTGAGGCTGTGCCGTGGCCACCCCAGACAGGATCCCAGAGGCCAACTGCCCTAAATAAGAAAGCAGGGAGCTCACTTGCCATCAAGTCCTAAGATGTGGGTTTGATCCCTGGGACCTACAAGATGGCAGAAGAGAACAGACTCCTGCAGGCTGTGCTAAGCTCTACAAGCACTGTTGCAACCTTCCTCCCCCGTCACAGATAGATGTTTTCTAAAACAAACAAACAAAACACCAGTTATCACGGTGGCCAGACACTGGGCGAACTCAGGTCACACCAGCCGCTGCCATCTCTATAGTGTTAAGTGAACTGATGAGGAAATTAAGGTCTCAGGAGACAGTGGACTCCGCTAGGCTGGTCACAGAAAGTTTCACCAAGAAGTTTCATCTTTGCTGAGGCCTGAAGGGTGTGGACAAGCTGGAGGTAAAAGCAAGCTGACCGGTGGGAACTGCACAAAGGTCCTGGGGTGGCAGGGAGCTGGGGAGCCCCAGCTGGAGGGGGTAAACACCTCCCACTTTCATGCATTTGCTGGACAGCTCTCCGCTCCGTCTCCCTTCACCTCCAGCCTGGCCTCTCTGGCCAATCAAACTCTTACTTTGCCAGCTTTGCTTCAATCTACCTTCATCCAACAAGCTCTTTTCTCTCCCTTTTATTATGCTTGTCCTTTAAGGTGAAGCCAAGAGGCTATATAAGATTCTTAATTGCATCTGCAGATTCCCAGGTTCCAGATAAGGATGAGAATATGGTTATTTGGCTTGCTTTTGAGATAGGGTCTCAAGTACTCCAGGCTAGTCCCAAACTCTGTAGCCAAAACTGACCTTGAAGTCTTAAACCCCCTAGCTCTGCTTCCTGAACACTGGGATCATGAGCAGGAGTCCCACACCTAACTAGGCATGGAAAGGAAGTGAGTGCTGGCAAGCCACTGCACCGTCTCAGGGTGTCTCCAGCCAGTCCGACTCCCCTCTCTGGGCGGTTTCATATTTATTTGTGAGATTATTTGGCATGCCTACCCTCTCAGGAAGCAAGGGCAGGGACCAACCCTGTGCCTGTGCCATGTCTAGAAAGGGCTGCTGAAGGCGGCCTGAACAATGGTCTGGTCTAGAATCTAAGTTCAGAGGGACATTAGGCAGTGAAGTCATGGTGGCATCGCTCTCATGCATAAGATAAATGCCCTTAAAAGAGAAGACTGAAGCCAGGCAGTGGTGGCACACTCCTTTAATCCCAGCACTCAGGAGGCAGAGGCAGGTGGATCTCTGAGTTCAAGGCCAGCCTGGTCTACAGTGTGAGTTCTATGACAGCCAGGACTACACAGGGAAACACTGTCTAGAAAAATCAGAGGGAGAGAAAGAGACAGTGAGAGACAGAGACAGAGAAAGAGAGACAGAGAGAGAGAATTTGACTCAGCTGCAAAATGAAGTCATGAATTCTGCAGGTGAATGGAGCTGTGTGAAGTAGCCCAGACCTAGAAAGACAAGCGTCCCACGTTCTCTCTCACAGGAGGCTCCTAGCTCCAGATCTCTTCAGATGTGAGTACGGATCCTGGGGTAACTGTGGAAGCCAGGGAAGGGATAAGGGGGTTGGGGAGCAATAGAGACAGAAATTGCAGGATGCAGATGATCTGATCACTGGAGGAGAACCTACAGCCTTCACTTTACTAAACCAGCACAAGCCCTACTATACTCTAAACATTCGACCTCACGCCCACGGGTAAGTGTGGTCCTCACCCCTCATCACTGAACGTCTCTTTGCAACATATGGCAACTGTTGCAGAAAATCATAACCAATCAAAATGCAGTGTTCTGGAGCCCAGTCCCAGTGGAAACATCTATAATACAATTCCTTCTACTTAAGCCTCAGGGAGCATTTCAGAAGAGGGGGCAGGAAGAACCTAAGAGCCGGAGGATCTGGGAGCTTGCCGTGAGATTTCTTCTCAGAATGTCAGAAGCTACACACATGAAGTCTCACCAACATGGCTGCCTAACAGAACCTGAAGGAGAAAGACATCAGCAGACATGCTAAGGTAGACAGGAAAACTCACAGGGCTGCGACCTTAATCGGAGAACTTGAGGCAACTAGCGAGTGCTGAGGACAGGAAAAACGGTGCAGGCATAAATATTTTGCTATCTACTTTAGTAAGGGTTCCACCTCTTCTCTAGCCCTCCACCCAGCAGAGGGAGTGGAAGAGAAAAGTTACCAGGACATGGGGGAAGTGGACCTGTTAGCAGTAGTTCTTTGGGGGCGAGTTCGATCTTCTTTGGCAGCAGTTCAGTCCCGTAGCAAACACCAAATACGACTCAGCAGCTGTAGACCAGTCCTCAAGGCGGGCAGACACACACACGAACTGACAGCTGTAGTTCAATCCTGAAGAAACCACCAGGCTTGACAATAGACCTGAGGTGAGGCCCCTTAAGCAGCAGACCGCCGCTTGAACCTCGAGGGCAGTTCTTGTATGAGTTTCTCTCAGTGGTGGCGTTACCACAGGTTAAGATCAACAACACTATGTAAGGCGAACCAATACATTCGGGTAGTTAGCAAATAACAGCAAGGCCGAGCAAATTAAACCAACGCTCAGTGCTCCTCTCCCACTGTCTGTGGGGTCACATTTATACTCCTTCATCACGGGTCCTTTCACGTGTTTTCTATATCCAAACATCACTTCACCTGTGTCTGCTTCAGGAAAGCAATCTTTCATGTGCCTGCTTTAGCAAGACATCCTTTCACCTGTGTGCCCCAGCAAACCATCATCTGACATAACTGACTTTCCAAAGAAACTAAAAGTTTCCACTTCATAACAGTCTTCCCTGGGAGAAGAGCACACCAACTGGCTATCCAAAACCAAACGATCACCCCTGAAAACATATGTACAGGTAACACTATACAGACTGAACAGGATGTATCTATGCAATTGGGAATATATAATAATTAAAGAAAAAGGCTGTGATTTTGAAAGTAAGAGCTGGGCACACGGGAGGGGTTGGAGGAAATAGAACGAGGAATGATATAACTACATTATGATCTCAAATATATTTTTTAATTCTTTAAAGTTTTTTTTTTTTCGAAACAGTGTTTCTCTGTGTAGCTCTGGCTGTCCTGGAACTCACTCTGTAGACCAGGCTAGCCTCGAATTCTCGAACTCAGAAATCCGCCTGCCTCTGCCTCCCAAATCCTGGGATTAAAGGCGTGTGCCACCACCGCCCGGCTAAAGCTTTTTTTTTTTTTTTTTTAGGTAAGGAGTCTGTGGGTGTGGCAGTCGAGGTGGCTCAGCAGACAAAAGCACTTTGCCAGAGGATAAGCTGACTGGGGACCTCGGGAAAGCTGCCCGCCACCTTTGAGACAGGGTTGCTCACTTCTCTCTCATGTTTCATCACAGTGGCATGACGCAAACAAATGTCTTCAGAACGGACACTGAGGGGGAAGAGATCGTGGGAGTGCATGGGGTTGAATAGCTGAGGGCACAGGTCACCTCAGTCAGGTGTGCAGCTGGGAGCAGAAAGAGACCCAGAGGGCACAGACCGATTCCTCCAAGACTCAGGAGAACCCAGGAAACACCATTCACCCCTTCCCTGCTGTGAGAAAGGGGAGGAAATAGGTATCTTTAAGATATAATAAAATAGAGATGCTGTCTACGGCCATACCACCCTGAACGCGCCCAATCTCGTCTGATCTCGGAAGCTAAGCAGGGTTGGGCCTGGTTAGTACTTAGATGGGAGACCGCCTGGGAATACCGGGTGCTGTAGGCTTTAAAAAAAAAAAAGATAGAGATGCCAGCCCAGCTTTATATTACAAGAGGAACCGCTGGCCAAGAAGCACCAAATTATTTACAGTGTGTTTCCCAGAACTCAAAGAAACAGTGAACTTTTTTTTTTGCATAAGCCTGAAACCAAAGCATAATTTATAACAATACATCAAACTTAGCAGAACATAGATTCCCCCACCTTACAAAAACAGTGAGTCAAGGCCAGCCTGAGTTCACATGTCACCATGGATGGATTCCCATCATGGGGGAGGAAGCTGTATTTACCGGAGGTGATTCCCACAATGGCAAAGGGACCAATTAACACGAGAAACAGAAAAATCCCCGTGAAGTGGTCTGTGGAGGCCTACCCAGATCTGCCTGCAGTGCATGGAGCCTGAAACTAGTCTCCTCTTACTGAACTTCTGTCTCTCAAGATGCCTGAGGGTAACAAGGGCAATGCTAGAAAAAAAATCTAAGGGTAGGAACTATGTCTAGGTGTATGCACTGCTGTAGCCCAAGTACATAGTAACTGCTCAATAAATATTGTTTGTGAGGAGGAAGGAGACAGGAGAAACAGTAGAGAGGAAGGAGGTATCTGCAGGATACAAATGTATCAGTAACCCGTTGCCACAATACTGCTGTGTAACTAGTGCCTGGAAAATTCAGTGACTACAAACTATTCTTTTTATGGTTGCTTCCCTGTGTCTGATGGCTGGCTAGAATTCTTCTGGCCCCAGCTGGATTCACCCACACAATTTCCAGTCATTCTGCTCGGTATCTGGTGACCTCAGTTGGGACAGCCAGGCTTTCTCCATCCTCTCTCCCCATGCAAGTGTCTTTCCCATGGTTCTCCTGGAAGGTTGCTCTGGGATGGTTTTTCGGATGCCCTGGGCATGTTTCCATGGCTACCAAAAGAACAAGGGGAAATGCACGTGCCTCTGCTGACATGATGCTTGCAAGCGTCATTGGACAAAGCATGTCATGCGTCATGCCAGACCCAGGAAGGGAGTGAGTGGTAAAATACAGGACATGAGTGTAACCAGCCTACCTCAGAGCAACACCCAACTCCCACGCTCTCATTCATAGCCTATGCCACACCCCTAGCCATCTAACCCAGGGAGGAAAAAAGAAACCAAGAAACCCCAACCTCTCATATGGGAAACGGATGGCCAAATGCTCTTCCATTTTATGGGCATAGAAAAACTATCTATTCTGTCGTCTTAGGAAAAGAGACACGTTTGTTTAAGAGGACGGACACAAGACTTTATTTATTCTTTGATGATTTCACAAATGTATACAATATATGTTGATCAGACCAACCCCGCCCCCCCCTCCGCCTCCTCCAACTCCTCCAGGCTTGCCTTCAACTGGAGGTAATCCTCTCACCATTTGGGGGCTGAAGCTATGGGTTATCTGTCTTCAGACCTGACTGATGATTAGAATCTTTAAAGTTCATAAACAGCATCTCAGAACCATCATTTGGGGGAAAGGCAGTCGCACTGACCCACCATCTCCTGTCTTCCAAGGTCCTTCTGAGCTTCAGGACAGCACGTGCAAGCCTTCTGAGAAGATGGCATCTCGGGCAGCTTCATCAGAGAAGCAGGACACCCGTGCTCTCCCTTTGCTGGTCCTTATGGCCAAGGCTAGAACCGTGGTTTCAGTGTGAGTCTGGGCAACCTGATGCTCCGAGCTGATTGGCTTTGAAGCTTGAACTGGCTGTGCAGCTAATGACTGGCCTTATCTGTCTGCTAGCTTGTCAGTTAAGGAAAGAAACCTCCCAGGAACAAGGCCGTCTGGGAGAAACTGTGGGTCCATCCACGTAGCTCGAAATCACACCACCTGCCAGCTTCTCCTTCCTCAGCTGCCCACTGCTTGGTGGCCAGGGGTTCAGTCGGCCATGATGTCATCCTTTTCTTGGCTTGTCTGATACCGTCAGGCTGCCATAGGATTTTCTTATTTCCTAAGACAACAGGATAGTTTTTCTGTGCCCATAAAACGAGGACCAATGGCTTCCAAGAACTCACCAGCCTTCTGAGTCTGCAAGCTATCGCGGGTGGGGGGGGATGTTTGAAGGGTTGCTACCTTAGGCCCTCCAGACTCAATCTTTCAAAGTGCCTTCCTTCATTCTAGGGGCACCTGGTGGAGCTGTCTGTCACAGCTCCCATATCATTGGGCCTGGTGGAAGGGAGAAACCCAATCTCCTGAGCCAGGCTTGGTCTGGAGTAGCTACGTGACTTAACCTAGGCCAGTCAAAAACTCTTCCTTGGTAATCTGCAGTTGTCTCGGGGAAGGCCGAATGTTGCTCTTGGCACGGGAAGGCTAACATCCGGGTCTGCCATATGCTCATGCTACTCGGAAGCAACCTGGTTCCTCCTACCAGGCGGCTCCGGGTCCAGGGTTCCGATGACGTCACCTCCTCGGGGTCCATCTGGCCATGGTTACCAAGGTAACCTGCTATGGGTCCCCTTATTGACCCATTTGGCTTCTCGGCTGTTGCCACACTTCCATTGGTCTCTCTCTCTCTCTCTCTCTCTCTCTCTCTCTCTCTCTCTCGCTCTCTCTCTCTCGCTCTCTCTCTCGTCGACCCGCCCACTCCTCCATCCCGGGCATCCTCTCTTACAAGAACAGCAACCTTTTCAGATGTGCATTAAACCAACTTACCTTACTTTAACCCCAGTGGCTTCCCGTCGGCCTTAGAATAAGACCTAAGTTCTTCACTGCAGCCTATGGGGGTTGCTGAAGCCCTGCCCGATCCGTTCCTCATCCATGCCTTTCTCCACATGGAGCATTCAAATCCCCGCCCTAAGCCAGTCCCTCGGTGTGGCAGGCTCTTTCCTCTTCTGAGCCTTTCATGTGTCTCACAGGATCTTTTTACTCTCAACCCTGCTTCCTCAATCCCTTTCCCCACTGTAAACGCCAGTATAAATGTCCCTTCATCCAAAGCCTTCTACCCGGCTGCCGCCACCAGTCAGACATCCAGCAGTAAACCCGTTGTCACTTTTGATTGTCTTGGTCCCTCCTTCGGCATCTTGTTCACGTATGGAATGTCAGCCTTTCTCAGCGCGGATCTGTGCCACCCTCATATGGAACGTCCAGTGCATATTCGTCAGGATTCCCTGAAGAAACGAATCAGAGCTGGTCTAGAGGGGCTGCTGGGTGTTGGGATGGAGGAGGTGGTGCCATGGTTCAGTTCTTGCAGAGCGCGCATGGCGTCTCTCCTACAATCCCGGCTCTGCATAGACTGAGCAAACTGGCCATGGTGGCATCCATGTTCAACAAAGCGCTCCAGAGGTGGGAGTAGAAGGGTCAGAAGTTCAAAGCCATCCTCAGCTACACAGAAGGAGTTTGTAAAAACATAAATCCATTTTTTTTTCCTTCCCAGGCCCTGCTCCTGGAATGACGCCTCTGAGACTGATTAGTTACTGTTAAATGCCTAGGCTGTAAGCTTTGGCTCATCCCCTGACTCATCCTCTAACTCCACATGGTTAGTTACCTCTCCTTCAGTCCCGGCCTGCTTCTTCCTTAGTGTCTCAACTGAAGCTCCTTCTATTCTCCCGCTATTTCCCAGAATCCTCTCTCCCATTTCCCGCTTCTGCTCATTGGCCATTGGCTTTTTTATTGACAGGTGATGCTTGTAAGAGATTCTCTCACCAGGCAGTGGTGGCGCACGCCTTTAATCCCAGCACTTGGGAGGCAAAGACAGGCGGATTTCTAAGTTCGAGGCCACCCTGGTCTACAGAGTGAGTTCCAGGACAGCCAGGGCTATACAGAGAAACCCTGTCTCAAAAAAAAAAAAAAAAAAAGATTCTCTCTACATGCGTTCAAGATTATCTGGGTACCCTTTCCCCATTCAAATTGACACCTAAAATTAACAGGACTCCCTCCATGCTGGAACCATAGGTCTGTCAGATGAAAAACTCAATGGGGGTCACACAGTCTGGGGTCATCACTGTGATCCTGAGGCTTTCTTGAGTTGGCACACAAACCCAGTCTTGAGTCATCCATCACTGGGGTTCTGAGGCTCTCTTGGGTTCTCTAGAAACAGGCCCTAAGCAAAGTTTGGTTGGTGTCTTAAAAAAATCAAGAAAATCTTAAGAAATCAAGCAGGGCAGGAACCTGGAGGCAGGAGCTGATGCAGAGGCCATGGAGGGGTGCTGCTTACTGGTTTGCTCCCCATGATTTGCTCAGCCTGCTTTCTTATAGAATCCAAGACCACCAGCCTGGGATGGCTGCACCCACACGGGCCGGCCCCACCCACAATGGGCAGGGCCCTCTCCCATGTATCACCAATTAAGAAAATGCCTTACAGACTTTGTCTTTACAGCCTGATCTTATGGAGGCATTTTCTTAATCAAGGCTCCCTCTTCTCCGATGACTGTACCTTGTGTCAAGTTGACAGAAAACCAGCCAGGACAGGGAGGAAGGACATGCACCATGGCGCACATGTGGATGTCAGAGAACGCACTTGGTCCTCAGCTTCCACCTTGTTTGAGCCAGGGTCTCTAGTTCTCTGCTGTGCACTTCAGTCTTGCTGGTCCTGAGCCTCCGGTCTCAACGCTGGTGTGCTGCAGTTGCAGATGCCTGAGGTGACATATGCTTGTGCCTCAGGTGCTTTACCCGTGGATCCCAGCCCAGAGTTGTTAGCTTGAGAGGAACAGGTCGCCTAGGCACTCAGCTTACATCTGGCTCCCCCTAAGAACCCCTAGATGCTGACAACCTCTCTGATTAGGGCCGAGTTCATTTCCCAGTAATTAAGGAGCATTTTCTCAGCTCCTGAAATAAACCCTTAGATGTCTGGCCAAAGCTGCCCCCCTGCCCCAGGAAAATGCTCTCTAAAAGAGAGGCAAACGATATTGAAAGCTTGGCTTCCCTGGCCAGCAAGAGCCTGTGTTCATTTCCACGGCTCCTGTTACTATGACAACACAGCACTTCCACCCACAGAGCTTTTGGGTATCTGGATGAATCAAAGGGTCAGGGAGGTATGAAGGCCCTCTGCCCTGCCGTGCCTTGAGCAGACGAGGCAGAGAGTCTGGAGAAGCTGGAGATGATGGAGGTGGCTCCTCTGGGGTGCCACCGCATCCTGATTTATTGTCCCCAAGCAGGAGGAGGAGAGAGTACAAGTCACGTCTTGGTGAAGCAGCGTACACTGAGCGCCTGAGAGCACTCTCCGTATCAACACTGCATATTTAGGCTTGTCTGGACATTTAAGAGTACCTCAGGGCTGGAGAGATGGCTCAGTGGTTAAGGGCACCGACTGCTCTTCCAGAGGTCCTGAGTTCAATTCCCATCAACCACATGGTGGCTCACAACCATCTGTGATGGGATCTGATGCCCAGCATCTGGTGTGTCTGAAGACAGCTACAGTGTACTCATATAAATAAAAATAAATATTTTTTAAAAAAAAGTCCTGTCGGGCAGTGGTGGTGCACGCCTTTAATCCCAGCACTTGGGAGGCAGACGCAGGTGGATTTCTGAGTTCGAGGCCAGCCTGGTCTATAGAGTGAGTTCCAGGACAGCCAGGACTACACAGAGAAATCTTGTCTCGAAAAAACAAACAAACAAACAAACAAAAAGAGTCCTTCAGCTGGGGAAGGCTCACAAGCAGCTTGGGAAGACAGTGACTAGGGGAGTTTCCCGTGCATTCAGGTAAATGCCACCCCCACAGAGGCTCCCAGCCTGGCTCAAGGAGACCGGACCACTCGGCAGAATTACTGTTGGGTCTGAAGAGGGAAGGGGCCAAGGTTGTACGGTCAGAGGCTTCAAGATGGAAGACCTCCCCGACAGCCTACCCCCATGACAAGTCTCACAGGGAACCCTCCCGAATCATACCAAGAGCAAAGGTGACAGACAGCATGTGATTTCCAAAGAGAAATCATAAAAGGCACTGACCAGGAAATACTTGGGAGGCAGAGACCTGACTGTGTCTGCCTTCCCAGTGGTGGGATTAAAGGTATGCACCACCATGCCATGCCTGGAGAGACCCTGTACAGTGGACCCGATGACCAGAGCGCAGGAGACCTTGCAAAGAGTTCTCCAAGCCACAGAGAAGCCTTCAGACACTGCAGGGCACAACAACATGGCTTCACTAATCTTAAAAGATACTACCATTGCCAATGGTCCAGCACAGAGCTCTCTCTCTTTTTTTTTTTTTTTTTTTTTTTTGGTTTTTCGAAACAGGGTTTCTCTGTGTAGCCCTGGCTGTCCTGGAACTCACTCTGTAGACCAGGCTGGCCTTGAACTCAGAAATCCACCTGCCTCTGCCTCCCAAGTGCTGGAATTAAAGGCGTGTGCCACCACTGCCCGGCTTTTTTTTTTTTTTTAAGATTTATCCATTTATTTTAAGTGACTACACTGTAGCTGTCTTCAGACACATCAGAAGAGGGTATCAGATCCCATTACAGATGATTGTGAGCCACCATGTGGTTGCTGGGAATTGAACCCAGGACCTCTGAGAAAGCAGTCAGTGCTCTTAACCACTGAGCCATCTCTCCACCCATTCCCCCCCCCTTATTAAAATGATGCATACGGGCTGCCTTTGGAACCAAGACATCTACCTCAACTAGAAAAACATAACAGACTTGCAGAGACACAAAGGCTCGTGTTCGATTTGGGTTTTCATAATGGACATATTTTTCACACAGCCATTTTCTAGATTCTTTGTCATGAGTCAAAGTGAGCATTTTGGGTTTTTGTTTTTGTTTTTGTTTTTTGTTTTTTTTTAAATAATAACCTCCTACTCCTGTGTTCCCCAAGGAGGCAATTCTACCTAATACAGAATGCTTAAGATGGAGAAAGCCAACCTTTCAGGATCTCCTCAGGGACCATATTTTGTACATCTTCCACAGCGTCTCCTGAGGACTTAGAGGAGAGCCATTCCAGAGGAGCTACCGCCCTCTGGTGGCCACGCAGCCAAACACCCAGCGCGCTGATGCTCTCCCCCCACCCCCCTGCACGTTTTGTGGTTTGGGTTTTGTTGTTGTTACATTGTTACGTTTTACATTTTTCCCATAGGATATATTTCGATCATATTCCCTCCCTCCCCTCAACCCCATCCTCCTTCGGACAACCCTGAAGCCTCCAAGATCAGTTTCTCTCAGATTATAACCTGGCCCGCAGACATGCCTACTGTTAAAATTTCTGAAAATGTCACCTTACAGCCCAGGCCTGATGAGTCTTTTGGAAACTCAGGCTGGGGATCGGTCGTGGGGAGCGGTCACCTGTCAGACCTAAGCCAACATAAGAACTGGGGGCTAGACCTCAGCATCTGCAAAGGAAACCCTGTGCTCTCGGTACTCCACAGTCCCCGCCCCTTCCCATTCATCGGCAGGATTCTCAGAACTTCTGGGTCTGCCTTTGGTAACCCAAGTCCATTAGAGATTGATTGTGTTGGCCTCTCAGGAAGCTCTGGAGAGAGGAGGGCCCTACACATGGCAATTTTATGTCTGAGTGCCAAAAATTTCAGAGGATAAGTGACTTACCCAGGGGTGGCCCTGTGTGTGAATGGCCATCAGTCTGGCCTGACAACCCTCTTATCTTCTGTGACAACAACTCCCCCAATCCCCCAGGTTGCATTCTCTGGGAAAACCTTTTACAGTGCCATGATTACTTAGGGTGTCCGAATGACATCTCAGAAGTTGCCCAGAGAACAATGTTGAAGACCCTGGATCAAGGCTTAAACACAAGAACCTCTGTGCGAACCGGTGTTACACCATCCTGACACAGGCCAGAGCAGTGGTTCTCAACCTTCCTAATGCAGTCACTGTAAGTAATGGCTATTCCTGGTTGTCAGCTTAACTGCATCTGGAATGAACTACAATCCAGAATTGGAGGGCTCACCTGTGATCCAGATCTTGAGGCTGGAAGACACAAGTTTCTGACCTGGATCTTGGCATGGAGATCTTGAGGAGTAGTGGCCATGAAAAGCTTAGGCCTGGGCAAGGTAGTACAGGCCTTTAATCCCAGGAGACTGTGGTGAGATCTCTGAGTTCAAGGTCAGCCTGGAACAAAGCAAGTCCCAGATCCAGCTGTGGTAGTGCATGCCTTTAATCTGGGCCACACCTTCTACTGGAAACCTACATAAGGACATTCACTACATAAGGAATATTCACTCTTCTTCTCCTGCTTGCACTTACTAGCCAGCACATCTGTTGGAACCTACTTCTACAGAAGACCAGCTGAAACAACTAGCCTCGTGGCACTGAGCAACGACTAGATTCTTGGACTTTCCATTCACAGCTGCCCATTGTTGGGTTAGTGGGACTGCAGACTGTAAGTCATCACAATAAATTCCTTCAATATAGAGAGACATTCCTTAAGTGCTGTGACTCTAGAGAACCCTGACTAACATACTACGTTATAACATTATATTAACATAGTTTCTCATGCTGTGGTGAACCCCAGTCAAAAAATTACTTCATTGCTACTTCATAACTGTAAGCTTGCTACTATGATGAGTCGTAATGTAAACGGCTAATATGTGACCCCTGTGGGGTCACGGCCCACAGGGTGAGAATTAGTGCGCTAGCGTTATCTGGAGGGAAGGGAACTTGAATTGAGAAAGATGTTGCCGTAAGATCCAACTGAAGGGTATTTTCATTAGTGATTGATGGGAGAGGGTCACGCCCATTGTGGGTGGGGCCATCCCTGGGCTGTTGGTCCTGGGTTCTATAAGAAAGCAGGCTGAAACCGGGATTTAGTGGTGCATACCTCTAATCCCAGCACTCAGGAGACAGAGGTGGAGGCGGAGGCAGGAGGTTGGGGCTAGCCTGGGCTACACAGTGGGTTCCAGACCAATTTGAGCTACAGTGTCAAAATAAAATATAAAATGAAATGAAATAAGAATGTAAAAAATCTCCATCAGCACACTGCCTGCAGGTGACAGATCGGCAAAGTAGACTGGCACCGCCAAGTCAGCTCGACTCAGTCTGCAAACGGCAGAGCTGGGATATGAACCCAAGGCTCCATAGAAGAATCCCAGATCCAGAACCTGAGGGCTACCTAAGGCAGGTTGGAGCCACTAAGCTTGCTAACCTGAGTTCAGTCCACAAACCCCTATGGTAGGAGAGAAGCCCAACGTTCCCAAGCTGATCTCTGTGCATGTGCGCACACACCAAAAACATAAAACCTTTTTTTTTTTAAATTAAGAAACATGGGTTGTTGTCCCATTCTGCAGTTGGGAAAACTGCAGAAGGGAGTAATACGCTTCAAGGTCACAAGAGGCTGAGACAAAATCTGAACCCGTGGGTCGGCTGACTCCAGAGTGTGCCCACTGGCTCTCAGAGCAGGCCCTAGAAGCTTCAGTTCAGCATCTGTGGGTTGAGATGGAGGCCTTCCCTCTGCACCAAGAAAAAAACGATCTGGGCATAGCCAGCCGTTCCAGAGAATGCAATCTAAAAAGGTCAGGGAGGACATGTTGGTTTAAAAAGATCCCGGTGAATTCTAAGCCAGCTTGGGCTACACACAGTAAGAAGTCTCAGCCAACCTGGGCTACACCGTGGGAAGCCATCTCAAAAAAAAAAAAAGAAAAGAAAAAGTAGGTTAGAGAGGACAAGAAAATAGAAAGGCGACAAATGGCGAAACAGGGACTAAGAAGTGAAAAACTTTTGGTGTGTGGCTACTACCATTGCACACCAGAGAAACTGAGGCACACGGGGCCCAGGCCGAGGACAGAGGAAGGTAGCAGTTGCTGGGACAGGGAGACTGGACCAGTGCTCGCACTGGCCGGTGGCCTCGACCCCGCCCCCTGCCGTTTATTGGCTGCTGCCGGCACGAGGCACACAAGCGACAGCCAATGGGAGCGGCACACGGCGCGCCTTTCCCGGGGATGCCCCGGCGAACTCGAGAACCCGGAAGCGCGGCGGATGGACAGGTAGAGACAGCCAATCCGTCGCGGCAGAGGCGGCTGGCCGTCCAATGGCGAGGCGATTGGGGGCGGGACGATGTCATGGGGGCGTGGCCTGAGACCGCGGCGTAGAGGAACCGCCGCGCGGGCTTAGATGGTGCGGCGGGCGCGAGCCTCGGGCCCGTTCGCAGAGGGACCTTGCGGCAGCCTCAGTTTCCCTCTTCGGGCGTAAGCCCAGCATGCTGGGTTCGAGGTAGCTGCACAGGCCGCGCGAAGTGATGACGTGGCGGGTAAGGCCCTGGAGCTCCGGCGCCGCCTGTCAGAACCGCGTCATCCTTCATCTGTAAACGGGAGCTACAGGTAGCTTGCTCTTCCGCAGGGGGCTGACAGCTTGCAAGGCTAGCCGCCAGCGCAGTGCCCAGCACACTATAGTTGCCCAATAAATGCTTATTGTTGGCAAGATGGCATTTGCATACCTGACCCCTCGCTTCCCCCTGCCCAAGCTGGTGTTCTCCTTCGCCGGGGTAGAGCATCACCCACTGTTGTTGCCCAGTCCCTGGGTTCCCTGTCTATGATGGACAAGCCAAGAAAGGAAGGCCAGAAGGGACACAACACTGTAGCCAGCGAGGAGGTATTCGTGTGGTGACACCAGGTCACCGGACATTTGCCCTTATCGAAGAGTGTGGTGTGTGCCCACGGGCGTGTGCAGGAGTCATGGCCCAAACACTAGGTGTCCTGTGGCAACAGACTCCTGTAGTGGACTGGTGGACTAAGGGGCTGACAAGTCCCTGACTTCGCTTTTCTGAGCTCTTACTGCATCTGGAGAGGGCGGTGTGGAAACGTCACCTCCTAGGGTTGTAGTCTGAGATTATGGAAAAGTTAATATAAGTGCTCTGTAAGTGCATTTGATTCCTATCTCCCCAGGAGGAGCTAGGGGTTAGTTAGGATGCATCTTCCCAGGCTAGCCCTCCACCGTGAGACCCCCTCACCTTCCCCCTTTCTGTGGTCCCTGATGAATTAGGAAGTGATGATTCTCCATGTCTGTCTCTCCATCTGAAATTACGTTTACTGGGAACCGGTCCACTCCCCTGCCTCATTCTTTACGATGCTTGGCTCCTCGTAGATTCTGCTTTTCCTGTGTGACGGGTCGTGAGCTCTGGGCCCAGCCCTCCGTCCAGATGGTACTCATGCCGATGGCGTCAGTGATGGCGGTGGCTGAACCCAAATGGGTCTCAGTCTGGGGCCGTTTCCTGTGCATGACCCTGCTGAGCATGGCTCTGGGGTCACTGCTGGCCCTGCTGCTGCCGCTGGGAGCTGTGGAAGAACAATGTCTGGCTGTACTCAGAGGTTTCCACCTGCTCAGGAGCAAACTGGACCGGGCACAGCATGTGGTCACCAAGTGCACCAGCCCATCCACGGAACTCAGTGTCACCTCCAGGGACGCAGGGCTGCTGACGGCCAAGACCAAGGCGTCTCCGGGTGAGTGCACTGGCTAACTCGCCCTTGTCAGGTTAAGATAAGATATTTATAGAGTGCCTGCAAAGTTCTGTGTGTAAGCATGAGGGTGTCCCAGTGAGTGAGGCGGTCCGGAACTCCAGTTTGACGAGTGACTGAGAATAGGTGTCCCAGTGTTTGGAGGGAGACACACTGGTGGCCCCTGTGCTGCACCCCACCTCTAAAGGGGAGTGGTCCAAGGAAAAGCATCTGAGAATAATGTTCCAGCCAGAAACCACTGGGGATGGGACTGAAGACCCCAGGAATTCCTGGGAGCTGAGTGTGGGTGCTCACCCTCAAAGGAAGCAGCTGGGAAGAGGGCTTAGTCCAAAGTGAGGTCCTAGCATGCCCCATGCGCACAGTGAGGGTTGCAGCAGCCTGCCTCTGCAGGGTGCCAGCAGCACACTGTCCCCAGTGGTGACAACCAGACATTACTACAAACTGGAATCACATCATTAGAAGCAGGGGCCTAGCTCTGATATAGCACTTGTCTGGTATGCACCAGGGCCCGGGTCCCGTCCCCAGCACTGCCAGAAAACAGAAATAGTCCAGGCATGAGAAAGGCCAGGAATACCAGAGGAGAAGGTGTTGGCACCCCCAGGCCTGAAGGAGAGGGTCTCGAGTGATAAGAGCCACCTGTTCACAGGGAAGTTGGGCCACCCAGAGCAGCCACACTGTAGTAGGAAGAGCACAGGGGTAGCAAATGCCCAGACTGTCTATGCCCAGCAGAAGACAGCTGGCAGGGGAGCCCATTGTAGAGTGGCCCAGGACAAAGGACAGCAACCAGCATTCCACCTGACAGAGCTATGGGGAACGGAGGTACCCGGGGCCTGTTTCACACATGTGGCTTGACTGTGGTGTCCCTGGGAGGCCTGCACAGGGATAGCCCACCCTCCTAATCAGGCCCCTCTGCCTCTCTTCTAGCAGGGAAGCTGGAGGCCAAGGCTGCACTAAACCAAGCCCTGGAGATGAAACGCCAGGGCAAGAGGGAGAAAGCCCACAAGCTCTTCCTGCATGCCCTCAAGATGGACCCTGGCTTTGTAGACGCTCTCAACGAATTTGGCATCTTCTCGGAAGAAGACAAGGACATCATCCAGGCGGATTACCTCTTCACCAGGGCCCTGACCATTTCACCCTTCCACGAGAAAGCGCTGGTCAACCGGGACCGGACGCTACCCCTCGTTGAGGAGATAGACCAGAGGTACTTCAGCGTCATCGACAGCAAAGTGAAGAAGGTCATGTCGATCCCTAAGGGGAGCTCGGCCCTGCGCAGGGTCATGGAGGAGACCTACTACCATCATATCTACCACACGGTGGCCATCGAGGGCAACACGCTCACTCTCTCAGAGATCCGGCACATCCTGGAGACGCGTTACGCAGTGCCAGGGAAGAGCCTGGAGGAGCAAAACGAGGTCATCGGCATGCATGCGGCCATGAAGTACATCAACACCACCCTGGTCTCCCGCATCGGGTCTGTCACCATCGATGACATGCTGGAGATCCACAGGAGGGTACTGGGGTACGTGGACCCAGTGGAGGCGGGCAGGTTTCGGAGGACCCAGGTCCTGGTGGGACACCACATCCCACCCCACCCCCGCGACGTGGAGAAGCAGATGCAGGAGTTCACACAGTGGCTTAACTCCGAGGACGCCATGAACCTGCACCCGGTCGAGTTTGCGGCCCTAGCCCATTACAAACTGGTGTACATCCACCCTTTCATCGACGGCAACGGAAGGACCTCCCGCCTGCTGATGAACCTGATCCTGATGCAGGCGGGGTACCCGCCCATCACTATCCGCAAGGAACAGAGGTCCGAGTACTACCACGTGTTGGAAGTCGCCAACGAGGGTGACGTGCGGCCTTTCATCCGCTTCATAGCCAAGTGTACGGAAGTCACGCTGGACACGTTGCTCCTTGCTACCACTGAGTACGCGGTGGCGCTGCCCGAAGCCCAGCCCAACCATTCTGGGTTCAAGGAGACGCTTCCTGTGAGGCCCTAACCGCCGGCCCTCCCTTGGCATCCTTTCTAGAAACAGTTCTCCCCAGTAGCAAAAGGAAACCCTTAAACATTCTTTACCTCCAGATGTTTTTCAGTTGAGAAAGAAAACTAAATTATTAAGCCTGTCATTAGTATAATTTATAGTTCAGCCAAGTTATTTATTTAATTTTTTTTAACTTTTTTTTGGTGAGCTAGCAGCACCAAGTGGTACTACGACCACTACACCTGTGGTGATCCTGGCACCCAGTAGGGCAGCAGTGCTTTTCTGATGTCCTGGGCCTGGGTGTCTACACAGAATTTGCACTAAGGGTGGAGGCAGGGAGCCAGATCTGTGGGACAGAGCCCAGGGCCACAGGGATCACTCAGATGCCTTTGGGGTCCTGTGACTTCAGGTTGACCTCTGCCACCTTGGGCAGAACCTGCCCTGTGCTGAGGCAGGCTTTCATTCCTGAGAGGCTGTGGCGGCCGCTTCTACCGGCAGTGCAGCCCTTTGACATGGGAGGCAGATGTTGCCATCTCCAGTAGGAGACTGCAGATAGCCAAAGACCCTCCGAAACATTAACTTGCTAACCTGAGTTCCATGGGATGGTATTTCCCTACCCAGACTGTTCTGACGGTGGAGAGCAGGCAGCAGGCCTTTTCCTTATCTTTGTCCTGTACTTCACTTGCTATCAACTGAGGCTAAAAGTTCTCCAAGCTTGCCCACCTACCCCATGACTCCACAGAGGGGGTCTGCCTTCACCTCCCACTCAGTCTTCTGAGGACCTGGAGGTGAGGTGAGGCGACAGAATGTACCCAGTATGCACCACACAAGGTACCTTCCCTAACATTACAAAATGTATCTGAGATACCACATCAACCCCAAATAAGCAGTTCTGATAAAAGAATTAAAATGAGTAAATACCCATGACCACAGCCAGGCCTCTCCCCTTTTGTCCCGTGGTTTGAAACCCTCTTCCCCTCTGATGGCATCACAGGGTAGGGTGTCCCCACGGGTAGATAGACTGCCTTGGAGTGACCTTCTTCTCCTAACTTGTAAAGCAATGGTGTCATGTCTGATAGACACATGTCCAAGTTGTCATCTTAGAAAAAATAAACTTTTTTCAATCATACTTATGGCTAAGTGCCAATCTGATTGCTGCTAAGAGTCTTACTGGCTAAGTCACTGGATTTCGTTCTGACAGCCCGCGGTGTCCCGGCCCACTGCACTTTGTCTTCGTTTGAATGGTAAACGCGTAGTACCAGCCGCCAAGCGATGTATCCAGCATTTAGAAAGATACACGGGCAGTTTTCTGACAGACTGAGAAAAATAGGTGAAATAAACCCAGATGTGTGCGTGCAGTGTCGCCAACAGTTCTGCAGGCACGCGGCCACAGCTGTCCCCGGCACAGCACTGCATGCAAGTGCAGCCCCAAGCTCCCGGCTCTCCTCTGTACACAAATCTCACAGGAGGCTCGCTTTGTCCTGTAGTGAGAACCTGCACTTTAGCTACATGTGAAAAATATTATTTTAACAAATTCTTGGTTCTAATAAAATATTTTATTACATGCTGTGTTGTCTTATCCAGGACTTCCGCCCCCATGTTCCAGAGCAGCTCGGAGACTGCCTTCCTGGCTTCACGGGTCGAGTTTTTTTTTAACATGTGCTTATTGTGCGTAGCATATGAACAGACATCAGGCCAGCTTGGAGCGGTTGGTTCCTTCCACCCGCCACGTGGGACAGAGCTTTTCCTGGCTGGTAGGCTTCCAACAGACACCTGCCCCTGCTTCATCCTTGTGCCTGGTCTGAGTTAAATTTACTAAGTTTTTACCCACATTTAAAATGATTCTGTGGGCCCTTGCTGGCGTGTGGACTCAGCTGTGTCATGACGCCCGTGGAGAGCATGAAGTCTTACCTGCGTACTGGCCACCAGTGAGAGAATCAGGCAGTTTCTGTAACACAAGCAGGGAAGTCGCATGAACCCAGTGGGATTAGCTCAGGACCGGTCTTCCTAATAAACCCACAGACATGCTACCTCATAGACCCACCCAGGAGGAGCCCATGCCACAGGGAGGTCCCAGTAATCCACAGTTGTCATCTAATAGAGAGGTCTCTGTTATATAATAAAGATGGAGGGGAATCTGCATTGAAAATGATGACACTGATAGGGTGAACTAAAGCAAGGTTTACCAAACAGGAGCTGAACTTGGGCTAGGTTCCCACGGCACGAAATGTACTGCTGTGTGTGTTGCCTGGGAGACAGCTGTAGGGTGGCTGGGGACTACACCACTGTCTGGAAAGGAGCGGTGGGCAGACACCAAGAAAGGAGAGGCAGGAGAGGAATGTCGAGAGCTCCCGGACACACACGGTCCCAACTACACTTAAAAATGTTAAGGGGCTGGAAAGATGACCCAGCTGCTGGGAGCCCTGGCTGCTCACTCAGGGGACCTAGGTTCCCAGCAGTGCCAGCATCCAAATGGCAGCTCACACCCACCTGGAACTCCAGACCCACAGGATCCGTCCTCTGAACTCCACGGCAGCCAGGCATGCAGGTGCTGCTCACACACACATGCAGGGAAAACCCATAAATCATTTTTTAAATAAGTTTAAAAATGTTCATAAAAAAAAAAAAAAACCACTTCGGGCTGGGCAGATGGCTTACCAGGTGACAGCCTTACACAAGGCAGCCTAAGCCACCCCGAGGCCCCACAGTGGAGGAGAGAGCCAACTCCTCAAAGCTGTCTTCTGATGTCCACAAGCACAACACAGCAGTCACACACACATGAAATCTTTAAAAATGTGTCTAGCCGGGCGGTGGTGGCGCACGCCTTTAATCCCAGCACTTGGGAGGCAGAGGCAGGCGGATTTCTGAGTTCGAGGCCAGCCTGGTCTACAGAGTGAGTTCAGGACAGCCAGGGCTAAAAAGAACTTTCTTTAAAAACGATTCTAACGTGGGACAGCCAGAGAGATGCCCAGCGGTTATGAGGACTCGCTGCTCGTGCAGAGGACCGGGCTTTAGTTCCCAACAGCTGCAGGAGATCCAGCGATGCACTCTTCTGGGTTCTACACATGGCACACACACAGACACATAAAAATCTTTCTTCCAAATTTTTAAATGTAGGCTGACGGCTACAGTGCAGAGAACGGGCCGAGCTTGCACAAGGCCTCGGTTCCATTGCTAACACCTAAACAAACATCAAGGAAAGCATGACTGACTCCCAGGCACACAACACACACAGCCGGTGTCCAGCCAGCATGCGTGCACGGCTCCCTCACACTTCCCTCCAGAGTGCTTTCATACAGCGAGTCCTTTCCCCACCACCCTCCCTGCCCTTGCTGAAGGGCTTTCAGGGCAGAAACTCCATGTTGTAAGGTGAGAGGTAAAATCTTCCCAGCAGTGTCAGGCTGCCGGAAACTCCAGTCTATCACTGCGGAATCATGTTCAGCGACACAACTGACTTTGCACAAGCTGTTAACACAGCTGAGGAAAAACAGGTGCAACATGTGACACCCACACACGCAGCCGCAATGCACACACGCGCGTGTGCACACACCCACACATAAAGAACACACACCCAGTTGCAATGCACAAGGCTTCTGTAAGAACTTCAGTTTAATAAACAAAACTAAATGGGGAACTCAACTGTGCACTAGACATAGCGTTTAGACATGAGTGTTTGAACGGAGGGCTTAGGTCTCCGGTCATCAGGCAAAGGGACTGGTCCAGAGTGGGCGGGGCACACAACTCCTATGAACAAATGTCACAGTCCACTTTTAAGGAACATAAAACAGTCCAAGTGTCAATTACAAATACATAATAAAAAAACTCATAGCGTCTTTGGACAAAAACCCATCAAGCGTGTCTTCTGTGATGTCCCACACGTCACCAGCAGGCCGCCCTGACGAGGGACAAGCTCTTCCAGCCCATCTTTCACTAAAGAGTGACGGGCACACGTGCTGTGCAGGGCCGGGGAGGGGGTTCGTAGAAAAAGGGCCCAAGGCGATCAAAGTATCAGGACAAGTGGGCCTCGAAAGCCAAGTCTCTCCTTGTTAGGACACTAACGTACCTTGGGACAGCCCGTAGAGCGGTCGGCCTCCGCCCTCAATGTGAGGGAACATTCCTTCCCGCCATGCTCCACGTGGTTTCTCCCTTCCCATCTACCCAGAGGAGCAGGAGTGGGAGCCCAGCCTGCCTGTCTCCAGGACCCGGAGCAGCCAGCCGGAGTAGGTAAGGCCCGGCCAGCGCGTCCAGCCCGGCAGCCCGCAGGAATAGGTAAGGCATTTCCTGTCTCAAAGTCCTGTTCACTTTCTCAGAAGCAACTTCGCAAAATCCGCATTGGACATCTTAGGAGGCTCGGTGGCCACAGACGCGGTGACTGCCAGCCCCGGAGCTGGGCCGTTCTCAGCCTGAGGAGCGGCACCCTGGCGTTGCAGAGCTCGAGGAAGAAGAGCGAGCTGGGTCCTTCCCTTCCCACGCCTGAAAGAGCAAACATAACAATCCCTGGCAGCACAGACTCATGGCCCCTCTGGACTGAGGTGCTGGGATCGTCAGGCCAAGTGAGACGACACACCAAGAAAAGAGCACAGGGACCACGAGGCACTTCTCCCATCTAGAAAGTGAGGGACACTTGAACAAGCCTCCTTCCCTAAAGTTCTGATATGAGCACCCCCACGCCAAGTCCGGAGGTGACAAAAATGGCTGCCATTTCTCCAACCTCAAAGAACCTAGAACTGTCAGTTCCTTCTACCAGGGAGCAAAGCAGCACAGCCTCATGGAGTGACACTGCCCTGTAGACTGCCAACCCTGTCTTGGGACCAAGCAGGCTCCAGTTCTGGTTTAGGCATGGAAACCGCCAAAACAGCACTGCCTCGGGGCTCGCCAGACAGACGCCTGTGATCCCAGCTCTGGAAGAGGCTAAAACCCCGGTTCAAAATGTCAAAATCTAAGCGTGCAGCTGTGCTGGTTAGGTTACTGTTAACTTGAGACATGCTAGGACCATCTGGGAAGACAGAACCTCGATCAAGAAAATGCCTCCCCCAGATTAAGCCCTTGTGCAAGTCAGCAGAACGCTTTTAGTGATGGATGAAGGAGGTTCCGGTCCCTGAGGGCAGGGCCTTCCCCGGGCAGGGCGTAGTCCTGGGTTCTGTGAGAAAAGCAGGCTGGGGCCAGAGAGAAGAGCATCTGCGGCTCTCCCAGGACTGGAGTCCTGGGACCAGCACCCAACAGAGGATGGCTCTTAGTTACAGTTCTGCCTCCCCAGGCACGCCCGTCCTCCCTGTGTGTGGACAGACATTAATGCAGGAAAACACTCAGACACATACAGATAAAGACAACAATATTAAAGAAGAAAAAGCAGACAGGCAGGCAGGCAGGCAGGCAGAGGGGCTGGAGAGACGGCTCAGGGCTAAGGGCACTGGCCGCCCCTGCAGAGGACCCAGGATAGACTCCCCACATCCACAAGGTACTGACGACCATCTCTAACTCCAGTTCTAGGGGATCTGATGCTCTCTTTCGGCCTCTGTGGACCCTGCACACATGTGGTACGCAGACAAGATACTTGTAACATATATGTAAGTAACAAAAGAAGTGTAAGCAAGCAAGCTGGGTAAGGCGTGGTGAGCCAGCCAGCAAGCCCTTCTGCGGGAGCTCCTGGCTTGCCTTCCTCTGATGATGGACTGACCATGTAGGTGGTTCACCAAGTAAACCCTTTCTTCCCCAGGGTCTTTATCCAGGACCAGAAACCTAACACTTGCCTAGCACTCACAAGGCCCTGGCGGACCAGCGGACACACAGCATTCGGCCAGGGCCGCATCCCTTTGGAGACTTGCTATGCACATCTCGGCCAGTGAAACCAAAGACCACACTCAGAGCAGCAGGTCCTGGCTCTTCTAACCAAACTCACCCACCCCTCCAGACATGACTCTGTCCCTCAGCAATGGTAGACAAATCTCCACAAAACAGCAGCAGCACTTACGATCCGTACATCTGCCGGGGAACCATGGGGGCCCCTGGTGCTGTCCTCCCTTCTGGCTTCTCCGGAACTTTCCGCTGAGGGGGATTGCTGATTGCCACCTTGATGACATTCTCTTTGATGGTCATACCGTCCATCTTCATCACTGCCTGTGACGCCTGCGACTCACTTTCATATTCCACATACGCCAGGCCCTAAGACACACAGTGCCGAGCCAAGTCAGGAGAGCACCCATCAGCAAGCAACTCCGTGCCACTGGCCGTCCTGGCTACACATGCACCCCTCGACTAACTGTTTGACTGGTGCTGTCACTGACTAAAATCTGAAAAGCCTTTCTCTCATGCCTCACACACTGCTCGCCCCAAAGAAAGACCCCGTTAGTAAGCCCAGCAAACACAGCATGGGTTGGAGGAGGCGGGAGCAGACCCTGTGGGTCACTGTTCTCGGCTGCTTTCTGTCGCTCTCCCACTCGACAACCTGACTCAGGGCTTGAAAGGTGGACCCACCTCCAGCGACAGGCCCACGGTCTGCCTGTCCTCTCACCTTTGGCTTGCCAGCCCTGTTGGTGACCAGCCTGAGGTCCTTCACCGTGCCGTGAGCCTTACAAATGCCCTCCAGTTCCTCTTTGGTGCAGGAAAAGGGCAGGCCCGAGATGAAGAGCTTGTGTTTCTCCAGGGTAGTACTGTATCTGAACACCTACAAAAGAGGGAGAGCCCACGGGAGGATGGAGCAGAGACGTCGGAGCCACAGCTGGTCTCAGAGACGTACGTGACAAAGTCACCTGGGCACAGGTGAGGGTCACTCTCCCCACCCTCTCAAGCACCCAAAGGAAAGCTGCCATCTCTCCAAACGCTAACTAGGGTCATCACCAATCAAGAGGTGGCGGCTCAAAGCGACGAAGCCGGGAGGCAGCCCGAGCTTCTCACGAGCAAGGCTGATGCCAACAAACAGGCCTGGTGGGCTCCAGACGCTGGGCACTGCCTATCTAGCAGCCCACCCTAAAGACATCCTTCTTCAAAAAACATACCTTGAAATCGGGGTTTTTGCTCTTATCCACACAGGGGGACACAAACATCGGCCTTCCCTCCACATTCTTCCTGTCCAGCTCCAGGGCCTGCCGGGCTGACTTCTCCTCTTTAAACTCTACATAGCAGTAGCCCCGGAAGTCCCCACGGTTGCTGAAGATCGGCCTGATCTGGACCACCTCCCCACAGGCCTCGAAGAGCGGCCTGAGCGTCCCCTCGGGCTCCTCGATGCTGTAGGGCAGGTTGCTGACAAAGACGGTGACACTGTCCTTGCTGCTGTCGTGAGCCACCTTGGGCATGTCCCGCTTAAGGGAGGCTGCCTTCTCTTTCTGCTTGGAAGGAGGAGCAACATCTATCGTCAAGCATTTCCCAGAGACTTCTGTTTCTTCCTCCATAGCTGAAGCCGCTCCAGAGGCCAAACTGTTGTCCGTCCTTCTGCGTTTGGAAGGCTGCTCTGTAGGCATTCAGGAGAGAAGCAGAGGCAGTCAGCCAGGTCTGCACTCTGTCAGCATCGGGCATGGCCCACCACAAACCAACTGTACCGTGGACACAGGAGAACCACCACCACGCCCCACAGTGTGGGCCCAATTACCCTCCAACAAAGGTTACATCAGTGAAACCAAGAACTTAAATGCCCACTGTCCGGTCATCACTGCAGAGTCAAGAGTCCCACACCCGTCAGCAGAATGCAGAGCCCCTCTCCCTCATCCCCAAGTCAGCCGTGAAGAACGGGACTGGGAAGCCTGCAGGTGACTGCCACACACATGCATTTTCAGTGCTGTCCAGAGCCCTTCTGTATCCGGCCAGAGGACATACATGGCTGGGCCTGGATGGCCTCCACCACTGCCTCAAGGAGAAGCGAGCGACTCAGGGCTCACACACAGATCATTAATGTTCAACTGGGTCTTTAGCACAGAGTCACTGCGGGGAGAAACGGCAGCTGGTGGCAGTGCTGAGGACTGGCTATGAATCCTGAGCGAGCTGGGGCAGGGCAGCACAGGGTGAGGTCGGTAGCAAGTGCCCACCCTGATGAAACCACACTCCTCTACGGAGGTTCTCTGCAGTGCGCTGCAGCCCGCCTGAGTCTGACTCACCGTCCTCCTCTGCGCCCCACTCTTCCTCACCGTCCTCATCCACCTTGCGTTTGTCTGCACCTCGCGGCTTTTTCTTCTTTTTCAGGGCTTTCTTCTCCGCCCGCACCTTCTTCCGCTGCTCAGCCTTCTCTTCCTCCTGCTGTACAAGAGCCGCTTCCTTCTCTGCGGCCTGGTAACGAGAGGGCAGGGCAGTCTGGTAGCTGTGTCATGCTGGCTGGCTCGCTGGTAAGATGGGGCGGGCGCTCTCATACAATACGTGATCATATGAACACAGCAAGGAGGAAACTCAGTTCATCCACTTTCAGTACACACCACAATCATTACAGCAAGAAAAAGAGGAGGCGCCCCTAAAGCGAGCTGTCTGCCGCTGTGACAGAATGCTGACAAAAGCCCCAGGGAGAACGGGCTAACCTGAGCTCACACTGCAGCTGTCTACAAGTCTATAGTGGGGCTGAGGATGGGACCCTGAAGCAGCTAGCGCCGTCCACAGACAAGAGAAGGAAGGCATGTCTGCAGGCTATGCTCACCCTTCCTTTTTATTTCATTTCAGAACCTAGCTGAGCGAGAACTGGCACCACCCACACCTAGGGTGGGTCATCCTACCTCAGTTAATCCAACTCAGAACCCGGGAGGGAGGCGTAAGCAAGCCAGAGATGCTACGCTCCACTCAAGGCTACCGTGACTCCCTCAGAAACCTGATTCTTGATCAAATCCCCCAGTCTCCCCTCCAGTCCTCTTGACCCCAGCCTCACATCTTCCTCAACTACACTGACTCTGTCCATCTGTCTGTCTTTCTTCCCACTGAGTCCTACTGGTACCACGGGTGTGTCCAGAGACCATCCAGTAGAGGTGGCACCCTACCTAGGCTACAGCCTGGAAAGACGGAAGGCCCCTTCCAGTAGCCGTCAATTGCCAACAGCTTCCAGGTGAGAGGCTCTGGGAGCCGCTCTGAGGCGTCTGTATGATCTAGTGTGCTCAATTCCTATTGAGTTCAAAGCTTTAAGTGAATCCTCAAATGGCAAGGAGTGGTTTAAATACTGACCCAAATGCTTTTTAACCTAGTATCTTGGTGGGGGGGGTGATGGTCAGTGGTTACAAGCACCAGGTGCTCTTCAGAGGACCCAGGTTCAATTCCCAGCACCCATATGGCACCTCACAACTGTCTGACACTCCAGTCCCAGGATCTGATGCTCTCTCTGACCACTGTCCACACATGGTGTAGACATCCATGCAGACAAAAGACCCAAAGCAAACCAAGAGGGCAGAGCAGCGCGGTTCCCAACCCTCAGGAAGCACCGCTGTCACCTTCATCCTCTGCTCGTTCACTCGAGCCAAGCGCGTCTCTGTTTTCTGAATGGCCAGATCCCAATCTTCTAAGGTCCCTGGAGAGACAGAAGCAGACTCTGACACCGGCCTCCTGGGCTGCAGCAGTGTCCCTGAGCCCACTGCTCCAGAGCACACAGCTCCCTTTATGAGAACCACAGCGGCTCTGGCTTTAAGACAACGCACGGCATCTGCCAAGTCTGTAACTCCAGTGTCGTTCTGGTTGCTGCTACGTCAGCTTCTCCTTCCAAAGACAGACTTAAAACAGTACCTCACTTTATAAGCTCTTGATGGTAAAGATTATAAAAACATTCCAATGCAAAGTGCACGTGAACTCCAGAGCTGGGGGAGCCACTCCAGTGCGCTCGACTGTGTTCTGTCTCAGTCTCTCACCCTAACCCAGACGGGTCCCAGGAGAAAGAAACCCAAAGCAGCTTTGCTGCTTCCCAAAGCTCTATTGCTAGCCATGGCTCAGGACGAAAGGCCACGGAGAGCCCTGCCTCTCCATAGTCCCGGAGTCCGGCTGTGGTGCAGACCCTGGCAGAGTGGCAGCACTCACGCAGGCTCCTGCTGGCTAGGGGGAACTGTTACGAGTTCCATTTGGCTGTGGTGCTAGCCAATGAGGCTGGGAGTGTGAGTGTGACCTGAGGACATGGGACAAGCCTGTCTAAGGGTGGCCTTCCAGTGCTGGCAGAATGAGGGCTGCTGCAAGAGGGCTCCTCCCACAAGGCAAGCCATCCGTCTCAGAGCAGACATCTCCACTGGAGACCACTGGCGAAGGACCACACTCCAAGCCAAACGCAGAAGCGAGCCCCCCACCTTCTGTCCTCTCCATGGTGAGCAGCACTTCGCAGACGTGCTCAGGGTAGTCACTCGTGCACTGTACCGCTCGGTGTAGAGCCTTCCGACAGTGTTGTGTGTCACCGTGTGCCCTAGAGCAAAAAACAAACAGCTGCCATCACGGCTCGTGGCAAAGACCACGGGCAGGCTGCCTGCTGAGGCAGAGGAGAATGCAGCTTGCAGAAGTAGCACAGTGTTTTCTTTCCTGCTACAAGAGTCTGCAGTCACAGGAGACTCTGTGCATGCCTTCTCTTGTCTGTGCAGGAGCACCTGGAAATGCATCTCAGGGGCCTTCTATGCACACAGGAGAGAATGCAGCTCCTGACTGCACCTGGACAAAGTTCTCTGCAGTCCACCTGAGGGCTCTGTGAATCCAAAATGGCCTAACCAGTCACAGAATGCTGATCACACTGGTGCGTGAGTGCCTGCGCGCGCACATGTGTTAGCACACTTAGACCTTCAGAGCAGGGGTGCTTTGGCTATGATCTGCACATGCATCCGACTGTCCTGAGATTTTGCCACAGTGCTGGCGCTGGCTCGGATAGCAGGGAAGCAGCAGAGCCTCCCAGTGAGAAGCCGTGTGCAACACAGAAATGCACAGGTGCTTCCTGAAGAAAGTGGACATCGCGGATTACAGCATCGGGCCAAACGTCTGTCGACTCAAGGGGCAGAAAGATACAGACAGACAGACACTACTACTGCAAACCATAAGAGCTGGTAGACAGTTCCTGACACACTCCACCTGGCCCTGCTGAGTTAGTTCTGCTGTTGTGGAGGGAAACCAGCAAGCTCATCTGCGTGGCTGAGGCCCCCTCCCTACCCCGCTGTCTCCAGGCCAGCTTCTCATGCCCTGTGATGAAAGCTGCAGCAAGCAGAGGCAGACAAGGGAAGCCAGGTGGTTAGCAGTCTCTTACTACATGAAGACATTTGCCAAAACATGAAATGTGGGGTTGGAGATGGCTCAGTGGTTAACAGCACCAGCTGCTCTTACAGGGGACACAGGTAAGAGCGCGCACACACATGGAGGCTCCAGGGCCTCTGTGGACACCAGCACCCATGTGGCACACAAATGAAAGCTCACGCAAACACCCGCCCACAGAAAATTTTAAAAAAGCATGAAGCCAGTTGTGACGGTGTATGCCTTTGATCCCAGGGGTTGGGGGAAAAGAGGCAGGCAGATTTCTATGGTTCTGAGGCCAGCCTGCCCTACATAGTAAGACCCTGTCTCAAAAAAAAAGGAAAAAAAAGAAAGAAATGTTTGTGGTTTTTGTTTGTTTTTTAAATCCCAGACTGTGTCACAAAATTATCTGGAGTTTGGAAAGCATAAGAATTTCTTTTTCTTTTTTCTTACAAAACTATACTTCTGTTAAATGTGTAACCATCCGCACACAAACACTGCTGAAGTGAGGGAGTCTCTGGAGAAGCCCGGCTGGCTTGGCTGGCACAGGGTGAGGAGAACTCTACTACACACCTTCAGATGCCTGCATTTTAGCTATTTCAATTTGGGCACACAATTTTTTAAAATAGGAAAACAAACTTTTTAAAAAAGAAAAAAGTATTAGAAATATCATGGATTTTCAATATGTGCTGAATCAAACAGCTGTAGTGTCAACTCATGTCTGTCATCTTGGGATACATTTGGAAGGCTGAGCAGGTGAGTCCCCCATGAGCTAGCCTGGGCTACACAGAGCCTCAATCATGGGAGGGAGAAAAAGAGGGAAGGAGGGAGAGGGAGGGAGGGGGAAGGGAGGGAGGGAGGGAGAGAGGGAGGACTGCAATTGTCTAGAGGGTCACAGTTTGGACACACCATGGTGAAGCCCACCCTCAACCCCAAATGACAGCAAGTCTAGTCTCCTAGCTGATCTGACGCCTTTCTTTTCTCTTTTAGTGCTTTATGCTTCCTGTATATAATATAATAAAAATAGTGACCCAGTCCGATCAGACATGTTCAAAACTCAGAAACAGAAACTTAGAATTTCATGGCTATAGGAGCACCCCCCTCCCGAGACACACACACACACACACACATACCCCACCCCACCCCACCCCACCACACCCCACTACACCACACCACATAGAACATTGCTCTAGAGACTTGCCAGCCACAGACCTGCTAAGGAAAGAGGGCGGACAGCGGCCATCCCAAGGAGCAGGCTCAGGTCAGCTCAGCCAAGGCTGATAAGGACGTCCGTCACCCAGCCTGGGTCACTCACCTTTCCAGGTTGTAATACTCCAGCCACATGTTGGCGTACTTGGCATTTCCTCTGGTCATGATGCTGTCCCAGAGTTCTCGAGCTTTCTGCATGTTATTGCACAGGCGAGCCTGAAGTACATTAACAAGGTCAGCTCACAGCAATCCCACACAGACACGCCTACAAACTGCTCCTTGCCCCATGACTGTCCCACTAATCCCTGAAGGTCCCAGGCCTCCCTCTGGCGCTATCAGGCCTAAAGCCCAGCTGCCCCTCTGCACAGCAAGCCTCCAAAGGTCTGCTTATGGGGCTGGAGCTCAGGCAGAGCCTGCAGCACAGTGAGAGCCTGGTTCCCAAGTGAGAGCTTTGCCAAGAGCTCCTGCAGACATGGCCCAGGGCTCTCCAGCCCACGGCAGGTCTGAGGAGCCATTTACTCTTCCTTCATGTCCAGCAAACCTGACTACAAATCTTCACTTGGAGAGCATCCCATAGAAAGACTGATCCAGCAGCAGGTATCAGCTCAGCTACTTCAGAGTCATGTGATTTGAGTGCAGACTGCTTCCTTAGCCTTCCAAACTCACCAGACTCTAATCCAGGATTAACCAACCAAGGTTCACTTCACTGACTCAACTCCCTTCACGGCACAGGACTGGAGCTTTATAACTATCAGCTGGAGAAGACGGCTCCATGGCTCACTCGACGGGGTCCCTGGCTTAGGAATCCCATCGACTGTGCCCGCTACTGCTTAAACAGTCCTTCTTCTGACAAAGTCAGAACCTGAGTACACAGAGACAGGCTCCTGCACAGCAGCCCTCAGCAGCCCTCAGGCAGCAGTGAGGGAAGAGCCGAGGAGGTGAATGGTCCCAGCCAGCGTCCAGGCACTGGCTGCTACACTGCTCTGGCTGGGAAAATCTTCATCAGGAAAATAAATCAAGGTAAGCATAAATCCTTTGGGCCCTGGACCAGAGCTCAGCTCCTGCCCCAACCTTCAGGGATGCTGACCAAGCCTTTGGAGGAGGGTAGGACAGGTCTGTGAAGATGCTCACCTCAACCCGAGCCCAGCTCTGCATGATCAGGCAGCTCGGATCTCCACTCTCGCTGAAACCTTCCAGAACGGAATGGGACAGTTAGGATGACCACAAAGACAGCACCCTGGCTGGGAAGAGTGGCTTGAAAGCAACACCAGGCAGCGGGCTGGGCAGCAGGTGGGGCCACTTACGCTCTTGAACCTCCTGCTGCAGATACTCCAGGGCACGCGTGAACATGGACCGCAGCTCTTCCAGCTCCTTGCTGGAGTCTGTTGGAAAAGGTGAGAGAGCCCCGTGAAGCCACCAAAGCCGACATCTTTAAATCTCACACCAGAAGCATGGAGGCCTCCTACGGACACAGGAGCCGGACACATCCGCTCACAATAATAAACATCAGGAAGGCACGGTGGCACTGAGAAGCGGAGGCACTGGCCAGGAGAGACAGGCAGGTGGCACGGGGACTGTATGGGGCAGCATGCGGCCCAGGACACGGGGTGGCACGGGGACTGTATGGGGCGGTGTGTGGCCCAGGGTTTTCCTAGCCTACCTTTGGTACGCAGCAGGGACCCTGCTGATAAAGATCTAAAAGAACAGGCCAGTCTTGCTGGAAAAAAGGTCTGGGACGTGACAGTCAATGTCAACCCCACAGAATCTAGAACCAGACGGGGGCCAGGCCCTGAGCACGCCATGAGGGATTGATCTCCGGTATATTGATGGAGGTAGGGAGGCCTGCCCACTGTAGGTGGTGCCGTCCTGACTGGATCCTAGGATGTGACAGGGACAGGGCACAAGCAGAGGCATGGCACCCGCTGTTCCCCCCTTCTCACCACAATGCCCTGTGAGCCGCTCTAAGCTCCATGGCACAATTCCCCAGTGGCTGGGCTGGGCCTTGAATGTGAGACTTTAAACCTCCGCCGGGCCCTTTTGACAGAGTATTTATCACACAACAGAAAAGACACTAAGACAGGGCTTATGGAACGTTAGACACAGAAGATGAAGGGTGAGGCCCCAGGGTCTGTTGGGAACCAGCCAAAGTACAAGGACCGCCATTCTTTTCACTCCACAATCTGACTTTAGTTGGAAATTGCTGAAGTTTCTGAAGAAAAGCATTACTAATGGTGGTCACTCACCAACCCCTACCCAGTCACAATGTGTGTGAACAACAGGAACATAGCTCCAAAGTGTTAAGAAAAAGGACAGCAGTCAAAAAGTGCTTGCATGCCAGCACAGGACCGGATCCCAGCACCCAAGTACAGAGCTAGCGAGGAGCCGCAAGCTTGCAGTCCCACTGCCGGGGAGCTGGGAACGAGGGCGTCCCTGGCTCACTGCTGGGGAGCTGGGGACAGGGGCATCCCCAGCTCACTGCTAGGGAGCTGGGGACGGGGGCATCCTTGGCTCACTGACGGGCCGGCCAAGTATAAGCTCAGGACCAGCCAAAAAAAGCCCCTGTCTCAGGGTCAGTGACCCGCTCTTGAAGAACACCACACAAGGCTGATCTCTGGCACGCACGTGTGCGCACACTCAGGTGCAGGGGACGTGACAACAGAGTCCAGTCTGAGGAGGCTACACAACCATACCTTGTCTGAAGTCAACCCTTCTCCTCAGGTAGTCTAGGTACACCTGCCAGATCTCCACGTAATCAGTGGCCTGGATGAATCCGGCACTCAGGGCATTCTCGAAGGTTGCTGCAATGCAGAAAGATACAACAGTCACTACTGACAGTTCAAAAAGAAAGCCATCAGAACTCATAAATGTGTGACTTATGCACTTATAAGTTATGCATTTATAAAGACACAAGGCTACAGACTCCCATCCCCAGTACCACACCAAGGAAGGAAAAAAACAAGTGTTTAAAGGGTGCTATGACCGACTCTTCCACAGCCAGTGAGAGGCCCAGTTGAGCAAGAAGACAGATGGGGACTTCTACAAAACTCATGAGTATCAGAAGTTAAGAGCAGTAGGAAACCAGACACAGTTCGTAGGCCACAGTGCCTCTGCAAGGCAGGCCTGAAGTGCCGGCTCAAGACTGCTGTGGCTCTGCTCCCCAATGGGGACAAACGGCTTAGTTAGAGCTGCCAGACACTGTGGCCCATGCCTGTCATCCCAGCAAGCCTGGGCTCCACTGAACGACACAGGAAGAACATTCTGAAAAAGGAACTCAGAAATCTCGCACACAAACGTTCACACCGGAAATCATTTGATGGTCCAGTCCGTGCCGCTCCATGGCCAGGAGGTACCGACTCCACAGGGCGACTGTCCATGGGCAGTTCCTCACAGCACGGCTGTGTACAGATAAAACCAAATCCTTTACTTTCAGCTGCCGATCCTGTGACAAAGAATCCAGAGTGAGGACAGATGGTCAGACCTCCTCAGTGTCAGAGCGTGAACAGACACTCCTCCACAGGCTCATGGGTTCTAGCACTCAGCACCAGCTTCCAGCACTGTCTTGGGAAGTTCTGAAGCTTTGGGAGACAAGCCCCTGCTGAGCAGGTGGGCCAGGGAGAGAGGTGAGCCTTCAGAGTTATAGCTCAACCCTAGCCGGCCCTGTACCGTCTGTGGTCCCTGACTAAGACCATGCCATAAGCAGATGCCTCTGCCAGAACCAGCATCACAGCCCGGCCCCCAGGGGCCGCGCCCTCAGCCTCCTCAAGTTGCTTCTTTTCAAGGTTTTGGCCATGAGAAATGTAACTCATGATCATCAGTGAGACATGCCCAGCACAGCGAACCGGAAATGTCTCATCACGGTGGCATGCTCAGGTGGTATACACGTCACCTCAGCACTCAGAAAGCTGAGGAAGGAGGGTCACACATTTTGAGGCCAGCTTGGGCTACCTATTAAGACTTGTCTCAAAAGAAATGAAGACAAAAACATAAATAAAAGAATACTGCTGGGCAGTGGTGGCGCACACCTTTAATCCCAGCACTTGGGAGGCAGAGGCAGGTGGATTTCTGAGTTCGAGGCCAGACTGGTCTACAGAGTGAGTTCCAGGACAGCCAGGACTACACAGAGAAACCTTGTCTCAAAACACAAAAAAACAAAAAAAACAAACAAAAAACAAAAAAGAACGCTGTGGCCTAGCTTCCTCCACGGCAGGGCAGGGAGCTGGGCATCGGACTTAGCCCAGAGACACATCCCTGACGCGTGGACTTCACCGGGGTCCTTCCACACAGAAGGACCTTCATGTGCATGCTGGCTCAGCAGGGAAGAACAACAGAGATGGAGACCCAGGGAGGGTACAGTGAAGCCGACAGGGAGCCCAGCCCCACGGGCCGAGCGGTGCTAAGGACAGTGCTGTGAGGAGCGGAAGGCGTCACTTGATCCAGCTCTTCCACATTTGCAATGTCTCCACAATGGAAAAGTCACATGCAACACTAATCTATCAGACAAAACCTTTCTAGAGTTGCCGATGGCAATCAGTTTAAAGTAGCATCAAATGCAACAAATCCGTATGCAAATAACAAACAGGACAGCAGGGACTTCAGGCAGGAAAAAGCAGAAAGGGCACCATGCAACCAGTGTCTGTCCCTCCCGGCCATCCCTGTGTACGGTTCTACCTTGAAGGAAACAGAACTGGAGCAGTTATCTTACTAGGTACTGACTGTAGCGGATCCATAAGTCTGGAACCAGGCAGTTCTCCACCAGGGCACGCTCAAAGATCAACTGAATACGAGCAGGATCCCCTATTTTCATCTCAAAATCGATGTAAGCTTGGTATTCCACCAGCCGTGGGGCCTCTGCTTGCAACTGGAGGACAGGAAAATCACACTTGTTAAATTTAAGTGCTTGACAGTTTTAGATAGATAGCACAAAACATCTTCAAACAAGCAAGCCTTGGCAAGAGCGGCTAGCCCAGGCCGAGAGCCACCAAATCTTCTTTCTCAGAACTGCCCGCGACAGGATAGATCTGTGACGGAGAGCCTCAGCCACCAGCATCCAAAGCCTTTTCTACAACCTTCCGAGCACACAGAAATGACTGAACAACGGCCTGATGTCACCCACTGCTCCCTGTCCTCCGAGTGCTGTGGTGAAGGCCTCACTCAGGTGTCAGTGTTAGAACACAGGCACAGGCTAAGGCGGGCCAGGCTGACACACCATACAGCCCAGTAACCCTCACAGCTCCACTCTGCTGATGGACAGGGTGGGACAAAGGCTCTGGACACATAAGTGCACACACGCTGGTTACAGATGAAGAGAGAAGAGCACACGGCTCCTGCACACAGCAGCAGGCTATTTTAGAGCCATGTTTCCCACAGGACAATGAGTCGGCCATCTAGACGCTGTGCCACTGAAGGACAAGAGCTGCTCCAATAACAGGCACAGCGGGTGGGACCTAAGGAAGACTAGGACAACTCGGGGTCAAGCTTCTGCTGACATTTTTTATTTTTAGAGGGGGAGTCTGAGACAGGGCTTCTCTGTGTGGCCCTGGCTGTCCTGGAAGTCACTATGCAGACCACACTGGCCTCAAATTCACAGATCTACCAGCCTATGCTTTCCGAGCCTTGGGATTAAAGGTGGGCACCACCGTGTCGAGAGCTTCTTCACAATCTGATCTTCAAAACACGTAAGAGGCAGGTCTCAGGACTGTCCTCATCTTACAGCCAGAGAAACTGACGTACAGGGAGGCCCACATCTGCCCAGAATCAGAGCTAGTAAATGGAGGAGCTGGGTTCAAAACATCCTGACTCTCACAGTTTGGCCTCTTCCTCGCTGTGCTCAGAAAGATGCTGAAAAAGCAGAGTCAAGATGCCCCAAGGAGTTCAAAGACGATGACAGGGCTGCCCGCCCACCTGAGGTAAAGCATCAGGCCAACGGAGGTTCAGAGCACAGACACTACTGATTCCCTTCCAAGAAGCAAGTCGGTGACAGACCACTGAGCTGTCCATGACAATACACAAGAGACATCGTGTTGTCAAGAACGTCACATCAGTGATGACAATACACAAGAGACACCATGTTGTTGTCAAGAACATCACATCAGTGTAGTGCACAGCCTGAAAACAGCTGTCAACAAGAAAAACAAAGACGGGGCCTGCCAGATACACAACAGAAAATCTGCTGCCAGAGAATCCTGGGTACTGAGACACCACACACTAACTTCAAGCCGGAGGATTCCGGATACAGAGCTGAGATTCAATGGGAAGAGGCAGAACACAGAAAGCAGCGCTCACAGAAAGGCTGCCCACGTGGACCAAGCTACTGTCTGAGGTGGTGCTGACAGTGATGCCTGGAGGCACAAACCAAAAAGCAAGATAATTCAAGACAGTAAGAGCACAAAGAGGTGGGCGATGAACCCCGCCCACAAGCGGTGCTGCTATCACAAGACTCCTACGTGAGCAAGCCTGTGGATGAAAAACCACTCATGATGTGAAATGCCAACTGCATTCTTGCAAATCAGCAACCACACAGAAAATAAGTCTTTAAAAAGAAATAGCTTGACCAATGGCCTAGCTCCCTGCGGCTGTCCTTGGTCGCACTTGGCACCAGGCTGAAGCAGCCAAGATGACCTTATTTCATCTTGTACGTGAGCACTGGGTCCATATACTTGTCCCTGCGGGATTTCTCTTTGGATGTTATCTAGAAAGGAAGGATGATGAAAAGCTAACTGCCTTCCGGAATAAGAGTATGTTCTTTCAAAGGGAACTGAGCCCCAATGAAGAAGTTACTTGGAAGTAAAAGCTGGTTAAATCACAGAATGTTCACATTTTAAAAGTTATTGGAGAAATAAAAATGTTTATTATTTAATTAGAAAAAAAAATAGCTTACAAGTTCACCAAAGCCACTCTCTGCTTAAAGTTTCCATGACAGTGGACGCTCCCAGGGTTAGCACAGCCTCCCAGGTGAGACGGGAACTCCTCGCACTGAGCACAGACCTATGCAGCAGCAATCACATTCAACAGATCTGAGAGGCTGAATGTAGGCCCGACAGAATCACACTCAAGGATGACAGGTCCCTTGGAAAGACTCAGGGAACAGGTCAACTGTAAGCACTATCACAGCACAAGCAGGGCAGCGGGAAGAGCCACGGCACACACTGGGTCACTGTGTGGCCGGTCCTACACTGCAACAAGGGACACACTGTTACAATCAGGAGCACACCGGTCTCTACACAGGTTCAGATGGTTACTGCCTGTTCCCACTAGATGGAGATCCAGACAGGAAATCCAGGCTAAGGTTTCAAGAAGGTGATCCATCACCAACAAAGACAGTAGTTCAAAAAAAAAAAGACATCATCAGAAGCCAGGACTCCCAGAAAGGGTGGGGTGGGGTGGTGGTGGTGGTGGTGGTGGTTAACAACTTCTGAAGCTGAAAAAGCTTCACAGAACAAAAAACCCCAGTGGCTGAAGCACATGAGCTGTCATTAGTGATCAAAGAAAATACAAAACTCCAACCCAACTTGGAACACAAGCTAACGTCACTAACGTCAGCATCGGACTGGTAGCTGAGGACCCGTCGATGCTGGCAAGGGTGCAAGCACCCAGAACCTTCTGCAGCATGACCAGCAAGTTTCCCTTTCTAACACGTGCTGGAGAAACTCCTCTGTGTGTACAGACGACACTGTGCCCTGTGCACACACTGCTACACATACAACCCCACAGGCCCCACACAGGCTAAATACTTAAGACACATAAGCTAAACACGCATGTCAGGGGCAGCCCTGCTTATACACTGAAGGCCTAAAATCAGCAACAGGCCTAAGTCAGCCTACTAACACAAAGACTTGGTCTCTGTGGAAAAACACTGAAACAGATAGATATAAGATACTGTAAACATGGGCTGGAGAGATGGCTCAGTGGTTAAGAGCACTGACTGCACTTCCAAAGGTCCTGAGTTCAAATCCCAGCAACCACACGGTGGCTCACAACCATCTGTAATGAGATCTGATGCCCTTTCTGGTGTCTCTGAAGACAGCTACAGTGTACTCATATATAATAAATAAATCTTAAAAAAAAAAAAAGATACTGTAAATAGTCAGCTTTGGTGGAAATTTACCAGCCTGGATAGGAACAAGTAGTCATAGGTCTTGTAGATAGTCATAGACCTTGGGTAGCCTTGGTGGATAGTACCAACTTAGATAAGGACAAGTGAATCATAAGCGGAGTCATAGTGACCTGTCCCCTGAACCTTTACCCAGCTGACACTCTGTTCTAGAAGATGTCTGTACTCCCGCTGAACACCTATCCTCCTGAGTCATCCCCTTCCCCACATCCTGTCTCTATGTGCATATAACCCCTGTGTGAAAGAAGTAAAATCAGTGGTTTGATCAGCCTATAGACAAGCCACTCGTTCTTTGTGTCCTGTCCTCCAGTTCTCTCTTCCAGGTCTTCTGATCCCAGTTCACTGCCCCGTGGGACTGGGGTACACACACACACACACAAAAGAATACGAAGAAAACCGCAGCCTGAATCAGCATGTCAAGCTCTACAAGGAGGGTCTGGCACTATGTTAAGGGTCCGTCCACAGGAGCACAGCTATCAAAAGGGGCGAGACTATCATGAAGCCATCAAGTGAGCACCTCAGGGAGAGGAGAAGAGCACAGAGGAGACTCCCGGGGCACTGCATGCTCACGATGTTATACACACTACATGCTACACAGTGAGACAAACCTTCAAGAGACGCTGCCTGCAGGCTGTGGGAGAGCATGTGGGAAAGTCCCAGGGAGCAGGGCACTCACCAGCGCTTCCTCAAAAGGCTTGTACTTCTCCAGCTGACCCAGCGCTTTCTGGTAGCTCTGAAGGACGGACTCTGGTATGGGCTCTTCTGACCACTCTTCATACTCTGCAAAAGTGGCCTCCATCTCTACAGAAAAATGGAGTCAGGCTGTGAGCTATGCCATTGAGTTTATCAATGTAAAAGAGCCAGAGGACCGCAGTGCCAACCACCCCTCCCACATCTGTGGTTGGCACAGTTCTCACTGTTCAGTTCCTAGCTCTGTGGAGCCCACACATCTTAGGACAACAGGCGGACAACCCTCCCCACTAATCGGTTGGTGAGGGCAGGAGCAAGGCTGCCAGCACTGATCAAAGCCGCCCACAGTCCTACACGTACTTGCACCCTCGACCTCCTGGGGCCTCCCCCTCTGCACCGTGTGTTCTGTGATCCTCAGGATGAGGGGAGGTAAGAACTAACAGCAGATCAGCCTGGCTGCCTCAAGCTACCGTGTCAGATGGGACCTACAAACAGGCCAGTTCTGGCCTTTTCTGGACAGCACCAACAATTCCAGTAAATGCACTTGCTAACATGAGATCTGTGGCCCAAGGAGCCATGAAGTAAGAGATCTCAGGGCTCAAGGAGCTGCCCTGAGGTTCTGAGCAGGGCCTGAGATAGACAGGGCAGTGCCAACCCCACACACATGAAAGGCCCTCCCGGTACTGCCCATGCCCAGTGCTGAAGCAATGACAAAATGGGCTCACTCACAGAGACCCTAAGCAGAGCCCCTAAAATCGAGACATGAACGGCTACAATCAACTTGTGAAGCAAGTCACTGTAGGATGGGCAGAATGCCCGTGACATGCAGAGACACACCAGCATGGGACTCGTGGTCAAGTGTCCCAGGAAATGGAAATGAGATACTGTGATCATGTCCCCCTTTCCAAATGTCTTAAAGTATAAAGAAATGTCAACTGGGCTCCAGGAAACATGGTCTCTCGCCCTGCCTCTGAGCCTAGTAACTCTTAGCATTAACAAATCGAAACAGACTTCCAACCGTATCGAGAGCACCAACCCCGCCTGCCCCAAGGGATGCTGGGAAGGCCGTGAATCAGGGCACTAGCAGCACAGAGCTGCTGGCCGGTCTGCTCCCCTTACCGTACAGCGGGACCGCCAGCTGTCGCCGGAAGAGGCTGTGCACTTTCTCCAGCTGTGAATCAAAGGTTTGTTCCCGGTCAGAAGGGTTAAGGAAGGCAGCTATGGGCTAAAGAGGCAAATTGGCAATAAAGGAAAGCATTGGTTCCTTCTACTTCAAAAATCTCAACAAACTGTCAATTAAAAAAAAACACAAAAGCTATGGCACTTCACACAGGAGGCGTCGCCCTTACTGTGGGCCCTAGGGCTTACAGCAAGAAGAGAAAAAGGAATACAAGGGACCCAGGGGCCAGTGAGATGGCTGTGCAGGCAAAGAGGGCTTGCTTGTCCCTAGGTCCACAAGGTAGAAGGAGAAAATCAACTCCCACAAGGTGTCTCTGACTCCTACATGCTGCTATGGCACACACGAAACACACACACACACACACACACACACACACACACACACACACACCAATGTAACAGAAAGAACAAAAAACAAAAAACCAGTCTTTTTAAAAAGAAAGAAATCTGGAATGAAGAGATGGCTCAGAGGTTAAGAATACTGGTTGTTTGTTCTTCTAGAGGACCTGAGTTCAATTCCCAGCACCCGCATGGTGGCTCACAGCTCTAATGGGACCTGATACTTGCTTCTTCCAGCTGTTCAGGAAGACAGAGAACTCATATACAGAAATAAATCTTTGGAAGGAAGGAAGGAAGGAAGGAAGGAAGGAAGGAAGGAAGGAAGGAAGGAAGGAAGGAAAGAAGGAAGGTAGGTAGGTAGGTTGGTTACCGACTACAATGTGCAGAACCTACATTGAGAGCACTTAGGGTCACAGCGTCAGGGACCTGACTGCTTATAAAAGGCGGCTGGGAAAGGCTCTAGACAGCACAGTGGCAAGACCTAGACGTAGGGCGGAGTCACAGGCTCGTGATTGCATGTGGAGTATGCTATGGCAAAGCCACAGCAGACAAATGCTACAGTATTTGGAGAGCCAGGCGTGGCAGGCACGGGAGCCCAGCTCTGGGGAGGCAGAGGCAGCAGGGTGTCTGAGGTTGTCTGTGTCCACACAAAGTTTGGGAACAGGACAGACACTGCAGATCACAGGCTCTGGCCTCACTCGGCGCTCTGCAGACTGAGGAGAGGATGTCGCTGAGGCTGCATCTGTCCGACAGCTTCACTCAGCACATTTCCCAGATGTTAGACTATAAGCACAAACAGAATGGGACCCAGGCACCCAGTGCACGCATGAACACCTCCTCATACACTAGCCCAAGAGCCAACGTCACAGGAGGGCGCAGGGCCAGTCTCCTGTGCCACTGTCAGGCAGTGCTCAGAAGATTTGGAGCACAGAGCATTCTGGATTTCTAAACTCCAGATTAGAGATGCTTGACCTGTGATGGCCACCTGTGAGGGGGCCCAGAGAGGGCCCAGCTGTCTATCCACCCGTGTGAAACCTCCCCTCAGTCACACTGAACATGACCCAAAGATATGCATACAAAATATACACACACATCAAGACACAAAAACCCATATGCGTGCACACACACACACACACATATACACATATTATATATGTGTGTACACACACAGACACACAGACACACACACACACACACACAGAGACAAAGCTTTATAACTAAAGCAAGTGTTTGACTCTATCAGGAAACCACTCATCTACTTCCAAGTCAGGCGAGTCACTCGCTCTGCAGAGACCAGTGTCTTTGCTGTTTACTTAAGTTAGGATGTTTGTTTCAGAACAGCACCTCCTGCCAGCCTGGGTCAGAGACCTGGGCACTCACCCGACCGGCTTCTACAATGGCACTTTCAAACTCTCGGTAAGCCTCCCAGATGGCGAGGCCTTTCGTCATGTGTAGGCCAACAGATGACAGGGCTCTTTCAAACACAGAGCGAACCTTCTCCAGGCCACCTTTCTGACCAATGCCACCAACTGAGTACTGGCCATACTCTAGCCAAATGTTCGGGCCTAAAAAACAAGAAGCAATCTGTAAGTTCAGGTCATTAATATGCCCCATGTCACCTCATGAAGACAAAACGCATGCCCACCAAACACATGTTGTTTTCTGCAGAAATGAACACTGCCAACAAGCACTCCAGCTTCCCACAATGCTGAGCTCCCAGAGGAGCTGTCTGCATGTTTCTAAACACAGTAGACATCTGACCGCAGACAGCACGCCAGGAGGCAGTACGTAATAAGTGCACGCACTTACACTCATTAAAACGGAAGGGTTGAGCACAGAGCCCTGCAAGGCCCTGTGGGTTTATCGCAACAAAGCGACAGACACATAGGGGTTGGGGTCTTAAGGGAACCCACTAACACATTTCATAGACTGTAAGCATAAATCTGAGTCACATGGCCACAACATTTCATTTCCTAGTGTTCAGTCTTGCAGGTCTATTGCTTCTCGGCCTTTTGGCTAAGATCAAGTGCAGTCTTGCAGGTGAGAAGGAAAAGCCAACGCAAGAGCCCCCAGCCTGTGATTGGGAATTCACTTGTTCTGATTCCCATCAGCCCTGCCTGTCCTGAAACTCTGAGCCCTCACAAACACATGTAGTGTTTCTGATACTAACATCTTCAGCATTGAGTGGTACACCTGTGACAACCAATCAGCCTACCTTGATGGGTGTGGTGATGACACCTGTACCCAGTACAAGAGAAGCAGAGGCAGGAGGATCACCAAAGTATGAAGGCACATGGCCACAGCCCCCTTTGACACACTTCCTCTATGTTTGGTCATCTTAGAGCTAGAACCCAAATGCTGCTCTCAGGGGTTGGGCTTTTTCTTTGCGACAGGATTTCTTTCATGTGTCCCAGGAGAGCCTTCATCTCACTAGATACTGTAGGCTACCCTTGAATTCCTGATCTACCTCCTGAGTGCTGGGATTACAGGTGGGCACTCCCACTCAATTTCTCAACGTGTTTTAATGTTCTCAAAAACAGGTTGTCCAAGGGGGTAGATGGCTTAGCACTTAAGAGCACTGACTGCTCTGCCAGAGGTCCTGAGTTCAATTCCCATCAACCACATGGTGGCTCACAACCACCTGTAATGGGATCTGATGCCCTCTTCTGGTGTGTCTGAAGACAGCTACAGTGTATTCATATAAATAAAATAAATTCAAACAAGTGAAAAAACAAACAAAACCATATTTTACAAACTGTAGAAGACACTGTGCAAAGCCAATATTTCAAACTTTTTTTGTTTCTGAGATGGGGTCTCACTAAGTACCCTAAGCTGCCCTTGAACTCACTGTGTAGCCTAGGCTGGCTTGGAACTCATGGTGACAAGGATAAGTAAGCATGAGCAACAAACAGGACAGGGACAGACTGCCATGTCTTAGTCAGCACTCAGGAGGCAGAACCAGGACGCTCACACACTGTAAGGGGCAGGGCTGCTGTTTCAATCAATCAATAGATACAAGCTAAACTTCGAGTGCCTGGAAATCCCACATCAGCCCTCCCTGTCAGACACATGCTGGGTGAGTGAAGCACTTACTCTCTTCCCACAAGTATTTTCCTACTTTCATCTTAAGTCCGAACAATCTCTACTGAACAGTTAACCGTCACAAAAAACACAAGGCTCTAAGTTCAGGACTCCTGCCTCCTTCCCTGGCAATACCCCACGACACAGCACGGTCAGGAGGGCCCAGGTACTCACAGATGTAGTCCTTCACAGCTCTCTCGAAGAGCTCGTAGATGTGCTCGCGGTCCAGACCGTCCCCAGCCATGCTGATCTCATCGTGCAGCCACTCCAGCCAGAGCTCTAGGGACGACAGCACAGCTCAGCACCCGCCCTCACCTGCTCCCACCACTTCTCACAGTGGAGCACAGACCGTGCTCCCCACAGAGGCCGCCGAAGCCCTCACATCAGACATTCACTACCCTGCAAAGTACTTGGCATGTTCCCATGAAAGGGAGGCCAGGAGAGCTGTGCCTGACCGACACCATGGCTGCGAAGCTCGACCGTCGGCCAGCTGTGAAGAGGCCCAGGCCCGGCCACAGAGCTGCTCCCCAGCAGTGTGCTCCTCAGGAGCAAATGTGTGGACACAAACAAGATGTACAACTGCTGCCCCAAACACACATTTGCACACCCAGCGACTCCATTCCCAGGCTGGAGGGATAACCCAGGGTAGGGACTAGCTGCTCTTCCAGAGGACCCAGGTTTGACTCCCAGCTCCTAAATGGTGGCTCACAAGCATCCGTAACCCCAGTGCCAGGGGATCCAACTCCTTCTTCTGGCCTCTGTGTACACCACGTACACACACATGCATAAAGGCAAAACCACCCATATAAAGAAAAACTTAAGAGATTTAAAACTATAATGTTGGGCTGGAGAGATGGCTCAGCAGCTAAGAGCACTGACAACTCTTCCAGATTCCTGAGTTCAATTCCCACAACCATCTGTAATGAGATCTGATGTCCTCTTCTGGTGTGTCTGAAGAGAGTGACAGTATACTCACATACATTTAAAAAAAAAAAAACTATAAATGCTTACCTAAATTTAGAATTCTGTGGTACAATAGGCTAACTACACACTTGTTGGAATGGAAGAGACCACAATCAAGTTAAATTATGTTAATGAAAATGTTTCTCATAGTATTAGGGTAAGAAACCAGTATTCCGGGCTGCTGAGATGGCTCAGCAGTTAAGAGCACTGACTGCTCTTCCAGAGGTCATGAGTTCAAATCTCAGTAACCACAAAATGTCTCACAACCATCCGTAATGAGATCTGATGCCCTCTTGTGGGGTGTCTGAAGACGGCTACAGTGTGCTCACATGAAATAAATAAATAAATAAATAACGCCACAGTGAGCGTGTCCAGAGCAAGAGGGAGAAAGGAAGGGGAAATTTAAAAAAAAAAAAAAAAAAAAGGAAAAGAAACACGTGATTCGGTATGATCAGACTACATTCTGCAAACAGTCGGAGACAATGGAGAAACCAGAAGCAGGCAGCTCACCTTCCGTCAAGGGAAAGATGTCGCTCATCTTCTGGCGGGCCATCCTCACTTTGTTGAGCTCGCCCTCCAGCCGCAGCAGCCTGATGAGCTCCACGTGGCAGCTGTAGTCATAGCCATTGATGGACAGCTAAGAGCAAAGTCACAGTCCTCAGGGCCAGCCTCAGTGCGGCTGAGAAAGCACCAGAGGAGCCCCGGGCTCTCTAAGCGCCGTCCTCAGACCCGTGACTCCCTCAGCCTCAGCTCCTCAACTATGTGGGCCCTGAGCCTCCACCCAAAGCTCACGGGGTTTAAACGGCAGACGTGTCAGGAGTCCCTTCATTTCACTGAACAGAGGGACAGCAAGAGGTGGTGTGGGCTCCAAGACTGTACCGCCGTCTCTGGCACACACCCCAAACCTACAAAACAACTCCTGCGTGACAAGACTGGCACCCGGGCTCACTCTAGACAGACACTGCCATGGTCACAGGTTTTTGACTGGTTTTTTGTTTTTAATATTTTCTTTATTTATGCACATCTGAGGTAACTGACAGCAGCTGTTCTCAGAGTCGAGCTGAGGCTACAGGTGGTTCCCGACCTGTGTGCGGAGAACCAAGCTTGGGTCCTCTGCCCAGTGCTCTTTACACTGAGCTCTCTCCAGTCTCGGTAACTGGTTTTTGAGGTTTTTGTGCATTCTGGTTAGCCCTGGCCACCCTCCCCCTACTCAGGAGTGAAGATCTTGTTGTCACTGGAGACCAGCATTAAGCTGCACTTGGTGTAGTACTGGCTCCTCTGCCTCTGGCAGCCAGATCTCACACTATAGTGGGGTTTTTCCAAGTTCAGCAGCAACAGCTACAGAAAGGCTAATTTTTACATTTGGAACTTTTCATGTAAAAACTGAAAATACTTCTTCACACTTACACATCAACACAAATAGAATATAATTGGATTAGCAGCAGCCCCGCCCTGAGAGAACCAAAGTCTTCCAATAGGACGAGAGTGATGCTGAGAAGGGCCTGTGAGGCCCACAGACAGGCGAGCGGAGGGGAGCCCTGTCTTCTAGGGGCTCTTCTAAGTCATATAAGGAAGAAACAGACACCTCACGACCATCCGACCCCAGGACAGAGTAGAGTGGGAAGGAAGAGGCTCCACGCCCCTCCAGCTGCCCACAAGCCTAAGTGCCCTCAGTGGAAGATGCCAACACAGAGAGAACAGCAGCACCATGAGTCAGGCATGGTGTAACCCCAGCCTGCCTGGCAGAGGTGGGAAGGCAGAAGTCATAGCCTTGGCTACTTTGAGAAATCCTGTTTCAAGGAGAAAAACTGGATGGTGTGATAGCGCATGTCTGCACTCAGGCAGAGGCCGGCAAAGCTCTGTGAGTTTGGGGCTAGTCTGATCTACATAGTGAGTTCCAGGTCAGCCATGGCTACACAGAGATCCTGTCTCAAAAAACAGAAAGAAAAATGCCAAAATCCTTTCCTGAGGACCTGTGGACAGCAAAGAGACAGACTGCGTGAGAGTAAGGCCACGTGGCACCCTTAGCCAGTGAGGACATGCCCACGGAAACCGGTGCCAGTCGATCCAGAGGCTGACAGACACCACTCCCACCTGCTGCAGCTGTCCAGGGGCAGCACCTGAGCTTCTCTCAGTACCCAGCACCCAGTCTCCACTCCATGCAGCCTCCACCCCATGCAGCCAGCACACAGGAGCTCAGGAAGCTTCCTTCCTAGCACCCAGACTACAAACAGCCTTATGGTGCAAGGCTAAGCTGGGGGAGCACTCGCATTCTGCTACTGTGCTGCAAAGGGAAGGATGTCCTTGAAATGGAAAGGCCGTTTGGAGTCAGAAAACAATTAGTGTAACTTTCCACTCAGCAGATAAAGGGGAGACAGTGACCTCAGGGCAGAAAGGGACAAAACCGCCCATCCAGGACTTAAAATACAGAAATATTATAAAAATATGGTTTCGTTTTTATCCCAGGTGTAGGATATGGGCCTGCTTCAGATCGTCCACTACATCTGACTATGACTGTTCCCGTGCTCTAGGAGGGGTGTGATTTTTGCCAGCTGCAGATCCTGTGACTGTGTGACATTTGGAATTCTGTGGACTTTCCAGAGGATAAATGCTAGGGCCCAACAGCTGGAGGCTGGTAGGTGGTTGGATGCAGGTGACTGCAGTCTGTCAAGTAGTCACTGTGTACAGAGACGAGATTAGATATCCTGATGATGAAGATCAAACCTGCCCCAGGGAACTCGATGGCCCTAGTCAGCAGGGAACGCCCCTTTCCCCTCTATTCTTTTTCCTTTCTACCTAGTACTAACGGGTTGAATGGGTGGAAGAAAAAAGAACCCACAACACGCATGTGTGTGAGCCCAGCATCTGGAGGCTGAAGCAAGGGGTCACCGCACTTCTGACGCCCATCTCACGGTCTATCTCACTATCTCACCATGGCCAGAGGCGGGGCAAATGAGGCAATCCCTGCAGCAGGCTCTTCGTGTGCTCTGCGCTGAGGAGCTGGGAAAGGTGCACCTCCTGTGGGTCAGTGCTTAAGATCCAGCGTCAAGTGACACAAGGTAAGAGCAACAGAGTGAGGTCAGCTGGGATGGATGCACTTCCTGTTCCCCCACAGGGAGAACACCATCACAACACCTCACTGCTGACAGCCAGTCTGAATGCGCTGTGACCATGCCCAGGAGGTCCTTGCTGGTCAGCGTCCAGGATGACTACGTGTCCTCCCCATGAAGACAGTTTAACTGATGAGTGAGTATACCCTCTGCTCTGCTCTAGGCCCAGACCATCAGTAATGACATAAACAGCTTTAAGAGGAGGCTCAGCCAAAGCTATCTGGTCAACACAGAGCACAAAGGACGCCCCACGCACGTGCACCTAGCATGTGCACAAGAAAGGCCCGGCTGAAAGGATACAGCTGCCAATACTGCAGAAGCGGGATGGGGAAGGCCTTTACCTGACATCTATTACGCACCCAAATGGGCCAGACTCATGTGGGGGCCAATGTGAGAGCACACATGACTTGTACTGCCAATGCAGGAAGTGTGTGCCATTACACAGCCTGAAGATGTTTCTTCTTTAAGAGCAAGGAAAGATGCCGGGCAGTGGTGGCACACGCCTTTAATCCCAGCACTTGGGAGGCAGAGGTAGGGGGATTTCTGAGTTCGAGGCCAGCCTGGTCTACAGAGTGAGTTCCAGGACAGCCCAGGCTATACAGAGAAACCCTGTCTCGAAAAACCAAAAACCAAAAAAAAAAAAAAAAAAAAAAAAAGAGTGGCAATGCAGGGCTGGAGAGATGGTTTAGCCGGTAAAGTGTCGCTTGCGGCCACACCTGATGACCGGAGTTCAATCCCCGGAACACACACACGGTAAGAGACAACCGTGTCTCCGCATGCACACAAACGCAAGTTTAAAATACAAAAAAAAGGGGGTAATAGTCCTGAATCGGCTTGAAAAGATAAACACTTTCGGTGAAGTGTCACCTTGTGCGGGAGCCCCCTCCAACGAGCCTCAGTTTCCCAGTGACACCGGATGAACACTACTTCCCCAGCCGTGGGGAGAATTCAATGGAATACTTTAGGAAAGCCCTGGGCACGCACTGAACCCGGGACGCGGGGACACACGGTGGCAGACCGAGGGGGCGGGCCGCGCCTGCGGACCCGAGGGAAGGGAGCCCGCCGCCCACCCCGGCCCACCTGCTCCTCCAGCCGCTCGATCTCCAGCTGGTTCTTCTCCTCCTCCTCGTCGTACTCCCACTCGTCCTCCCCGGCGGAGCTCTCGGCAGAGGAAGCCATGGCGTCCTCCTCATCCCCGTCGCTGTCGCTCACGCCTTCCTGCTGCAGGTCCCAGCCCGGGTCCTCGGCCTCGGCCGCCTCCGCGGCCACAGCGTCGGACAGCATCTTCATCCCCACACCGGCCGGCTTCGCCTCGTCCTCTTCTCCCTCGGCCTCAGGCCCCGCCTGGGGCTCAACCTCCGGCTCAGACGCTGAGGATGCGGCCGCCGTCGCCATCTTGCGCAGCCCGCGACTCTCGGGTCTTCCCTCGTCCGCCGAAGCCGGGCGAACTTCGGGCTGTCCATGGCGTTCGCCTGATCAAAACTCCGCTCGGCCACCAACGGAAGTGGGACGGAGGGCCTCGGGGCGCAGGAAAACGCGGAGAATCCACCGCTGATATTATCCTTAGGCTCCTCTCGACGCCATTGTCAGAAAGAAAGGCTCAATAGCATAACCTGAGTCCCGCAACAACCTTAGACAACTGTTGGGTCTTGGGACCGGAAGTGGCGGCCATAGCGGAAGTCGTGTGTGCGTGATGTCGGTAGTTAAGGTCGAGACGCCATCTTAGGAAGGTCAAAGTCTTTTTTTTTTTTTGGACTAAAGAACTGTAAGGCTCAGCCCGCTCCCGTGCGTGATTGTTTCCCAGCAACCGACCCTCAGGTGCGGACAAAATTCCAGTTCCTCCGCGATCGAATGCACCGTTCATGAGAAAAAAATCAATCAGAATAAAGCTCCCTCCCCTTTGTAACACCTAGCACCTAAGAGGTGTTAAGCACGTCTATTTTGCGATCTCCTAGCCAATATGAATACATTACAGTAAGTATTGATTCGGATTGCCGGGCATTGTAAAAACAAACATGTGTGTCGAGGCATGGTGTCTGTTTCTTTTATACTTCTCGTTCTTTTTGTTTGGTTTTTGCTGTTGTTTGGTTTTTCGAGACAGAGTTTCTCTGTATAGCCCTGGCTGTCCTGAAACTCACTCTGTAGACCAGGCTGGCCTCGAACTCAGAAATCCGCCTGCCTCTGCCTCCCAAGTGCTGGGATTGAAGGCATGTGCCACCACTGCCCGGCTTATACTTCTCGTTCTTGAGGTAGGAAAGCACTGCTGTTCTCCTCTGCGCTGCCTTCCTCCTTCATCAGCGAGGTTAACGACATAGGAATGGCGTCCGTTTTGCTTTCTTCGAGACTCTTATGATTTTTCTAGTGACACCTAGTGTACACTTCATACGTTATTGGCTCCATAGATGAAACGGCTGCCATTGAATTAGTAAAAACAGATCTCACAGCCTGATCAAGAGTTAGCAGGGACTTATGCAAGCTCGAATCCCAAGCATGCCTGAGTCTGAGCACCCTTGGGCAAGCCAGGCCCGGCTCCCCGCGCCAGAGCATTCCCACACCCATCGCACGAAGCACCAGACAAACGTGTCCGCCGCTTCAGACCTTCCCGCTCTGCGCCCCGTCCACGCCCCTTCCGGGGGCGTGGTCAGAGAGAGGCCGGCCAGCACGCGCTTGGAACGGAGGGCGCAAGCGCGAAGCCGCGGTGACGTCACGCGAGCGCGCCCTTCCCTCGGCGTCGCAGAGGTCGACGCGGGTGCTAGCCGGCAAGATGGCGGCGGCTGGAGCGGGCCGTCTGCGGCGGGCGGCGTCCGCGCTGCTGCTCCGGAGCCCGCGCCTACCCGCCCGGGAGCTGTCGGCTCCAGCCAGGCTCTACCACAAGAAGGTATGGGCGGGCGAGGGGGTGCGCGAACCATCGAGGGGACCTGCAGCCGTTGCACAGATAACAACCACCGAGGACCCTGCGGCGACCTCAGCCCCGCCGCGGCCGCCACTCCGAGTGTCCCAACTCTGACAGCTCAGAAGGGAGGGTCCTGGTATGTCATGCCGGGGGTCAACGGGCAGCACATACACACACACACACGCACACGCACACGCACGCATGAGCACACTCTACAGCACCCGCGTCCTCACCAGCTAGGCCATTGTCCTGGCCATTTGGCCTTGAGCAAGTCACTGGCCCTCGCCCAACCTTTCTCTCACATCCGACCGGGGTCTTCTGCAGTCCCTGTGTGTGGAGCGCTCGGTCCAACAGATGGAAACCACATACGGCGATTTACTATTTTAGGAGCTGATGGCCTCGAGTTCAGCCAAGCATCTAGCCAACGTAAAACATCGGCTCTCAGTTATCTGTTTACTTGTAGGGAGCAGAAAGTACCGAAGGGTAGTTTGCGCTCCCCCCGCCCCATGCCTTCTAGGGACATTAAAGTCCCCTTGACATGAGACTCACTCGGAAAAACAAGACCACCACCGCTGTACAAGACATGGGAAAAAAGTCCCGATTAGAGGATGCGTTGTAGAGCCTCAGGGCTTAGACTCAGTCTGCAGACGAGGATGCTTCCTGGTAACTAGGGGTAGGGGGGAAACTCGGTTTTTAAATCTTGGTGTGTCCCTGACTTTAATGGCTGTTTGTTCTGTTCTGGCTTGGGTACTTTTGCCCAAGTCCTTCAAGCCCCAAAGGGAAGGTTGTTTTGTTGACATATTAGCTACTGGACCTTGATCGTGTTGGCAGCCTTAAGACACCAGAGGGCACTCCTGCCCCGGAGTGGCGCTGTGTTTATGTTTACAGCCACCAATGACGCATTCATTCCCCAACCTCGTCCTCATCTCTTAAGTCACCTTGAAACTTCTGAGGAAATCTTCCATTGAGGGCCGATTTTATTCTTGGGATTTTTTTTTAAGTACATAATTCTCTTTGTGTATTGTGTTTGGTAAAAACAGAAGTGCTTGAGCCCGGAGTACAGTGTGTGAGCCAACTGATGGTTTCTGGTTGACAGCCCCCTTTGAAACGAAGATGTAGCTGAGTTTTCACCAATTTCTTGGACAGTATCTCCATTACAAAGGTCGCTGGGGGGGAGACAGAGAGAGTTTGGGTCACACATTGGTCTCCCGCCTCTGTCGAATACAGACTGCTGACCTGAGGGAGACAGTAAAGCCGTAGTGATTTCTGTTGCTCTGCCATTTCAGGTTGTGGATCATTATGAAAACCCTAGGAACGTGGGGTCCCTTGACAAGACATCTAAAAATGTTGGAACTGGATTGGTGGGGGCTCCGGCATGTGGTGACGTCATGAAGTTGCAGGTACTGGCCGGATGAAAAGAATCACCACCTGCACCCCCGACAAGACGTTTACTCAGAGAGCATTTTGTCTCGTCTGTCTGTTCCTGTGAGGAGGGATGAGTGGCTGCCATGGATGGTGAGGGTAGAGACTCCGGGTCTCGTTCTGATACAGATGACCTCATTCCCACCACACGGAGGCAGCAGCTAGACCCTGCTTTCACAGAGTGAAAGAGTGTGTGACTGTTCTGACCAAATGAAGCCCCCACGGAGCTGTCACTCTCAGTGAGAAAAGGAATGTGCTACCCAAACCTCTCCAGGACAAGGAAACAGGGCGGGGTTGGCAGGCTGTGCCTCAGTCAGCCATAGGTGTAGCTCAGTCTCCCTCATGGCAAGCAGGAAAGAGCCGCTAATTATAGTTGGTGCCCAGGAGGAAGGTATTGAGGGAGATCTTGGTTGCAGGCTCTCTCCGCGCCTGCGGCGCTGATAGAGGTAGCAGCTGAAAATAGACCTCTGCAAAACAGGAATTACATACACCAGACTAGGGTTGAAAACAACCAAGTGGAGTGAGGGGCACCGTTCCCCTGCCTCTCTGCCCGTTGGGCCTGTGTGGACACCAAGCTTCAGTCTCTGTCACTGGGCTGACAAATCATAGTGACTAATGTCACAGCATCTGGAGTGGATAGCAAGCCAGGGCTCATGGGGACACCCTCTGTGGACCTCCAGAAGGGCCAGGCTCTCAGAGTGCAGGTGTCAAGCTGTGGCCTCTGAGCTCCTGTTTCTTTTCTAGATCCAGGTGGATGAGAAGGGGAAGATTGTGGATGCAAGATTTAAAACATTTGGGTGCGGCTCCGCCATTGCCTCCAGCTCCTTAGCCACGGAGTGGGTAAAGGGGAAAACGGTAAGACCACTCACACATTGTATAGAACTGGTTAATCCTAGAAACATTCAAGCCCAGCAGAGGCAGAAGGATCTCTGTGAATTCTAGGCCAGCATAGTACATGTAATGAAACCTGTCTCAAAAAAAAAATTTATGGAATTAAATCACAATTAAATTAAATTAAATCAGTCACAAAACAAGAAGCAGGAAGATGAAGATGGTGAGCTCAAAGCCAGCCTGGGACACCCAGCAGGAACTTGCTCAAAAAAAGAAAAAGAAGCCATTTTTCTTTCTTGTTTTGTTTTGTTTTTTGTTTTTCAAGACAGGGTTTCTCTGTGTAGCCCTGGCTGTCCTGGAACTAACTCTGTAGACCAGACTGGCCTCGAACTCAGAAATCCACCTGCCTCTGCCTCCCAAGTGCTGGGATTAAAGGCGTGCACCACCACCGCCCGGCAAGAAGCCATTTTTCTAAGGTTTAATTTCTCTTCCTACCCAAGCGCTGGTTACATTCCTCACACTGGGAGTTAAGGACCATCTTGTTGCTTGAGGTGGTGTGTTAGTCGCTGCTGTCACCGGTTGCTGGTTCTGTAGATGAGAATCTCCACCAGGCCTCCCAGCAGCAGAACTGAGAGGCAGTCTTGGGCTTTCCCTGATGTCGCTAAGGTCACCGAGGTTCCATGAGAGCTGACGTGCAGCATTTACTGTTTCTTCTGTCCCGTCTCCTGCTTCAAACAGGAGTCCAGAAAGGCATGCACAGAAAGGCACGCAGCAAAAATGCTGCGTCAGCGGAAGGAGTTAGAAATTAAAATCTGTAAGAGCTGAACCTGCCGAGACCCTGTAGCTGTGAAACTACCCACACTAGCATGGAGTGGTGGCACAGGGCACACCAGCCAGGAGTCTCAGCTCATACGATGAAGAGGCAGGAGCCTTGTGGTGTGGAGGTCTTCCTCATCTGCTTAGCAATTTAAAGATCACCCCAGACTGCTGAGACCTGTCTTAAAGCAGTGTGTTCACCCTTTGCACCTTCACGGGACCCAGTTCAAGAAGCTCAGTCACAGACTGGCATGCTTACAGTGTCGCTGTCTCACAGAGCCTCCTCTCCACAGGAGTCAGGCATTCTCGCTGCCAAGCTCCTGGAGGCCAGGGAGACCCAGGCCTGCTTGTTCTGAGAGAAATGGCTCAAAGGAAGTTGGTTAAGAACTAACCTTGGAGAAAGGGAAAGTGAGACAGGGCACATGCATTTCAGGGTTCTGAGCTGTGATCTGACAGTAGGAAGACTCTTTCTTTAACCGTGAGGTCTCCTGATGAGGGAGCCTGGCTTTCCTTAATGCATGAGCATGCAGTCAGACCCAGGCACCTCAGGAGATGCTGCCTCCGCCCAGACTGTGCCTGCCTCCAGTGGGCAGTGGTTCTGTTCCTGCTTACCCAGCCAGGCAGCACAGGGGTGTGTACCCCACGACGGAGAGCCCTCGGTTGTGGCAGTCCTGCCCAGGAATTGTGTTAAATTACTTGGCAGGAGTTTCCTCAGACAGCCTATCCTGAGGTGTGTTCTGCCCACCCTCAGCAAGGTCAGTTACTAAAACTGCTCTTTTCCCCCTGCACCTCAGGTGGAGGAAGCCCTGACCATCAAAAACACAGACATCGCCAAGGAGCTCTGCCTGCCGCCCGTGAAACTGCACTGCTCCAGTGAGTCCGCCTGCATGCCAGGATCTGTTCAGAGTCTGCTGTTCCCACCACACGGTGGCAGGGCAGCTGAGACAGGCAGCTCTTCCACCTCCCTGCGCTTTGTTCTCCCCAGTCTGCCTTTGCTGTCTCTGTCTGAATGTGTCTGCAGTGCCTGAGACCGTGGTGCACTATCCTTGCTCTGCCGCGTGAGAAGCCTTGCACCTCGGAGCCTGCAGTCAGAGCTGATGCCTTCCCGTCCTCTTAAGCCTCCCTCAGAAAGCAAGAGTGAGAAGTCACCCTGCAGGCTCTGCTCTCTGCCACCTTCTAGCTCTCAGCTTCTGCTCCCCCGTAGCCTCAGTTCCCCCTCAGTACAAGCCTTCCAGTGGGGCTGCAGGAGGAGGTGGACAGACCAACTGCTAGCAGCAGTTCTTCTTGATTAAGACAGCTCAGCCAGCCCCTGTGACCACCAGCCTGCACTCTCTGGGACCTGATCCCTGTTGTGTCCCAGCCAGGAAGGCACGACTGTGCTAGTTGGTGTGCCAGTAGGACACTCTTGGGTCTTCCTGGCTCCAGTACCCTCCAGCTTAAAAAGGTTCTCTTCCTTAAGACCACCTCTCAGGCCAGGGAGACAGCCCAGGTAAAGGTTTGCCATCAAGCCTGAGTTAGAACCTCTAAACCTACTCCCCAAAGTTGTCCTGTGACCACCACACATGCCAACACACATGCCGGGCACGTTCACCCACTCACATACAAGCACATGCGTGTGCGTTCTAAATAGATACGTATTTATAGCAACATACAAATATACAGTGATGTATGGGTGTAAGATGTGATAAAGACTGTCCCTCCAGTGTCTAGAAATTGAAGCTGTCTACCCTTCCGTGCCTTCCAGTGCTGGCAGAAGATGCCATCAAGGCCGCCTTGGCTGATTACAAACTGAAACAAGAGTCCAAGAAGGGAGAGCCAGAGAAGCAGTGAGCCCTGGAGACACTCCAGCCGGTCACAGCAGCTGCTTCCTGCCACCCTGCACATCAAAGAAGCTACGCAAAACGCACACGATTCACCATTTGCACTGTGGCTCTGATGCAAGCAAAATGTGCCGTTGATTACGCCTGATCCTGTGTTCCTTTCAGCTCACGTGTGTCCTTAGTGCAGTTATATCTCGATTTAGTTTGTGGCCTGGGACTGAAATCAGCACCGAAGTCTTAAGCTCTGGAGAGTGACAGGGAGTTGTACCTGACCTGAGGTAGATTGCCAGCAGAGTGCCTTGTGCTGGCTGTCCGAGAGGATCTATTACTGAGTACTTAGCAAATCTGCATATATATTATAATAAAAGAGTGTAAGACAATGCTTTTCTCTACTGAACCTGATTCTCAACTCTGCAGCAGCCACTTAGCTGCTTTCAAGAGGCTGGAAGAGGTGCTGGTGTGCTTCCCTTTGGGAAGTGTGGGCAGTCCACAAGGACTGTGAGGGTCCCTGCAGTAATCCACTGTCAGTGACAGAAAGTAACCCCAGAAGCTGGCCAAGGTCCCTAACCCTGTGGACCAAGCAGGAAAGGCCTCAGGAGATTGTACTCTAGGCCCAGGGTCCCAGCCTCATTCTGGCAGAGGGTTCTAGCCTCCAGAGGCCTCCCAGGCTTAAGTGGTGGACAGTGAACCAAAGCCAACTGAAGAATCTCACCCCTCCCCTGCCCGGTGCCAGTGTGTGTTTCTCATGTTCAGCTGAACTGCACTAGCCCTCAGTTTGTTCCGGATACACACGACATGGGGAGCAGCCGCCTCTGCCCTGAGCCACCCCGGCTGCGTAGCTCAGGGAAGGGCCCTGATTTCCAGTCTTGGCATTGGAAGAAACAGCAAACTTGAAAAGCAACCTTTTTTTCTGATGGTGGCTTTGTGTCCCTGCATATGCAGGCTGACTCTTAAATCATCCTTTCTTTTAAAATATTCTGGGTTCTGGCGAAGGGCTCAGAACTTCAAAGGCCACTTCCTCTGCAGTCCGGAGGAGACCACAGGCCAGAGTCCATCAGAATCTCAAATTAGCCCCTGGGTGGAGCCATGTCAAATTGTCCTGAAGGGCGTGTTTTGGCTGTGTAACTCGGTCCCTTCCCTGTGGCAATGCCACAGTTCCCCACCCGTATTTGCGATTTTAAAATGAGACACTTCTGAATTCCACACGTAAGTTGCCGGCACGACCCAACCCTGAGAATGCGGGGTGCTGCCCACAGACTGGTCCAATTTCTGTAACGTTCTGTAAATTTACTCTGCAGCCAGATCAACTTGAGCCCCATGTACTCCTCACTGAACTAAGTAAAAGGGGTTTGTCACAGTCTCCATGTGTGTCTCGGATCCCTAAAAGAACTCTTACATGCAATGGCTGCTGGGGGGGGTGTTTGTTTGTTTGTTTTTTGCCTCAAACTCAAGTACTCCTGCCTCAGCCTCCTGAGTGTGAACTACCATGGGTAGATCACATGATGAGTTTTAAAAGATGAGTCTCTGAGATCCCTCAAGTTTTTCTCCTTTGCTGGCAGCCTCTGAGGGAGCTGCACCTTTAAACACATCAGCTGGCCCATGCTGAGCGGCCCTGAGCCTTCCCTTGTGCCCTGTCCTTCCCGGCAGATCACTATGGCTCTGAGGGCATCAGAGGCTTAACCTTGAGCTGTACACTAAGATGCATTAGGCCTCACTTGTCATGACTGTCCCCCCAACCCCCGGAATCGCCATTGTATGGCTGACCCCTCAGTCTGCTACACACTAGGCACTATGGCTAGAGGCTCAGTAGAGAGAAATCTGGGCGCTCAGAATTGAACAAAGATAAAGATGAAGAGTGGTCTCCAAGGTCACAACCCCTCCAGTTAGGAGTCAGCCCGGGCAGGACTTGGCTGTTACTGTAGCTGCCAGGAACACTTGTAGCTGCCATTGTTCCCTCTGCTGCTGCTCATAGTGACTGTCATTACCATGACAACCACTGGCTGTCTTTTATAAGAGTATGATCTCAAGGTTTCCAGCCTCTGAGGTTGTTAGCCTGGAACTACATAGTACTGCACTGTACTACACATCACCTGAGTACTATACAGTGCTACACAGTACTACACAGCGCTGCACAGTACTACACATCACCCAAGTACTATACAGTGCTACCCAGTACGACACAGCACTACATAGTACTACACAGCATTACATAGTACTACACAATACTACACAGTACTCCATAGTACTACACAGTACTAACAGTATTACACAGTACTACACAGCACTATGCAGTACTACACAGTATTACACAGTACTACACAACACTACACAGTACCACACAGTACTACATAGTACTACACAGTACTACATAGAACTACACAGTACTACACAGTACTACATAGTACTACACAGTACCACACAGTGCTGCATAACACCACACAGTACTTCATGGTGCTACATAGATTCTCCTCCCATCTAGAGCCATGCAGCCACACCCCAGTAGCATCTGTCACACTCCACCATGGCCATCCTGCTTGCCGCTGGGCTGAACACCACCCCCACGCCACCCAGCTGTCTGTGGACCGTCTTCCACCCACCTCCACCCCTGGCCTCACTTCATGGAAACCTAACTCCCAGGAGTCCCCGAAGGGAGGAACACCCTCACTACCCTGGAGCTGTGAGAGCAGACCGGTTTCTGGACCCTCCCATGCTGCCCCACGGCCTCTGACCAGTGGGGTCACAGGAAGCCCTAGCAAGGAAATGGGCTGGACCTTACTCTGCCCGAGCACAAGAATGCTCAACAGCCCTCCGCCCTATGGCCGGTGAGCAGGGCCATGGGACTTTAACAACTTTGGAAGAAAACTCAAAGGCCTGAATTCTGACCCTAACTATGACACGTTCTATATACAACAGATACGTTGGCGTATGCTTAGCCTCGCTGAGCCTCTGGTCCCTCACTGGGAGGCTGAGTCAATACTGGCTCCTAAGATACAATTGTGAGGGTTAATTCCACATAAAGTGGAAATTTCCACAGCACCGGGCATCAAGCAACCACCGGTATTAGGCACCAGCATCTCCGGCACCGGCACCACCACAGTGGCTGGCATCCTTCCTGCTACACACCGAACTGCGTGTCCTCAAATCCACTGCTTCCCTCCAAAGCAACTGTCTCTGTAGACAGCCTTGGTGTGGTAATTAAAGCTAAACAGACAAAGTGCAAAGGTGAGCCTACTCCAACTCAGATGAAAGGCAGTGTGACTATCGACACTCCAGGGAAGATTGCGGATCAGAAACTGACCCCGCACCGGAACCTGTCCCATCTCTATAAGGTTCTGTTGTGGAAGTCACAGAGTCGGCGGTACTTTGCTAGGATAGGCCAAACGCTGATACAAGTACCACTGCCATCATGATCACCACTGTCTAACGGTTTCTATCGCTGTGACAAAGACCACGGCCTTTTCCCACCACATGGAGAGAAAAGGGTTTATTTGGCTTATACTTCCAGGTTACTGTTCATCACTGACAGGAACTCAAGCAGGGCAGGAGGAACCTGGAAGCAGGAGCTGATGCAGAGGCTATGGAGGGGTGCTGCTGACTGGCTTGCTCCCCATGGCTTGTTCAGCCTGCTTTCTCTTTTTTTTTTTTTTTTTTTGGTTTTTCAAGACAGGTTTCTCTGTGTAGCCCTGGCTGTCCTGGAACTAACTCTGTAGACCAGGCTGGCCTCGAACTCAGAAATCCACCTGCCTCTGCCTCCCAAGTGCTGGGATTAAAGGCGTGCCACCACCGCCCTCCCAGCATCAGCCTGCTTTCTTATAGAACCCAGGACCACCAGCCCAGGGATCGCTCCACCCATAATGGGCTTGCCCCACCCACAATGGGCGGGGTCTTTTACATCAATCACTAATGAGGCAATCCCCACGGCCTTGCCTACAGACCAG